>NC_068355.1:102538238-102873058 GCF_020536995.1 Dreissena polymorpha | reverse complement strand
TTTGATCATGACTTGCAGATGACCCCTATTGATTGAGGGGTCACTAGGTCAAGGTCACGGTGATCGAAATTGTAAAATGGTTTCCGGATTATAATACTCAAGAAAAGGTCAAGGTCACAGTGACCCGAAATAGTCAAATGATTTTCGAATGATAACTCAAGAACGCTTTTGCCTAGGATCATGACACTTCATAGGTACATTGATCGTGACTTGCAGATGACCCCTATTGATTTTCAGGTCACTAGGTCAAAGGTCAAGGTCACAGTGACAAAAGTCGTATTCACACAATGGCTGCCAGTACAAACAGCGACAGCCCATATGTGGGGCAGCATGCATGTTTACAAACAGCCCTGTTTCTATAGATTCATCAGCAAGACCCACACCATGGATAATAGACATACAGACCCCACTGTTGACATTATATGCTTACAGGCATTGAGGGCAACTATACAGGAGTCAGAGCCTCTTATGATACAACAGGCCAGTGTTTACTGTGCTGATCAAATGACAATCTACAGGTTTCACTTTGGTTCTTTCAGAGTCCATGTCAACTGCTGACAGTGAAGAGCCAGGCAGTGTGACCCATGAAGAAGGGAGCCAAGTGAAGAGCCAGCCAGTCTGAGCCATGATAGAAGGGAGCCAAATCCTCAGGTATAAATGCAATTATACCCCCACAAAACAAGTTTAGGGATGTATATAGGAGTGAACTTGTCGGTCGGTATTAAGTAAGTGTCACCCCTCTAATTCAAGTTGTTTCATCTAATCTTCACCAAACTTGTCTGTTGGTCTGTCGGTCGGTCCGTCTGTATTAAGTGTCCGCTCTCTAATTCAAGTTGTATTCATCCGATCTTCGGTCATGATGTTGTTATCTAGAGATACCTAGGTGAAGTGTGAATATGGGCATCTGCCGGATCAAAAACTAGGTCACGGGGTCACTTAGTGCGTTTTTAACATTGAGCATGGTTGGGGCTTTTTTGTGAAGACAACATGCAAAATATTTTGTGTTCATTAAGGCATTTATGCTTGCCATCTCATCTGTTATGAACAGTTTATTTGTGAAATGAGAGGATTAATACCCGAATAATCTACAACTACAAAAGATATTATTTAACTTTTGAGAATGATTTTATTATACCCCCACAAACGAAGTTTAGGGGTTATATTGGAGTTAGCTTGTAGTGTTTCATCTAGAAAGGCAGAGGGGCATGGCGCATGACTTGAAAAAAGGGCATTTTGCACGGAGATTCTCTTAAAAAGGGCGCATTGGGTGTTTTTGAAACTTTTAATCACAGCTTAAACTTTGATTTAAACATTGTACATGTCATTTTTCGTGAGAAATTCTCGCGAAATGTGTTCTTAAAATACATAGCTATTGAGTAGACATGTGAATTTATTATTATATTTTTTGGAGAACATTCAAATCGGATGCAAAACACAAAAATGTTACTGATCACGGCGGCTCTAAACTGAAAGTAAACTTCATGGAGCAGGTCGTCATTAAATTACAAAATTTGCTATACGTTTTTTTAAAATCGGCTCAGATTTATCTTGTAATAGACTGTACTTCGGAACTCTGCTAAGTACAATGTAATTAAAATCTTTACCGTTACGGCCCTTGTTACGTTACGACCCAGAATGTGGCTCATGAATTTGTTCGGGTCTCTAATGTATGTATTGATTTTCTTCTACATCAGTACCTCATCGAGACGTTTCATAATAAAGGCCCACCTATTGATGATAAAGACATGAACCCAACTGTAGACTATATATTCTAGTACAATTTTCTGTTGTCCAAGCCAATATATATTTATGCCACCCTTCGAAGAAGAGGGGGTATATTGCTTTGCTCATGTCGATCGGTCCGTCCGTCCACCAGGTGGTTGTCATACGAGAATCAAGGAACGCTTGGGCCTAGGATCATGAAACATCAATAGGTACATTGATCATGACTTGCAGATGACCCCTATTGATTTTGAGGTCACTAGGTCAGGTCACGGTGATCGATATTGTAAAATGGTTTCCGGATTATACTCAAGAACGCATACGCCTAGGATCATGAAACTTCATGGGTAGATTGATCATGACTCGTAGATGAACCGTATAGATTTTGAGGTCACATGGTCAAAGGGTCAAGGTCACAGTGACCCGAAATAGTCAATGATTTTCGAATGATAACTCAAGAACGCTTTTGCCTAGGATCATGACACTTCATAGGTACATTGATCGTGACTTGCAGATGACCCCTATTGATTTTCAGGTCACTAGGTCAAAGGTCAAGGTCACAGTGACAAAAGTCGTATTCACACAATGGCTGCCAGTACAACGGACAGCCCATATGTGGGGCATGCATGTTTTCACAAACAGCCCTTGTTTCTATAGATTTCAGCAAGACCCACCAATGGATAATAGACATACAAGACCCCACTGTTGACATTATATGCTTACAGGCATTGAGGCAACTATACAGGAGTCAGAGCCTCTCATGATACAACAGGCCAGTGTTAACTCTGCTGATCGAATGCAATCTACAGGTTTCACTTTGGTTCTTTCAGAGTCCATGTCAACTGCTGACAGTGAAGAGCCAGGCAGTCTGACCCATGATAGGAGGGAGCCAAGTGAAGAGCCAGCCAGTCTGAGCCATGATAGGAGGAAGCCAAGTGAAGAGCCAGCCAGTCTGACCCATGGTATTTCTGTTATCATAGAATAAAGGCCCACCTATTGATGATAAAGACATGACCCAACTGTAGACTATATATTCTAGTACAATTTGTCAGTAGATTGATCATGACTCGCAGATGACCCCTATTGATTTTGAGGTCACTAGGTCAAAGGTCAAGGTCACAGTGACCCGAAATAGTAAAATGGTTTCTGGATGATAACTCAAGAACGCATACGCCTAGGATCATGAAACTTCATGGTAGATTGATCATTACTCGCAGATGACCCCTATAGATTTTGAGGTCAAAGGTCAAGGTCACGGTGACCCGAAATAGTAAAATGGTTTCCGGATGATAACTCAAGAACGCATACGGCTAGGATCATAAACTTCATGGGTAGATTGATCATTACTCGCAGATGACCCCTATTGATTTTGATGTCACTAGGTCAAAGGTCAAGGTCACGGTGACCCGAAATAGTAAAATGGTTTTCGGATGATAACTCAAGAAAGCATATGCCTAGGATCATGAAACTTCATAGGTAGATTGATCATGACTCGCAGATGACCCCTATTGATTTTGAGGGTCACAAGGTCAAAGATCAAGGTCACGGTGACCCGAAATAGTAAAATGATTTTCGGATGATAACTCAAGAACGCTTTTGCCTAGGATCATGACACTTCATAAGTACATCGATCGTAACTCGCAGATGACCCCTATTGATTTTCAGGTCACTAGGTCAAAGGTCAAGGTCACAGTGACAAAAAACGTATTCACACAACGGCTGCCACTACAAACGGACAGCCCATATGGGGGGCATGCATGTTTTCTATAGATTTCAGCAAGACCCACCAATGGATAATAGACATACAAGACCCCACTGTTGACATTATATGTTTACAGGCAGTGAGGCAACTGTTGAAGACACCCACAGTCTAGAATCTATACAGGAGTCGGAGCCTCTCATGATACAACATGCCAGTGTTGACTGTGCTGATCATATGCAATCTACAGGTTTCACTTTGGTTCTTTCAGAGTCCATGTCAACTGCTGACAGTGAAGAGCCAGGCAGTCTGACCCATGATAGGAGGGAGCCAAGTGAAGAGCCAGCCAGTCTGACCCATGATAGGAGGGAGCCAAGTGAAGAGCCAGCCAGTCTGACCCATGGTATTTCTGTTGTCATATAATAAAGGCCCATCTATTGATGATAAAGACATGACCCAACTGTAGACTATATATTCTAGTACAATTTTCTGTTGTCCAAGCCAATATATATTTATGCCACCCTTCGAAGAAGAGGGGGTATATTGCTTTGCTCATGTCGATCGGTCCGTCTGTCCACCAGGTGGTTGTCATACGATTACTCAAGAACGCTTGGGCCTAGGATCATGAAACATCATAGGTACATTGATCATGACTTGCAGATGACCCCTATTGATTTTGAGGTCAAAAGGTCAAGGTCACGGTGACCCGAAATAGTAAAATGATTTTCCGATGATAACTCAAGAACGCTTTTGCCTAGGATCATGACACTTCATAGGTACATTGATCGTGACTTGCAGATGACCCCTATTGATTATCAGGTCACTAGGTCAAAGGTCAAGGTCACAGTGACAAAAAAACGTATTCACACAATGGCTGCCACTACAACGGACAGCCCATATGGGGGGCATGCATGTTTTCTATAGATTTCAGCAAGATCCACCAATGGATAATAGACATACAAGACCCCACTGTTGACATTATATGTTTACAGTCATTGAGGCAACTGTTGAAGACACCCACAGTCTAGAATCTGTACAGGAGTCAGAGCCTCTCATGATACAACATGCCAGTGTTGACTGTGCTGATCATATGCAATCTACAGGTTTCACTTTGGTTCTTTCAGAGTCCATGTCAACTGCTGCCAGTGAAGGGCCAGCCAGTCTGACCCATGATGAAATGAGGCAGCCAAATCCTCAAGGTATGAACTAAATTTGAAGACGGGTTTCTCTGCATTTTCTATCATTATGTGACAGAGTCTTATGTCATGACTGTATTAAAGTAAATGAGTAGTCCAAGTCAAGTGTGATGCTCTAGACGACCTCCTCTGTGATCTACAGGGTTACAACAATGTGCTTGTAAAAGTCCTTGTAAGTACAAAGTAGGCAGTTTGCTATGAAAGTTAATGTTTAGTACTTGTTCTTCCAAGAAATGATAGTTCTGCAAACTGTCAGTTCTTATATGTGTGAAAAATTGTTTTAAACTGGTGTTAAAACAGTTTCAGTTAGTTCATTTTACCTCCTAACATGTTCAGGTTTTGTGCATTTTTATCAGGAAAACCTTGCTCTACAATATTCAATCATTGTATCACTTGCAGTGTTCTGCTGTGAAATTTTACTGTTGGGGACCCTTTAGGATTACAAAAGTGGGGACAAAAAGAAAAAATATGGGGACACAGAAATATTTTTGTAGCAGAATTAAATGTGTGGAAACTAATAACCTTTAACTTGAACTTTTAAACGTGCTTAAACTTCTTACAGTCAGGTTGTAACATTGTTATTAAAACTGGAACATTCAAAAAACTTTTTAACACTGTCAAACAGTTGTCAACATATTTACAAAACTTTGAAAAAATTTATGGTCATTGGACTCCGCATGTCAAAGTACTTGTTCGATAATTAGAAATACCGATAGTAAAGGCGTTTTCTTTTTTGCTTTATGCACAATCTGCATGTCATTTTGTTGTTGTCAAACAGTGACCAAGGACATTTTTGAAGCCAATTTTCTTGGAATGTACGTTTAGGGGCAGACTTTTTCGTAATTGCTAACGATGTTGGGACTTGGGAAGACTCTGTTGGGTTGTTAATATTATTGTCATATTTTCTAATTTTACTTGCCGGAGGAAAAAAAAAAAATGGATTTTGTTTTCTTTGGCCTGTCACTTTAAGCCATTTTGATAGGTTCGGAAATTTCCTTGATATCTGATTGGTTGTTATAATCTCAACTTACCAATGAAATAGAGTGTTAATATTAAATAAATTACCCATTGGCTGCGAAATGACGTCATGTCCAATGAAATAGTTTGTTCTGGTTACACATTCACTCGATTACTTTACCGACTTACAAATTGAAATCGATTAGTTTTTATTTCTAATTCATGTGCGCCCGCGGACCCATATACAGAAAACGGGTGGGGACAAATATTTGTTTTTTGCGACAATAACACAAGGGCGCATCCACGGCAGAACACTGACTTATGTTGATACTTTGTGTGCAAGGATCAATTCAGTAGAAAAGTCAACAAAATAAAGGGCTTACAGTCACTGAACAAATGAGTTTGCTGCTTAGAGTGTATATTTTTCCCAAAAATATTTGAAAATTTCCCCTCTTGGAAGTGTAGTTCAATTTTAATCAATACCTCGTTTAAATAATTCACAGAAAAGCCAAAAAAATGTTGATCTTTGAACATAAACATAACATGTTGATGACAAAAAAAGTTGGAATAATGTTTTTCTCTCTGTGTATGGTGAATTATGGTGTTACAACTTGATTTTGTATGTTACTTGCTTAGCATTGAAATTTCCCCTTTTACACGTGAATTATCCCCCTCTCAGGGGACCCGACCCCTTTTCCCCAAAACTGAAAAAAACACTGACATGATACTCATTGCTATTTTATTTTTTATATCTATTCTTGTTTTAGGGACAGGGACAAGAAAAGGAATGAAACGAAAGTGGGCCAGCGAAGAGAACATATGTTTCATGAACTTTTTTAGAGATGAATTAAGAGAAAAAAAAATGCCATCTGGCTCAAAAATAATGGGGTCCCTAAAAATACTTACCGGAAGAACAGTGGCCCAGATAAGGGCAAGGGTCCATAACATTATTATGGAAAAACAAAATGGAAAAAGAATTGTTGAACTGTGGAATATGTTTTATGCCCCTGGTAGGGTGGCATATAGCAGTTGAACTGTCCGTCAGTCAGTCAGTCTGTCCATCTGGCCGAAAACTTATATGGCCATAACTTTTTCAATATTGAACATAGCAACTTGATATTTATACCCCTATTACAATTGGTAATGGGGGCTATATAGGAGTCACGTTTGTCGGTCTGTCCCGATATTTCATCCGATATTCACCAAACTTGGTCAGTAGTTGTATGTAGATAATGTCTAGATCAAGTTTGAGTATGGGTCATGCCAGGTCAAAAACTAGGTCATGGGGTCACTTAGTATGTTTTAAACTGTAAGTTTGTACGGACCATAGCTATATTATTTATCGTTACATTTTTAAATGACTCGGTACATTTGTTCACCATCATGGAACGGTGTGTCGCGTTAAAAGAAATTACGTCAATATCTCAAAGGTCAAGGTCACACTTGGGAGTTCAAAGGTCAAATGCTTGTCCGGGCCATAGCTTTGTTTTTTATTGTGAGATTTTAAAATCATTTGGCACATTTGTTCACCATCATTGAACAGTGTGTCGGGCGAAAGAATTACGTCGATATTTCCAAGAACAAGGGCACAATTTGAGTTTAAAGGTAAAAAATGGCCATAATTGAGCTTGTCTGGGCAATAACTATGTTGTTTATTGTGCGATTTTAAAATCGTTGGCTCTTTTGTTCACCATCATTTGACAGTGTGTCGCGCGAAAGAATTACGTCGATATCTTCAAACATAAAGTTGTAGTTTTAGTTCAAAGGTCAAAAATGGCAATAAATTATCTTGTCTGGGCCATAAATATGTCATTCATTGTAAGATTTTAAAATAACTCTGTACATCAATTTTGTTCAAAGTCATTGGAAGGCTTGTCATGTGAAACAATTCAAGAGTTCAAAGGTCAAAATGGCTATAAATGATAATGGCATAATGATTCTTAAAAAATCGCCATAAATTGTATTATCTTGTTTTGTGAAGACAGCATACAAAATAGTCTGTGTCAATGCGTTATGTGGGGGTATATGTCACGTCTGTGACAAAGCTCCAGTTGGCATGCATGTGCATCTTGTGAAGCTGCACATATTGAGTGGTGAAAAGTGAAGGTCAAGGTAATCCTTCAAGGTTAAATGTTAAATATATTGCTTCTGTCCGTCCGTCTGAAAACTTTAAAATTGGCCATAACTTTTGAGCTCACCTGAGTGCAACATGCTCATGGTGAGCTTTTGTGATTGCCTTTTGTCCGTTGTGCGTTGTATGTCGTCAACATTTTGCCTTGTGAACACTCTAGATGCCACATTTATTGTCTGATCTTCATGAAATTTTGCAGAACATTTGTCACATTGATACCTCGACTGAGTTCGAAACTGGGTCATGCTGGGTCAAAAATTAGGTCACTAGGTCAAAAAAACAACAAAAAAACTTGTGAACACTGTAGAAGTCCAATCTTCATGTAACTTTGTCAAAATGTTTGTCTAAATGATATTTTGGTTTAGTTAAAAATTGGTTCCGGTCCGTTGAAAAACATGGCCGCCAGGGGCGGGGCAGTTTTCCTTATATGGCTATAGAGAAACCTTGTGAACACTTTAGAAGTCAAAATGTTTGCCTAATCATCATGAAACTTGGTCAAAACATTGGTTTTATTTATATTTTGGACGAGTTTGAAAATGGTCCAGATCAGTGAAAAAACATGGCCGCCAAGGGGCGGGGGAGTTTTCCTTATGTCTTTAGTTAAACATTGCTAACACTCTAGAGGCCACATTTATTGTCCATTCTTCATGAAATTTGGTCCGAAGTTTGGTCTCAATGATATCTTAGACGAGCTGAAAATGGTTACGTTTGCTTGAAAAACATGGCTGCCAAAGGGCGGGGCATTTTTCCTTATATGGCTATATATGGCTATAGTAAAATCTTGTTAACACTCTTGAGGCCACATTTATTTTCCGATCTTCATGAAACTTGGTCAGAATATTCATACCAAAAAATATCGTAGACAAGTTAAAAAATGATGCTGGTTGGTTGAAAAACATGTCCGCCAGGGGGTGGGGCATTTTACCTTATATGGCTATAGTAAAACTTTGTTAACACTCTATAGGCCACATTTATTTTCTTATCTTCATGAAACTTGGTCAGAAGATTTGTCCTAATGATATCTTGGATTAGTTCAAAAATAGTTTCGTTTGCTTAAAAAACATGGCCACCAGGGGGCGGGGCATTTTTCCTAATATGGTTATGTATCATGCTTTACTAAAACATTGTAAACACTCTGTAGGGCACATTTATTTTCCGATTATTATGAAACTTGGTCAGATGATTTGTCCTAATGATATCTTGGATGAGTTCAAAAATGGTTCTAGTTGGTGGAAAAACATGGCCACTAAGGGGGCGTGGCATTTTTCCTTATATGGCTAAAGTAAAACCCTGTTAAAACTCTAGAAGCCATATTTATTGTACGATCATCATGACACTTTGTCAGAAGATTTGTCCCAATGATATTTGGACAAGTTTGAAATTGGTTCCAGTTGCTAAGAAAAACATGGCCACCAGTGGGCGGGGCATTTTTCCTTATATGGACTTATGAATCTTCTTGAAACTTTGTCAGTATATTAGTTTAAATGATATCTTGGATGTGTTTTTCACGTTGACATTTGAAGCTTTAACTTTGTATGATTCTAAATATGTGTCAATGCTGTCAGTTGAATTTTGAAATATGAAGTTTTACATTTTTTGTAGATTAAATAATTTGTAAAATGTTGCAGTTTCGTCAATCAGTTTTATAAGATATTGAGCTTTAGTTATGATGCAGATTGTAAGATTCTTAATATCTTTCAATATTGTGGATAAGTTTTTGAGATATCAAGCTTTGAGTTTTATGCAAATTGTATGATTTTAAAATGTTTAATGGTGTTGATCAGTGTAATGAAGATTGCATAATTTTTATGTTTTAATTCTGTCTATTGGTTTTCAAAATGAAAGACTTTGATTTTGTAAGTGCACTTTTATCTCCTGAAAGATTCTTTTCTAGTGTTTAGTTTATATTTTAAGGCTGTTTGCAAACTCGAAGTGAAAACAGTTCTATTACAATTTGGTAAGGACATGACATTGCATATCTGATTTTAAAATGTACTTTGCTGGCAACGTGTAATTTCTGAAATGTCTTAGTAAGACTGTTGTTTGCAATCAAAAGGTCTGTGCTTCAAATACAGGGTAATGCATGTTTTTTGTCCAAATTTATGGCGATTCAGACATTGTTCTATGTAAATTTGGGGTTTGCTTGAAGGTTCAGTCTATTTTTATGTCCCTCACTATAGTAGTGGGGGACATATTGTTTTTGTCCTGTCTGTTGGTTGGTTGGTTGATCTGTTTACGCCAACTTTAACATTTGCAATAACTTTTGCAATATTGAAGATAGCAACTTGATATTTGGCATGCATATGTATCTCATAGAGCTGCACATTTTAATTTTCTGAAAGGTCAAGGTCAGAGGTCAAATATATGTGGCCAAAATCTCTCATTTTATGAATACTTTTGCAATATTGAAGATAGCAACTTCATATTTGGCAAGCATGTGTATCTCATGGAGCTGCACATTTTGAGTGGTGAAAGGTCAAGGTCATAATTCAATGTCATAGGTCGAATATATGGCTTCAAAGCGGCGCAGTAAGGGGGATTGTGTTTTACGAACACAGCTCTTGTTGTTAACTGCCTTTTTAGTCCCTTACCAGTGTTTCACTAAAGTCCGTGTACTTTGGACTCATTTCAAGTTGACATTTGAAGCTTGAACTTTGTATGATTCTAAATATGTGTCAATGCTGTCGGTTGAATTTTGAAATATGAAGTTTTTCATTTTTTGTAGATTAAATAATTTGTAAAATGTTGCAGTTTCGTCAATCAGTTTTATAAGATATTGAGCTTTAGTTATGATGCAGATTGTAAGATTCTTAATATCTTTCAATATTGTGGATAAGTTTTTGAGATATCAAGCTTTGAATTTTATGCAAATTGTATGATTTAAAATGTTTTAATTTGTTGATCAGTGTACTGAAGATTGTATACTTTTATATGTTATAATTCTGTCTATTGGTTTTCAAAATGAAAGACTTTGATTTTGTAAGTGCACTTTTATCTCATTATGCCCCCCTTCGAAGAAGAGGGGGTATATTGCTTTGCTCATGTCGGTCGGTCTGTCGGTATGTCAGTTTGTCGGTCCGTCCACCAGGTGGTTGTCAGACGATAACTCAAGAACGCTTGGGCCTAGGATCATAAAACTCCATAGGTACATTGATCATGACTCGCAGATGACCCCTATAGATTTTGAGGTCACTAGGTCAAAGGTCAAGGTCACGGTGACCCAAAATAGTAAAATGGTTTTTGAATGATAACTCAAGAACGCATACGCCTAGGATCATGAAACTTCATGGGTAGATTGATCATGACTCGCAGATGACCCCTATTGATTTTGAGGTCAAAGGTCAAGGTCACGGTGACCCAAAATAGTAAAATGGTTTCCGGATGATAACTCAAAAATTCATACGCCTAGGATCATGAAACTTCATGGCTAGATTGATCATGACTTGCAGATGACCCCTATTGATTTTTAGGTCACTAGGTCAAAGGTCAAGGTCACGGTGACCCGAAATAGTAAAATGGTTTTCAGATGATAACTCAAGAACGCATATGCCTAGGATCATGAAACTTCACAGGTAGATTGATCATGACTCACAGATGACCCTTATTGATTTTGAGGTCACAAGGTCAAGGTCACGGTGACCCGAAATAGTAAAATGATTTTCGGATGATAACTCAAGAACGCTTTTGCCTAGGATCATGACACTTCATAGGTACATTGATCGTGACTCACAGATGACCCCTATTGATTTTCAGGTCACTAGGTCAAAGGTCAAGGTCACAGTGACAAAAAACGTATTCACACAATGGCTGCCACTACAACGGACAGCCCATATGGGGGGCATGTTTGTTTTACAAACAGCCCTTGTTAAAGATTCTTTTCTAGTGTTTAGTTTATATTTTAAGGCTGTTTGCAAACTCGAAGTGAAAACAGCTCTAGTACAATTTGGTAAGGACATGACATTGCATATCTGATTTAAAAATGTACTTTGCTGGCAACGTGTAATTTTCAGAAATGTCTTAGTAAGTAAGACTGTTGTTTGCAATCAAAAGGTCTGTGCTTCAAATCCAGGAAAATGCATGTTTTTTGTCCAAATTTATGTCAATTCAGACATTGTTCTGTGTAAATATGGGGTTTGCTTGTAGGATCAGTCTATTTTTATGTCCCCCACTATAGTAGTGGGGGACATGTTGTTTTTGCTCTGTCGGTCTGTTGATTGGTTGGTTGGTCTGTTTATGCCAACTTTAACATTTTGCAATATTGAAAGTAGCAACTTGATATTTGGCATGCAAATGCATCTCCTGAAGCTGCACATTATTATTGGTGAAAGGTCAAGGTCATCCTTCAAGGTCAGAGGTCAAATATATGTGGCCAAAATCGCTCATTTTATGAATTCTTTTGCAATATTGAAGATAGCAACTTGATATTTGCCAAGCATGTGTATCTCATTGAGCTGCACATTTTGAGTGGTGAAAGGTCAAGGTCATCCTTCAAGGTCAGAGGTCAAATATATGTGGCCCAAATCGCTTATTTTATTAATACTTTTGCAATATTGAAGATAGCAACTTGAAATTTGGCATGCATGTGTATCTCATGGAGCTGCAAATTTTGAGTGTTGAAAGGTCAAAGTCATCCTTCAAGGTCAGAGGTTAAATATATGTGGCCCAAATCGCTTATTTTATGAATACGTTTGCACTATTGAAGATAGCAACTTGATATTTGGCATGCATATGTATCTCATAGAGCTGCACATTTTGAGTGGTGAAAGGTCAAGGTCATCCTTCAAGGTCAAATATATGGGTCAAAATTGCTCATGTTATGTTACTTCTGCAATATTGAAGCTAGCAATTTTATATTTGACATGCATGTGTATCTCATGGAGCTGCACATTTTGAGTGGTGAAGGGTCAAGGTCATCCTTCAAGGTCAAACGTTATATACGGGGACATTGGGTTTCACAAACGCATCTTGTTGTGTATGTAATTAATTTTGCTTAATTTTTGTGATCCCCCGCCAACAGCGGAGGGATATTAATTTGGCATTGTCCGTCTTTCCGTCTGTCCGTCCGGCACTTTTGTGTCCAGAACCATATCTTGGAAGTGCTTTAGCAGATTTCATTGAAACTTGGTACGAGTATATATATATGGATAAGAGGATGATGCACGCCAAATGGCATTGTACATCCTTGATTAATAGCGGAGTTATGACCCTTTGTATTTGAAAAAAATGCTTTTTTTGTGTGTCCAGAGCCATAACTTGTATCCAGAAGTATAATGGCGGGGGATATCAATTCAACGAATTTGCTTGTTAAATCAGTTTTTATTTTCATGATAATCATTTAGTTCGTACTGCAACTTATGATGGATTGTTACTACTATCTCCAATTATTTGTTTGTCATGGGTCCGTCACCATTTATCTCTTATATAATACTTGAATTGAGCATTTCACAATCTGACAATCATGCATATCATTTATTAGTTTCATAATAAAACGTCTGACAAGGGTCAGATAATTTTAACATATATTGTTGTTATAATTTGTCATGTGTTGTATGAATAAATGACACTTCCATGATAGAGAAAATTTAAATATATTTTTAGAGACATTTGTAAAATGAAAATGAAATAACTATACATTTTACAGTGGCTAGTCGTACGGCTAGACAAGAGGCTAGCCGCACGGCCCCGTACGGGTAGACAATAGGTTTGCCGTACGGCTCTGTACGTATAGCCTTTCCTATGGATATTGTCTAAGTTAAAGACAACCATTTTCAGTGAACTGATAAATTGCCTGTATGAAACCATATATTTATCCATTGTCTGAACGACAATTAAATTATTTGTGTGACTCCATTTCTGAGAAGTACCTTGGCCGTCATTGAATTTCATAATATCGATGCCGCAACTAATTAAAACAGTTTTCACTCCTTACATAGGAAAGTCGTCTTATTAAAGAATCAAATTAGAAACCGATTTAAATTATGTGTGTGTAAGTCAATTTCTAGAACGTAACTTTGACGGCTGTCGTCATTAAATTTCAAAATATCGATGCCGCAACTCTTTAATACAGGTTTTTCACGCCTTAGGAACGTCGACTAATTAATGAATCAAATAAGCAACCGTATGACATGAAAGGAAGCCGTGAAAGATGACGAATTTTTAAAGCGAGATTATACGATTTTTTCAAATATTTATTAATTTACATAAAATGTGTATAAAAAAAAACAACTTATTAAACATATATTTGAACATAAACTTAAATAAAAGTTAAGAAGAACATGTGTCGATATATGCAAAATAAGCCAGATATTAAATTCTGAAATCGAAAATTCATGTACAGTCGAATTCGCCAGCATGTAAATCGTGCATGTACGATGTGAATCTAAATTTAGTTTAACGGTTCATTTTTAGTGTGAGCGTCAGCTAACGCTAATGTTTTTGCAAATCGATATGTGCGTAGAAGCCTTAAAGGGGCCTTTTCACAGATTTGACATGTTTTGAAGTTTGTCATTAGATGCTTTATATTGATGAATGTAAACATTGGATTTTTAACGCTCCAGAAAAAAAATCAAAAATAAAATTTAAAAATGGAAAAAAGTAGCCCGTACAAGGGCTCGAACCAGTGACCCCCGGAATCCTGGAGTAAAAAACGCTTTAGCCTAATGAGCTATCCTGCCAAGCATACATGAGAGGTGTATTCTATACCTGATATAAGCAATCTTCGTAGTTTCACAAATTTAAACGATAACAACAGAACTCTCCAAATTATTCAATCGTTTCGCGTTGCAACGCTCTATAATTTTTAGGTTTTTAAATCGTGAAAAGATGCATATAATGGCTATATTAGACCATGGTTAATGTTCAGTAATACTGATTCCTCACAAATATCATAACTAAAACGAAAATTTGCGAATCTGAAACAACTATTTTCAATTTTGTCAATTTACCAAACCGTGAAAAGATCCCTTTAACTATGACATGGAAAGACAACCACTGTCCGTTGCAGCAGACTACACATTCTACTAGCGTCTGCTAGGAAAGATAACCACCACATTTGCCTGTTTATAGTCCACCACTCACTGGTGCACTGCAGTTGGTGTATATGAGTAATAGAGTTTAACAGCTTGTAAGACGATATTGGCCAGTCTAGTGTTTATCATTGAAAATCTGCACATACTGGCTGCTTTCAGAGAAAACAGGGCTTAATGCATGTCAAATAAGATAAGCCTGTGCATACTGATAAGCTTGTGCAATGCAAACACGCTAAACAAGGACGACATGTCTTATTTTATAATGTTTAAAGGGTCTCTTGTACTGGGATGACAATTTATGCATAAGCATTTAGCCCTGTTTTCCCAAAACGAAGCTAAAAATTTATTTTTTATTAATGATTTAAAATAAAAACATCTGAACCTGTGCTTTAAGACACACTCTTTATAATTTTGAATGGATTGTGTCCATTCAAAACTTGCAATATAAAAAGCTATAACATAATTTTTTAAACTGAGTTGCGTCTAAACTTATACAACAACGAACACCTACAGTGACGTCAGCGCTTTGATAAATTCCTGCAACCATTTATTCGCCACACGAACACTAACTTAAAATACGAATGCTTCAGTTATAGGCTACTATTCCATCTGTCCGCAACCGCATATCCGCATCCGCAAAAAATAAAACAAGTAGAAATGCACTGCACTTATTCCATTCATCCGTATCCGCACGCGAATAGGCGTCCGCAATAGAACGCTCAAGTGAGCATTCTTGGGCTACTATTCCATCTATCTGTAAATGTATCCGTATCCGCAAAATATACGGACGCTATATTCCATTTATCCGCATACGTCGAACGTATCTTTATTTTTGTATATGGATAAAACTAAAAATTATAATTATTGAGATAATTATAATGAAGGACAAGCTGCTAAGCGTGAATTTAAGTAGATATAAGGTACAAATCATCGTTCTGTCCGTAAAAGGATACAAATGGTAAATACCTGAAACATCTTCTTTTAGTGCCTTGGCTATGATTTTCCATACATTTAAACTTTAAAGTATAATCAGAGTCACGATATGCAGAACTGCGTTGGATGTATAATTCCGGGTATTTTTTCACGAATTCGAGAGATTTTCAGTTTATTTTTTAGATGACAGCTACTCTCATCGTGCTAAATGCCGTCCGTATCTCGTCCGCATCCGTTTGCGGATAAATGGAATATAGCGTCCGTATAACGATTTTGCGGATACTGACGCGGATACGGATGCGGATGCGGATTGGTGGAATACTAGCCTTATTTTAGGAAAATATGTACGAAATATCTTCGTCACAATCGGCTCGGGCGCTTATTTGTGTTTGCTGCATATTACTGATTAACAGCACTAAATGACAATTCTATACTTTATAAGCCGTACGGCTAGACAATCTCAATAGGAAAGGCTATAATACGTACAGCGCCGTAAGGCTAGCCTATTGTCTAGCCGTACGGGGCCGTACGGTTAGCCTCTTGTCTAGCCGTACGGGACTGTACGACTAGCCACTGCCTTTAGTTATTGGAGGTTCTTATGTATTATACCCAGTCGCAAGTGGTATAGGCTATACTCAAATCTTTTCGTCCGTCTGTTATTGGATACTGTGATGGGTTATGTATCACATTCAATGTTGTTTTTTTTTGTTTATAAGACAAAATCAGATTTTTTTTTCAAAATACCTTCCTTTTAACTAATTTGAAAGCATTTTTACAGGTCCATTCTTGCGAAGCAATAATGCAAGTTAAAGAACTGGTTTTACAAGTCCCTATTCGATATTTATGACATAACTATGACTAAAATCTTCAGAATAGTTCAAAGCACGAAATGAATATCTTTCTGTTGGACATGAGGAAGTGGACCGAATATCGATGACTGGATCATTTTCCACGAAGGCACATAAAACTACAGTAATGTTCCGCTACTTTCAGCTTGGTCTTAATAGCATGTCGGACTTCATAATTAACAGGGTATTTTGTTCTTTATTCAATACTTTGGGACCATGCAATCTTGAAAAATTGCAATTTACAGTGTTCAATGTGGTCTTAATAGCGGTACTCTTCTTGTACTAGGAATCGCTGCGTGTTTTAGTCATTATCTTTGAAATCCTTTTTGAAGCTATCATAAAAAACATTTATACTCGTGTCACGCCAGAGTGACATCACGTCAGGTTTAAACACAATAAGTAAATACATATTGTTATAACGTTTAAATATTCGTTTGACTTCTATTTTTCATTTCAATTTAATAATCCTATAAATGTTTTGTTTTTGGTTGTCATATCTATTTACCATTAACGATCCGCAACTGTTTTACCTTTACGTATCTTTGCAATGAAACTGTTATAGCGACAACTGTTTCATTATAGCTGCTTGCATCACACGGACACCACTGTTATATAATTCAATGATTTCTACAAGGATGATTCTATCCTACATTATCTCAATTGTTTAACCAAGGACATTGTGCTTTTAAAAGTTCCGGCGACTACAAAATCACGCAACAGGAGAAAATAACACGATACGTAGTCAAATAATGCAAAAATTCAAAAAAATATTAAAATAACATTAAACACATATTTAGTTCACCATTGTGTCATTCCCTCTGTAAAATGAATTCGACTCAAAATGTTATTAAATGTATAATGCAAGGAAACCATGCAGAGCGATTCATGCATAGGCCACACAAATACAAACACATCTGATCGTGAGGATTTAATATATAAAGTTTGAGGTCGAGAAGATCTTAACCACAATTCTAATGCGAGTGTCGCAAGATATAACTATGCTCAAGGCCAACTCATTTTTTAGCAAACAATGTTTCGTATTTCAAGTGACACTATCTCAGGGACCCGGTATGTCGGTATCAAGTATCACAGAGTATACATATATAAAAAAATAATTGGGTCATGGGGACCCAGATACGAGGTTTAAAGTAAAAAAATGTATATGTTATTTGTCTGCAGAAATAACTAGATATATTAAGTTTCGAGTTATATATAGGTTGTTGAAGGTAATTCGCATAAAACACGCTATTTTTCAGTTGGATACTAGCATGGGAAAGGGAAGTACCCAACACTCCGGAAATATATCACAGACCCTATAGTTAACCCAGTATGAGTATATATATATATATATATATATATATATATATATATATATATATATATATATATATATATATATATATATATGGGCACTTGCAGACCTTTTAGTATCAAGCTTATGTATAAGTTATGCAAATATTCATTACATATACCATCAAATAATATTTACTTTATGAGATGATTAAAAGTAGACTATATAAAGCTCATGTAAACATGCGTTTATTTAGTACTTGAGTATATTTATCTGATGGTGTAATGTGATGCACAAATAGTGGCTCTTTATTGTAATTTAAAAATGTGTATGTGTTTTGAGTACAAGGACAATATGTAAGAATTCACTTTGCATATTCCCTTTATAAGTCATAAAGAATGCATTTTACCTCGACTATTCAACTCATGGTTCAGGCTATCACTCGGTATCCCTTTGGCACAGAAAAGCAAGGTTATGGTTTGCGTGCAGTAAGTTCTTATCTCCGCAACGTCTAGATATATTTTAAAACGCAACGTAAAACATGTATTCGGGATCATATGGTCACGTACGAGGGCTCATAATTCTGAACTGCAAATAAAAAGAGATATGCCCGTAATAATATGTTTGTATTAAGGAAAGTAATGTAAACATTTACGTCCAACAACTCATCTTTTTCCGACATTCCGATTAAGCATGGGGTTGCATTTCGGGAGAGTTAGGTCAAGGTCAATGCTATTCTTGCTTAAAATTGTAGTACGTTTTTATGCTTAAGGGTGTTGTAGCAGTTTATTTAACCGAGGATATATTTATAGCAACACCGATGATGCTATTATCACAACCAAATATTTTTGTTATCAGTATCATATGAAATGTTTATAATACAATTGTCAGTGGTTCGATCCCAGGTGGCGTTAACTTTTTTTTTAATTTGATTTTTGTTTACTTTGTTTTTCTTTCTTTTATTTCATTCTTGTTTCATTCTGGAGCTCTTTAGTCCTGTTGTTTATATTTATAAATTTAAAGCATTTAATCACAAACTTCAAAAGAAACCGAAATCTGTGAACAATACATGCAAGTTATTAATGATTACGGTCGAGTTTGATACTATATGGTATACTGTTTTGAATACTGTCTTTTATTCATGTCTTTTTGTAAGCTGTTGTGATCCCAGTTAAGATTGTAAACAATTTCTAATGTTTATGCATATTTATAACAATCTATGTACCGGTACTTGGGTTTAGCCTAATTGCTGTATTTTATGAAATTTGACGTAGACGGTAGGGAAAGTTAAAACAAAAAAATCTCTGTAAAAGTGCGGTGACCCCCCTTTTTATTTGTGTTTTATGATGACAATACGTAGATGAACATATGTGATCAGTTTCGCAGAATTCTATTAGACAGAAACGAATTAAATTCCATTTATATGGTTACAATAGTAAAAAAATGACGTTGTTTTTGGGTGACATAAAATTATAAAAAATAAATTTCTTAAAATTTAACTTGTGTACTCCATTTTATTGGTAGTATGTGGTTTGATTAAATTGTATATGATGTGTCTTAGCTTATATAATATCTACATGTCGCCAATTTCATAGGTTATTAATTATTTTTACGAAATTAGAGATTTTTCAGTTTCATTGAAAAATTACATAATACATAATGGTTAATAAAATCAAAACAAGGCCGGTGACCCTATGTTTTTATTTCATTTTTCATATAGTATTTGTATATATATCATAAATATAAATTTTGGACAAAATTTATTAGATGGAAAAAAATCTGCAGCAACACCCCTTAATCACAGCAATTAATATGGATTGGGATTGTGTGTATGTTAGAAACTGATCTATTGACGTATTGCATAAGGGTTAGTTGGGTCGAGGTGACTCTAACTAAAATTGAAACAGAAAACATTTCAACTCAATAATTCTAGTTTGGATGGAGGTATTATGGTTTAATTTGGCATGACATTTAGGGACAGTTGGGTAAAGGTATTGTTACTAAACAGAGACATATGATTTCCGCTCAATACATTTAATTTTGATGTACGTACTGTGCTGTCATTTTGTGCGAATCTTTGGTTTCCTAGCGTGGCCGCATTTATTGATTTGATTGATAACTGTTCAGCCTTAAATTTTCATATACTATATAACTCTACATATATTTAAGATCATATATGTCGTTGTGTTCAGTATATCAGGCGACTGACCGAAAATGTACAATCCTAGGCATGCTTAGCAAATACAGTTACCTTGCAGCCAGTCAAATCGAAATAAACACGAACTTGCTCTATTTCAAAATTGACTAAAGACGAACTTCTTTATCACTTCGTGACTTTGTTTTCCCAGTTAAGACATAGACATGCCGATAAAACGTGCTGTCATTTCGTTGTTTATTATCTTATCGACGTTCTAGTCCGTAATATTTTAAATGTACACATATATTTGTATACTTACGAATTTCACAATTAACGTGCAAATGGGTTGTGATATCAAGCGTGTGGAAACTTTGCGGCAAATATAAACGTATACTCGAGATCTACATATTAAGTTTAATAGCATATCATTTATTCATACGTAATGGCATCTCTTAAATCGAATTTTGAAATGGCCTTACATTCAAAAGTCAACATTTTCACAACCATAAATTCAAGAAAGGTTCTATTATATCTTGCAATAATTCTACGATTAATAATAGGCATATCATTTTTTATTACTATGGTTGAAGTGCAATAATTTTCTCTTACCGATTGTTGTTATTTTTATTCTTAATTGGTCTCCTGTTCATTTCGTTCATGGCATATACTGCTTAGATGCTGTGCATGACTTCCCGTTTAACGAATGGTATCTCGATAACGTACCAAAAATATTTTGGATGTGTGTCGTTATTACGTTATGAAATTATTGAATCTTCATAACATAATAAATAAAATAAAGTCATTGAATTAAAATGCATTTAATCGGGCATACAATTGCAACGTCTCCAAGATAAAGGAAATTAACAAGCAAAGGAAATTAAGAGTGTTTTGGTTCATAAAAGGTCGATGTGAATTCCAAAAGCATTTGCCCTTTGTCTTGCAGTATTTAATGCAAACCTCAATTGTATAAGTCACTATGCGAACGTAAAACCTACTACTAGTATCCATTTACGGTATGAAAACTTATGTTTATGTACATTGTATTTGTATAAGATTAACATATATTTCACTTTGCATTAAATCAACCCTATAGTTTAAATACATAATACAATTAACAAGCACAAATACAAGTAAATAATATATAAATTATTAAAATGCGTGTTGATTTTCTTGCTACAACATAATTTGTTTAAGATTTATACAAATACAAATGTCTCTACTAATTATGTATAACTGAGTAGGTATATATATTGCTTTTAGATCGGTTGTTGGTAATAAATTGGTAATACATTTAAGATGATAGTGTAGTGGTTGTTCAGATTATTTATCATTACTTTGTTAAATCATTTAAAGAAATGGCTGTAAAAAAGGTATTTGTTTAAAACGATTTTTCATGTTTGAAACAATTTTATACCTACTTTGTATGTGGCATGACGTACATAGCAAATTTCTGTAATTTGTCCTTAAGTAACCTTATTGAGGTTTCTTTCTGATTTGCACGAAGCCGATCTGAATTTCAAATTACATGATTATATGTCTCTAAGGCGTTTTAGTAAAAACAAGATATAGTTGATACTCATGTTGGTTTCATTTAATCGTTCTTCAGAAAGTTACAAGTCTGGTGTAATGGTCTGTATATAACCAGTGCGTAGTTAAATTGTAATTAAATAAAATGTGTTCTCTCTTAATGCTATTTAATATGAATTGTGATGGTATGGTATTACTTTTTATTTACACTTGAATGTATCAGGATTAATTTTTAATAAGTGCGCATTTCGGAGCACTTTAAAACCAGTTTAAACTCCTAACGCTTTTGAATTTACCATAGCTGTACTCGTGTTAAGGCTTGTTATGTGTACGCGTGCGTCTTGTCTGGTACATTTTATTTGTGTCTCACTGTTTGGCAATTGGTTCTTTGCCATACATAAAGATCTTAATGTATGATACGGTTTCTCTCCTGATGCAGCGGAAGTTTCCTTTTATGTGTATTAGTGTAAGGCCTTTTTTTTGAAAGCCGTAATCTAGGTCAATACTTTCCAAACGGTCGAAATAAAAATTTTTTCGTCACGGTTTTTCAGCCTAAACATATTGGCTTATACGTTTATATATTGGTTATCAATAATGCGGTTTTGGGTTGAGACATGGGCATATACCGGAACCCAGATACTGTTCCCATTTTGCTTGTCACTAACATTTCTTTTTTAACAATCTGCGGTGTTACACAAACTGTAAATACATTCAAGTTAGTGCAATTTAGTCATGTATATATGGTAATCACTAAATTTTCCATTATATAATTATGTACAATAGACGCATCTACTTCAAATACTAACGCTGGTTATTGATGGGTCTTGACCATATAATATATGGAACCGATTTTTACTTATGCGTAACTGTTTCTCTCAGTTGTACCTGTCTTTTATTTACCCAAACTCGACAATCAAGCATGTTCACCCATTCTTAAAGAACTGAAGTTATTAACCCAATTATGCCTAGCGTCTAGAAAAAAAGCATTGGAAAACAGCGTAGACCCAGATGAGACGCCGCATGATGCTGCGTCTCATCAGGGTCTGCGCTGTTTGCTTAAAGGAATTTCTGTAAGAAATATTCTAGATATATAAATAACTAGACCAGACACCACTTATGTTGGAAATAAATTGATCCAATTTAGAAGGATGGGAGAGTCCACTAGGCATAAATTGGTTTATTATCTGTGTGCACATTTATGTTCTAAAAGTTAAATTGCAAACGAACACAACACATATCATAGAAACATAACTGTATTAATTCTGTTTCCAAACTGAAAGGTAGAAATTACAATTTGGGACTCAAACGTTGTTTTAACAGCCTTGGTAATCCGGCATTATCCGCAGTCCGGGAATTGTACACCTTGCCTTTCCGAGTTCACACCTGAGATACACACAATATCAGAGTGGTACAAACAGTCAAAGATATACACACAATTAAAGGCATATAAGACATCGAAAGGCATATAAGACATCGGAGAAAATGCCAAACTTTCCATCAGTTGTATTTACATTCACTGCATTTGATGATTATTTTTTTTTTTGCCACGTACAACTTTGTTAGTAAAATGCAATGTCGTGATAAAAGTAGAAACGTTAATATGTTGTTACGGTGATGATAATGCAGAACATTAATTAAGGATAGTTGTGACAAAAGTAAAAACAACAGACTACTCCAAATTTCAAAAGAACAATTCACGATCGAATTCATGCATGTCGAAATATTGTGTCTGTAATGAAGGTTTGATTTCCAGAAACGTTTGCATGAATTATGCCTTTTTATAAGCAGTACGAATTTTATTTTTACAAAACACTTTGTTTAATCAATTAACTATAAATACGGAAAATCTATCTTTGCAGAAGCATTTCAGTAATTAAATAACCGAAAAAAAGGTTCAGAAAACAAGTTCAGTCAGCAAAATCATGCAGCTTACAAGTTAAGCGATAAGTTTACCGGTTATTTACTAGTAATTTCTGACTTTCTGAAATTGGCTGGTGCTGCTTGTTTAGTAATCTCACAAATCTGGTGGCACAAGCTGGTTCATACTTCCCTGCAGTATGGGAATCCCAAGGAGGTGCTGCATTTGTAAAGATGGGTCTTATATTTGTCTTGCAACACTGTGCTTTTAAAGGGTCTTTTCACGTTTTGGTAAATTGATAAAATTGAAAAAAGGTTGTTGCATATTCGCACATTTTCGTTTTAGTTATGATATTTGTGAGGAAACCGTAATGCTTAACCTTTACCATGCTCTCAAATAGCCTTTATATGCATCTTTTGACGACTTAAAAACCTGAAAATTATAAAGCGTTGCAACGCGAAACGATTGAATAATTTGGAGAGTTCTGTTGTTGTCATTATATTTTGTGAAACTACGAGGATCGCTTATATGAAGTATAAAACACTTCTGTCATTGTGTAAGAAAGGATGGCCGAGTGGTCTAATGCGCAAACTTTTTACTCCAGGACCCCAGGGGCCAGTGGCTTGAGTCCTGCTGAGGGTTACCTTTCTTAATCTTATTCTTGATTTTTACTGGAGCTTTTTAGATCCAATATTTTCATTTATCAATATATAGCATTTGACAATCTTCAAAACAAGCCAAAATGTGTGAAAAGGCCCCTTTAATACTATGTGGGTAGATTGTAAGATATATACACACGAATGAGTGGCGATGGTTTGCGTTTTAGGTTTATCGGCTATATGATTACTCTCTTCGTAGAACAATTTCTACATGTTTGTTTAAATAAAGGTATACTGTATACGACTCGACCACTTGCAGGAGGGTGCTTTGAATATTAAACTGTGCCTATGCCGAGAACATTTTCTTGGAAAATAGGAGAATTACGCTTTGGTATCGTTATAAGAAAATGCCATATAATTGATAAAGCCGAACTACCCTATATTGTCGCATTCGACCAGTATAAACCTTCCCTAATAAAATAGCCTCCAAACACATTCTGTGGAGCTATTGAGCATAATTATACATACATTTTGGATATTTCTTCAATGTATTTGTTCGACCCTCAGTTCGGTGTCTTATGTTTTTTTCAGCGCCGAATCGCCATACTTACTCGTTTGGATAAAACTGCCCGTCTGAGCCGCATAGCTGATTCAGCTGATTTGGGGGACAGTTAATCGAATTTACGTTTTGGCAGAACAGTTGTTGTAGGAGAGCGTTCATGGCATCTGTTGTAGTCGTAGTGGTAAACGTCTGTAACCAATAATGTAGTTCAAAGCATCGAACGGAACTAGGTATTCAGACGTATGAAATTTTCCTAAAATTTAAAAAGTAATATGGCACAATGCATTGTTTTATTGTCAACTTTTAAATTTCGCGGTATAGCTCAGAGTAAAATTAATTTGGTTTAGCATCGAGCAAAGCATATTTTATAACGTGAAGACAGTTTACGCGCATACATTGTATTAACCTAAAGCATAACTATCTATTTAACAGCTCTTTTTTATCGGCTAGTGGGGATTTAGAACGTAGATAATATCATTTCAGCAGTAAATATCATATTGGCGACAAATTAAGGGTGGGAAGTAATACTGATACAAACATGAGGTGATTGCTTTTCTGGTACACTATTTGCATTTAAAATGTACGTGCTTCTAAAACAGCAAAATGTATTTTAGTAGTAATAAAATTGTATTGCAAGAAGTTTAAGTACTAGTAAAAGAATGTGCGGAAGTTGAAATTATGGAAAAGAGTGAATATAATCGTCCGTAAACATACATAACCATTCTACTTATATAAATTTGACCTTTAAAAGTTTACCAGCAAAGCGGTTTCTAAACAACAATGATGCCAATTGGAGAGACATGAAATAAGAATTATATATAGTCCACTATATGGCGATTTTTAAATGCTTAGTGTGATAAGTGTATTTCCACGTCGATAATAGTGTGAATATTCGTACACTTGAAGAAGCAGCGTTCGTTGATGCTTGTGTCGTCTGCGATGTCTGTTGGGTGGAGACTCCACATGTTCCGTCGTGAGCTTTTGTCAGGTTTATATTCAAGCAATGAGCCTTCGCTAAATCACAGCTACAAAATGTTTACCTCGATAAATATCAAGAATTGCTCAACAGTAAAAATTAACGCTTTTGTACTAGAGTAACTTACAAAAACAATTTCCACAAAAGTTTGATTTAACGTAAACTTCTGCAATAATATACAATACAAGTAAAAGGCCTACAACTTTTTATTGTTTCAATATATTTTTCCCGAAAGGTTGTTCGATTTCATTTGATATGATAAAATATCGTCGGAATTGTAACTGCATGATGTCTTCATTTATAAATGAATGCAATATATTAATTATAACTTCATTTAATGCATACTCATTTCGGTATGTTTGTCCATCTGTTCCACAGACAGCCGAGCCAGTCGTACACGACAGTTGCAATATTTGAAGGCATTGCTGGACCACTGGGCCACTGAGACTCGGGTCAAGACAGCTGTTGTTTGCGCAATTTGAAACTGAATGTAAGACACACTTTCTATAAAACATACACTGTATTTGAATGCATTATCAAACAAGGAAAATTTCTTTTTCATATATGCTTTGGTGTTTTAAAATTGTCTGCGCGTTTCATTTAGGTTTATTGATATCGAAAGGGATACTTTCTCTGCTAGATAAGGAACGTTTATCAGGTGCAATGGTATAGTATTTTCAGAAATCTTTTATATTACTTTTGATTATTAATTATATGATTACTATCATGCTATGACATATTTACTTCTTAAAAATGGCTGTTAACTATTGCGTTTGCACGCAACGCAAAATATTTAATAATTCCACAATAAAATGTATGTTGATATAAAAATGGGAAATTATTAATAGCCGTAATTGCATACATAATTCTTAATAGCCATTTTCGTAATATTGATTTCAACCTTTTCAATTTAATTTTAGTCAGATGTCAAATTGTTGCTGCTTCATATGGACATCACGTCTGTCACGGAAATATGCGTATGCAAGTCATTTTATAATTTATAATTGCACGCTTTTGAAATGTGTATTAAGTACATGTATGTGTCGCAGTAATATGTCTTGCCACTGCTGGGTCGATTTCAATTTTATTTTGTAAAGTTTTACAGACAAATATTTCTCACTCGGTGCTACTGTCACCAGATTGCAGATGCCATCGTGAGCAATGTCTAGTTTGAACACTTGCTGTCCGTTCACATTATTGTTTGTTTGTAGAATAACCCTGCATCTTTCTCTTGCAAATTCGCAACTGGAAGAAAATGCACGTTGAAGTATGATGGAATCAGAGTTTTGTTTTGTGTAATGCAATTTGTTTTGTATTTAAATCCCCTATAATTGAATTGAATATGCTCTTCTAGTTCTTCTCCGATTATAATAATATATATAAATAAATAACAGATCGAATATAACATGTATTTTTTCTTTAATAAATGCATACTATCCTTTATGATTTAACACATTGAATCTTCTAACAATGTACTAAAAATGTAAAACATTAAAATTCAAGTTGATTCAATAACGTACTGATGTGGATATGACACGCCGTCCGTACCACATACTGGCTGCGTTCTATCCACGTGATGACCACCGCCATTATGTATATGGGTACAGTCCACTGTGTTAAGAAACTCACGGCAAAAAGTCGAATCTACGCTATGAATAGCAAGCTCTATGCACGTCACAGGATCGGTGTGGCAATGATGAGTGATGGCTGCAAGAACTGCAAGATTTAGAAACTCGTTACAATAAAAGCGCGTCAGAATTCATAATTGTATTCAAAGTGATATTATTGGCATATTTTACTATTGAATTGACCTGAAAAGAATTAACAGGTCAAAAGAGTTAGTTAAAATGTGGTTACTGACCAGTTATCTGCAACTCATCTTGCTACCAGCTGTTTATAAAAATATGTTTTATATTCGATATTTTACGTGACTCACCCAGTCCTGTAAGCCGAAATGATCCGTAAAACAAAATTGTGTCTTTGTGTCGTATAAACGAATATGCACTCAAACTAAATTTAGGTTCACATAGTACATGCGTGATCAGTTGTCAAACGAAAGTACGGTTGATATTCAAATGCATTATTTTTCTCTTTCCGGGAAATTGTTTTAGTATGTTGATGCTGCATTAACAAATATAAGTGTATATGAAGTGAAACACAAAAAATAAACAATAGTTGCGATAGACACCTATAAACTGCTAGATGTCCATAATATCACTTTAATGTCTTCTTTAATAACACTAGTGCCCGTAAACAATTACTACATACTTGACTTACCAATATTGACGAATGCCAAAATCCCGACAGGCTTCATGGTGCAATGTTTCATCTACGTAGACCGTTTTGAATTTATGTCAGAAAGAGTTGAGATTGGTCTATTTTCAAAATCATCAAATGATAATATGTTAATGTACGCGATTGGCTAGCGACCATATAAATATGTGATAACGTTTCAAGCTTATCTTCCGGGTCTTTGTAAGACGAAATTGTATTCAAGAAATACGCGCATGTACTCGATCGGTAATTTAACAATTAACTGTTTCCATCTCAAAAGCAAAATGTGTTGTGTTCAGGAGAAGAATATACATTATATTTAAATTCCGTGACAAGCTACACAAAACAAAATTAAGAATTAATGTAAGAAACTTAGCGCTCGCTCTTATATTTTTGCAAAGAAATGCATGTCCTCATGCACTACTTTTATAACATAACATTTACTTTTAAACGGAAATATAGATATAAAGGATATATAGGAATAATGTAACTCCAGAAACACTATAAGGAAATACATTATTATAAAACCACTCGAGTATTTCATTTGAAGAAGGTGACACATATCCTATATAATACAGAACGACGTGTCCGAAACATCATCAAACATGCATATTAAAGCTGGTTTAACCGCATTTGGGACGATATATGCAAAGCATTTCGGGTTTAAGCCTGTTCGAGGGCTTGCCGAAGTTTGCAGCATAAGTTACCTCAAACAAAACGCACGTGTTGAACTATTTTAATCAAATGTATGTGTCTTGATATGAGAAAACTGGGCATAATGCATGTGCGTAATGTGTCGTCCCAGATTAGCCTGTGCACTCCGCACAGGCTAATCAGGGACGACACTTTCCGCTTAAACTAGATTTTCGGTAAAAAGGGACTTCCTTTAAACGAAAAATACAATTAAAGCGAGAAGAGTCGTCCTTGATTAGCTAATGTACCGTATATTGCATCCATCTACTATTATTAGCACAGCTCAAACTTGTATCTTATATATTAAAGCAAATTTTGAATCTCCAGAAACTGTATTAAGAGAGAAATTGTGGCCCTTAACACTAACTTTAAACATAACAGAAATCCAATCGTTTTTCTTTTGCTTATATATTGATGCATTGTTTGAGAGACAAATTGATTTGGTTAACCACCCAACGTCTTTCACTGTCTGTTCGAAGGCGGTTGTCCTGGCATTATTCAGTTGTTTTGTTTATATTTGTTTATGTTAGATATGGTGTCTCTTATGATGGGTCTTATCGGATACGTATACCTTAGACAAACACTCATTTCTCTCCCGAAATTGTTTCTGAATTATTAATATAAATGTACTTGAACAATTAGAGTTTGAATCTTAAATGTATATATCTATTTATATTTCGTAATGTATATGTATCGGTATCGATTAAGGTAAATTTACATAAATATTTATGAAACAATTACAGAGTTTTTTATTTTTTATTTTACTGAAACATCATCAAAGTCATAAAACGTGGATTCAATAAACATGTAAATATTATGCATTTACAGTGCAGCTCGTAGCTTAAGGCCAAAGCCCGCGGTCGTGACTTAAGATCGTGAGGATTGATCACGACCGCTACAAAGGTCACGTTGGCATCCACGCACATAAAGGCATCGGCATTTTACTTTCGTCGCGTCATATAAAGAATTTAAATTTGCATGTGCAGAAAAATCGTCACGTTAACAAAAAAAAAACACAACTAGTAAGGCATACTTTGTAAACACGTCTTATTAGTTCCAATCACCTGTTTATATAATATCATATGGATGCATATGTTTTGTAGATTTTAAAATAAATTGATGACTTCAAACTAATTATCGGGGATGTGACAGTAACAGACTAAGTATGCGAATGTTCATTATTGAACATTATTGTAATGTTAACAAACGTTTATACTCTGCATACATGTGAACAGAGATATTCTAAACAAACAATAATTGCTTCACCTGTTTAAACATAATAAAGCAATTTTTTTTATTTTGAATATAACGTCATGTAAATGATGTTCAGATTTTTACGAATAAGGTACGATAACATATTTCCATTGTGACAAGTGGCTGTCCATCTGTTCATATAACTCCCTTACTCATCAACATTTCGAGTTAAAATAGTGTTCATATAAATAGAACATGATGTTGCATTGTATTGTGAAATGTGTATGGATTCATATTTCATACTGTTATGTTTTGTTTGTAACATTATTGCTATTTTTTATGTAAAGGGCTTTCCGCAATTTACCGTTAATTGCTCGATGTCTACAATGAACTGGGGGAAATATTCATGGACTTGAAACATGCACCCCACACCATACCAATACATATGCTTGGGTTTTGAAACTTTGAAGGTGTATAACATAACTGATTCATACTATAAATCAAAGTACTGGCAGTACTGGTGTGACGATGCTTTTGAAGAGGATGGATATAAAACATCAATTTAAGTTTATCTATATCACCACAATTGTGTATGTTGATACGAACATTTGGGTACGATAAAAAATTTGGGTACGAAAATTTTGGGTACGAAAAAAAAATTAGTAGATTCTACGAAACAAATTTGCGTACGAAACATTTTTGGTACGAAAAAAAGTTTAGGGGTACGGGGAAGTAGTACACGTGGGTAACTTGACCCATTGAGCGAAACTGGGAGGCGGGTCACATTCTTGTTCATTAAGTATAGCAATACATTCATGATGATCCTCGAAAGTAGGTATGAGCACATAGCCGAACCATGTGAGCTCAATCGTATGAGCACTTGACTATCCGAGTTCGCCCACGAACATATGGGTAAGTTAACTAATAGCGAAATGACCTTATACATGTATATGCTGAAATCTAACGATCGAACGAAATATCAAACATGGTATGTACACTTGTGTGGTTGTGTAATTTCTGTTAGAATATCGTATTCAATATGAAAATTGTAAATGATTGTGCCCGTACTTGAGTTTGTTGCCTTGTTTGAGTCTATACGCGCCTAGGCTGCACCCAGTGTGTGTATTTGTGTTTTTCCAAGGTAATGAGTTACCTCCGCGCAGAGGCTGCATAATGTTGGGACCCGGAGTGTGTCCAGCACTCCTACCTAATAAGATTAGATTGACGACAGTTGGGACGAATTTTGAATGATAGCTGCAATTTCCATCTATTTGTTTTGTACTGAATAACTTTTTAATTTTTTATATGGTCAAATGCTGCGGGGGGGGGGGGGTGAGATTTTCCGAAAAAAAAAAACAACTGTCAGGAATGGTGACCACAAAACATACAAAATATCACATTACGCCGGGAGCGGGAATCGAACCGGTGTCGTAAAGGTGAAAAAGCGAGCGTCTTTACCACTGCGCTAGCGGGACGGACAATTACGCAAAGAGATGTTGTTTTATCTATATATATCATAGCAGTGCAGCGTTTACAATTTGCAGGTTCGAAATCGTTCGCATTCTTTAGTTTTGTGATCACGTAAAATGTTAATTTTACATGTTTTTATTCGCAATTTATTTACTAAATCGAAAACAAATATCAAACAAAATAGAGAAAATATATAGTTGTTTCATTGGTCCATAAAAATAAAATGGATGTAAAATTACTAATTTGAAATTAACGTTCTGATACACTTATTGAATCTGTTTCCCCAGGATATGCTGTTCTATTAATATTTACCTTTATCAACACGAACGACAACTCTGCTAGGAGAATGTTATCAATGAAAATCAACGAGCAATCTCCTACGCAGTGGCGAATGCCAAGGGAAGTAACTGAAAAATCGAGTTATCTCAATCGGACTGGCTCGGTCTTTTACATACGTCGCCATTGTGAAGATTTTTAGATGGGCGCTTTAGCGCCCGTCTAAAGTGCTTAGTGTGAAATTCAGGTCGATACGACTAGGTATGATTAACCCAATACCCGCTTGCGTATCCGCGCAAGAAAGAGTTGTATAATTTATGCAAGAGGTTTGAATTCTCCAATTATGTGTATTTACAAATGGCAATATTATATTAATATCGTGTTACATTAAATATTTTCGAACGGTGTTTTATAGAAAAGAATCAATAAACAATGATCGTATTGTACGTGCCGCGGAGGAGATTGTTTATGAATGATTAAAATAGTCCACTTTCTGCTGCGTGTGCGTGACGTAGTATTTTCGCTCAGCACATTCATAAATCTGAGGCTGGCGATAAACAAAGGGGAGTCCGTGTGAGAATAACGCAGTAGTATAAGGTTACGCTTGTTTATATTCACAGGTCTCAATTAATAATACGTTGACCACGAGTTCAACAATTATTACAGGGATACGATAGACAACATAAAAAAATGTTTCATTATCGCTGAAACTGTTAAAAAAAACCATTTAAATATAACAATAATATTCTCTAAAAAATGTAATCTTGCTGTTTTGAAATAAGGTTTGGAATTTTGTTTTCTAAATAACTTAATTCAAAACAAAAGTTTAATTATAGTGTTTTTTACTTGTTAGTCGCATATTTACCGCATTATAATGTGTGTTATAATAGGCAAACCATACATTAGTAAAATTCAATCTGCCTTCGCACATAGAAGCAGTGACCTATAGGTGCTGCGTTTCCTTTGCTTACTTCAGTTAGAGGTCAATTATTTAAGAAATAGCAATCACAAGGCTCCGACTTCAAAGGAATTGCGGAGCTTTCTTACATAATAAAAGTCGTAGTCGCATGGTATTTGCGTTTTGCGTCCTATTTGGTCACGTGGTTCTTCCCGGTTGTTTTGGCATTCATGATATATGAGGCTATTAATAGATGCGTCTGTCGATAAACAAAGGAAAGTTTACGGGTTATAACAACGCAATAGGTTACGCTCTCGCATACAACTCAATGACGTAGTACAGGTCGTAAAATGAGAGATTCGGGAAAAAGTTGACGCTTATTTATATCAAAGACCCATATTATCTATAGGTCTTTGTTTATATTCTCAATTTATAAAACGTTGAACATAAGTTCAACAATAACTTCAGCGATACGATAGACAAAAAAAAGTTTCATAATTGCTAAACCCGAATATAACGAACAATTTATAATAATAATACGAATGCAATAGCAGAAGGTAAGTAGAAGGTTAAGCTTGTTTATATTCACAGTTCTCAATACATAGACAGTTGGATATGAGTTCATGAATTACTACAGGCATACTATAGGCAACCTCGAAAATGCTTTTTAATCGCTAAAACCGAAAACAACCTAATATATTATATTAAATATATTTATAACAATAAATGTCTTTTAAAAATGTAGTCGGCGTATACGCTGACTTTGAAATAAAATTAGCAATTTACTTTTCTAAATAATTAAATACAATTAAACAAAAGTTTAACTATTGTGTTGTGTTTTTCACTTGTAAGCTGCATATTCACCGCATGAAATATGTGTTAGCATTGTCAAACCACACATTAGTGTGAGTAAAATAAAAAATATACTACGGGAGAGCACTTCATATGTGTCCTCATATGCCTTGTTATGAGTATCTTTCTTCACTATCGAAATATATCGTATGTTTATATTTGATTTAAACGCAGTTTTCTTTCGACACATTTAAATCACACGTCAATAGCGCCGTCATGCGAAAATGGGTCTTATGCGTTTCGGCAAGCGTTTGCTAAACCCAACATGTGCTTTTGCGCAGTCAGGCCATAGGCGATGCTGTTCGCTTTAAAATCACTCAATATGTTATGTTTCTCCTTACCAGAAGGAGTGATAGCTGAGTGGGCTATTTATATGATGGGCGCATATGGAATAAGACCCATTTTCACATGAAGAGGGTCATTACAAATCTCATTGCGAATTGAAAATGCCACATTTAAGAACAATGCTTTTTGATACAAAATTGAATTGAAAATAGCAAACTTGTTAATAATGGCAGCCTATCCACACATTAAGGAATGATTTCCAGACGTGCTGACCAAGTACGGCAAACATTGTGGTATGATAATTAAACGATTTTCTCTTATCGTGACACTATACTATTTCGCTAATGATTGTTTTCTCATCTTGGAGGCGAAAGTGAAATTCTGCGAGATGGATTGTAACGCGTAAGTGTAACAGGGCCACAATTTGTGTCGTTTGAGTATACAGAGAGTAGTCCGGAATTCCTTACACTGAACAGTGCTACATCCTTTGAATTGAGCACATACGCAGTGATATAGCAAAAATTCAGAGGTTGTATCTCGAATCAGCTTATAAAATATTCGAAAATATTCATGCGTGTCTGTTGGCGTTATGTAAAAGTCACTAAGATGAAAACTGAAACAGCTACGCCTAAAAGCGCATGAGTGCTCTATACCTATGTTTATGAAAAAAAATCACTATCAAATATATATATATAACAAGGTATGCAACTCAAAATCACCCCCAAAACGGGGTGCATCGCTTTGAACAGCCATATCTTCATCAATTTTGCAGCGATTTTCACGATCTCGGTCTTATTCAACGCAGAAAAATTATACAGAAAAGCCGAATTTCATAAAATGCAGCAAAGACAAATAAGCGCCCCCAGCCGATTGTGACGTACAAATTTCCATACAATAACCGAAGCATTCGTCTTTGTATTCGGATCGGAGTTAGTGTTCATGTGTCGTATGAATAGATATCGTTGCAAGAATTCAAATAAACCGTTAAACTAAGTTTAGATTCACATCGTACATGTATGGTATACATGCTGGCGAATTCGGCTGTACAGCCGTTTTCAATTTCAGAATTAAATACCTGGCTTATTTCGCATTTTTCGACACATGTTCTTCTTAACTTATATTTTAATTTATATTGAAATATATATATTATAAGTGTTTTACACATTTTATATATATTCATAAATATCTGACAAAATCGTATAATCTCGCTTTAAACAGTCCAGTTTCTGGGAAGAAGGAATTTCGCTGAATCAATAAAGAAAATGTATAACTGTATTATATTTTACGATTTTGAATCGTGGCAAATCTGACGAACATTTAATCAATTGTGTTTGGCTTATTAACCGTCTTGATAAAATTAAAGGCAACGCAACATACTCGTATTGCACTAGTCTTTGGTAAAAAACACTAGGTACGAACACAGATGACCCACTTCATATACCAATTTTAGTTTCAGTTTAAAACTTACTGTTTATTTGGTTTAAGAGTTTGAACAGATTTTTAATGAGTCAGCTATTTATGCAAAATCATACTTGTCTTTTATTCTAACACATTCCTTGACAAGGCCATATACAGTTTCCCGGCTCTGTATTCTCTCGAAAGAAACAATAAAATGAAAAACAAAAAACTTGTCACCGCACTTAATTGAAACGCAATACTGCATCCAAGCACAACGACACCGTGCAGTGTTTTGCGCTAAAACTGTGATATTTCAGCAGGTATGTTTATTAGCATTTTCTGATAATGATTTATTGCGATGTCAGCGTCACAGGGTAACATAATGCAATCTATCCAATCATTTCAGCCGTTTCGGGCACGCAACATCCGCATGTGACTGGACAGTAGTGAGCCTGGTCAGGATCAGGACACAGCACTTCCTTCATATGCGGTTTGCTGCACACTGAAGCGTCTCGACATGGTCTGACTGTAGGATCTGTAAATCATGACCAAGGAGAACAAAATCTTATATGCGATTTACGACTTGTTACATTTTGATATTTTGAAATAGTACTACCTACAATCGGCAGAAACATTCACCATTAAAGCACTGGCATACATGCCCAGTGGGCATCCAACGTTGCTGCAACGTTGTATTTAGGTTGCATTCGAACGTTGCAGTTTGGTTGTACCAATGGTCTATATGAAAGTTTTGCCGACGTTTTTTCCCAACGTTGCTGCGACGTTTTTTCCCAACGTTGCTGCAACGTTGTAGTTAGGTCGCATTAAAACGCAGTATTTTTAAATTCTATTTTTTTTAAATAATATAAAATTAAAAAAAAAATATTTACTGCCAACCGCTCTTTTGATTAGTATCGACATTTTATGACTTATATCGACAGTTATGGACATTTTCGAGTTCGTTTTTTAGAAAGATACCATTATTTGATGTCTATAGAGTAGGTTATCAAACGCTCCCCGAGTGGGAATCGAACCCACCAACTCCCGATCGCTAGGCGGACTCCTCATCCACAACACCACGGCGACAATTGAAAGTATCAGACAAAAATGTTGACTATTTATTTTTTGTTGAAACTTTGAAACTAGATTCTACCATTTTAATGCAAAACACAACTTAAACAAAATATTTCATCCGACGATTTTGAGTTAAAGTTCATCTTTAGCATCTTTAAGTTTAAGCAACGGATCTGTAAAATTTAAAAATATGAATTTCTAAAATTTACAAGAAATCATTTTTTCATTGATGCTATGCATGAACTGTATTATTATAAAGTACGATTCCTACTCGGGGAGCGTTTTATTATCTCCTCTGTAGACACCAAGCACTGGTTCTGTCTAGAAAACGGACTCGTTTGTTTATTTTTTTTTAATTATATTATTTAAAAAAAAAAAGAATTAAAAAATACTACGTTTGAATGCAACCTTAATACAACGTTGCAGCAACGTTTGGAAAAAAACGTCGGGAAAACTTTCATATACACCATTGTGACAACCAAACTGCCACGTTTAAATGCAACCTAAATACAACGTTGCAGCAACGTTGGAAAAAAACGTCGGGAAAACTTTCATATACACCATTGTGACAACCAAACTGCAACGTTTGAATGCAACCTAAATACAACGTTGCAGCAACGTTGGAAAATTCTTTTCTGCAGGCTAAAATCTCAACAGATTAAACATCAGTTCAAAGATTTCAAAGGAAGCACATCTGTCATTATATGTTGTTTGTGTCGTTGTTGTCAGAATTTCGCTGGGCCTATTCCTCGCTGGTAGGCAATGTCCGCAGATGTTTTCTTCATTTAATATTGTTGACAATAAAAACGGTTTCATTGAATCTGCATTTCTAAGCTTTTAAGCATAATCAAACTAGCGTCTTAAAATGTCATCTCGTTTTAGACGAGCTATTCCTAAATTGTTAATGGTCGAATTTCGTATTGGCCGTGCTTTTCCTTAACTTTAAATCGTCGAGTCTTATATTGGTGTTTTTTCACTATCATCCGAGCCTTCCCTGCATTGTCCGGGTTGCCAGAATAATTGACCAGGTTACATTTGTAAACGAAAACGGTTCTTATTCAATATTATAATGTCAAATATAACTTTAAACTTAAAATTATCCCCTGATATTGCGATGAGAATACGTCATTGCATATGTCCATAATCAACTTTCGGTGAAATTTGTCATAACCATTTATTTCGAATATGCTTCTTAAAAAACAAAACTTCTAAAAAAGCATTTTATGAATGTGTAATATCTTACCGAATTTGGCGCATGCGGGGTTTCTAGTTGTCGACATTGCACCGTCGGAAGTTCGTACACTTGAAGAAGCAGCGTTCGTTGATGCTTGTGTCGTCTGCGATGTCTGTTGGGTGGAGACTCCACATGTTCCATCGTGGGCCTTTGTCAGTTTGACATTCGAGCAATGAGCCTTCGCTAATTCACAGCTGCAAAGTGTATACTACGATAAATATCGGTCATTGAAATACAGTAGAATCGCACATTTTTTCTAATCATTTTCATTTGAGGTGCATATCTGCACAGACTTTATCTGCAACGACTCAATACAAGAAAATTCCATACAAATTTGTTGTCTTCATGTAAAATATATCTAAATTATGTTTAATTTTAGTGGACATGAAAAAAGATCCGGATGTATTAGTGCATGGCGTCTTCATCAATACATATTATTCAACGGTAATTATTGAATGACTTCATTAAATGCATACTCATCAGCATAAGTTTTTCCGTCTGTTCCACAGACGGCCGGACCAGTCGTACACGACAGTTTCAATATTTGAAGGCATTGCTGGACCGCTGGGCCACTAAGACTCGGATCAAGGCAGCTGTTGTTTGCGCAATTTGGAACTGAATGTATGACACACTGTCTTTAAAACATACACTGTATTTGAATGCAACATCAAACAAGGCAAACTTCTTTTTCATATATGCTTCGATGTCTGAACATTGTCTGCGTGTTTCATTTAGGTTTAGACCTTTTATTGTTATCGATATGGATAATGTCTCTGCTAGATAATGAGCGTGTATCTAGTACAATGGTGTAGTGTTTTCAGAAATCGGTTAAATTATCTGTGGGTATTAAATATGTGATAACTATCAGGCAATGAAATATTTACTTTATAAAAATGGCTGTTTACTACTGACTTTGCACGAAATGCAAATTATTTAATAATTGCACACTAAAATATATGTTGATATGGAAATGTTAAATTATTAATAGCCAAATTTGCATACATAATTCTTAAAGGGCCTTTAGGTAAATTGATAAAATTGAAAAAAAGTTGTTTGATATTCGCAAATTTTCGTTTTAGTTATGATATTTGTGAGGATACAGAAATACTGAACATTTACCATGCTCTAAAATAACCATTATATGCATCTTTTGACGATTTAAAAACCCGAAAATTATAAATTGTTGCAACGCGAAACGAATTAATAATTTGGAGAGTTCTGTTGTTGTCGTTATATTTTTTGAAACTTCGAGGATTGCTTATATAAAGTATAAAATACATCTGGCAAGAATGGCCGAGTGGTCCAAGTGGAAGACATTTTACTCCAGGACTCTAGGGGTCAGTGGTTCGATACCTGCTGAGGGTTACCTTATTTTTATTTTATTTTTTATTTTATTCTTGATTTTTTACTGCAGCTTTTTATATCTAATGTTAACATTTATCAATATTAAGCATTTCATGACAAACTTCAAAACATGCCAAAATCTGAGAAAAGGCCCCTATAAACGCCATTTTTGTGATGTTGATTTCAACCTTTTCACTTTAATTTTAGTCAGATGTCAAAATTGTGCTGCTTCATATAGTCAGCACGTCTGTCACGGAAATATGCGTATGCAAGTCATTTTATAATTTATAATTGCACGCTTATGAAATGTATATTTAGTATATGTATGTGTCGCAGTTATATTTATCACATGCCATATCCTGTTTCCCATGTAATATAACCATTACATATATTTTTATCTTACACATGTGTAATATTCTTTTGAAGCGTTTTCATTGGCTTATTTTCGTTCGATTGACCAATCGCATTTTGTTATTTTGCTGACATGACGTTGCAACGTCAAATGACGTCACGAAATGTAAACATCATTCGGGATTTATCACGATGTTTGCGTAAATATTGGTTTAATTTGCTCATTTAAAAGCATGTGATCAAAAAGATCTGACACTCGTTGTCATTTCATACAATATTTTATTTAACTCGTCCAAAAAATTCGTTAGTAAGCTCGCAAAAGGCTCGCTTACAAACAAAATTCCTGAACTCTTTTAATAAAATATGGTATGTTATCACAACTAGTGCCAGATCCTATATGTCTTACCAGTGCTGGGTCGATTTTAATTTTATTTTGAAAAGTTTATGGTTTCACAACTCGTGCCAGATCCTGTATGTCTTACCAGTGCTGGGTCGATTTTAATTTTATTTTGTAAAGTTTTACAGACAAATATTTCTCACTCGGTGCTACTGTCGCCAGATTGCAGATGCCATCGTGAGCAATGTCTAGTTTGAACACTTGCTGTCCGTTCACACTATTGTTTGTTTGTAGAATAACCCTGCATCTTTCTCTTGCAAATTCGCAACTGGAAGAACATGCACGTTGAAGTATGATGGATTCAGAGTTTTGTTTTGTGTAATGCAATTTGTTTTGTATTTAAATACCCTATAATTGAATTGAATATGCTCTTTTAGTTCTTCTCCGATTATAAGTATATATATAAATAAATAACAGATCGAATATAACATGTATTCTTGCTTTGATAAATATATACTATCCTTCATGATTTAACACATTGGATCTACTAACAATGTACTAAAAATTTAAAACATTAAAATTCGAGTTGATTCAATAACGTACTGATGTGGATATGACACGCCGTCCGTACCACATACTGGCTGCGTGCTATCCGAGTATGAACCATGGCCATTATGTAAATGGGTACAGTCCACCGTGTTAATAAACTCACGGCAAAAAGTCGAATCTACGGTATGGATAGCAAGCTCTATGCACGACACAGGATTGCTGTGGCAATGAGGAGTGTTGGCTGCAAGAACTGCAAGATTTAGAAACTCGTTACAATAAAAGCGCGTCAGAATTCATAATTGTATTCAAAGTGATATTATTGGCATATTTTACTGTTGAATTGACCTGAAAAGAATTAACAGGTCAAAAGAGTTAGTTAAAATGTGGTTACTGACCAGTTATCTGCAACTCATCTTGCTACCAGATGTTTATAAAAATATGTTTTATATTCGATATTTTACGTGACTCACCCAGTCCTGTAAGCCGAAATGATCCGTAAAACAAAATTGTGTCTTTGTGTCGTATAAACGAATCTGCTCTCAAACTAAATTTAGGTTCACATAGTACATGCGTGATCAGTTGTCAAACGAAAGTGCGGTTGATATTCAAATGCATTATTTTTCTCTTTCCGGGATATTGTTTTAGTATGTTGATGCTGCATTAACAAATATAAGTGTATATGAAGTGAAAACACAAAAAATAAACAATGGTTGCGATAGACACCTATAAACTGCTAGATGTCCATAATATCACTTTAATGTCTTCTTTAATAACACTAGTGCCCGTAAACAATTACTACATACTTGACTTACCAATATTGACGAATGCCAAAATCCCGACAGGCTTCATGGTGCAATGTTTCATCTACGTAGACCGTTTTGAATTTATGTCAGAGAGAGTTGAGATTGGTCTATTTTCAAAATCATCAAATGATAATATGTTAATGTACGCGATTGGCTAGCGACCATATGAATATGTGATAACGTTTCAAGCTTATCTTCCGGGTCTTTGTAAGACGAAATTGTATTCAAGAAATACGCGCATGTACTCGATCGGTAATTTAACAATTAACTGTTTCCATCTCAAAAGCAAAATGTGTTGTGTTCAGGAGAAGAATATACATTATATTTAAATTCCGTGACAAGCTACACAAAACAAAATTAAGAATTAATGTAAGAAACTTAGCGCTCGCTCTTATATTTTTGCAAAGAAATGCATGTACTCATGCACTACTTTTATAACATAACATTTACTTTTAAACGGAAATATAGATATATAGGATATATAGGAATAATGTAACTCCAGAAACACTATAAGGAAATACATTATTATAAAACCGCCGGAGTATTTTATTTGAAGAAGGTGACACATATCCTATATAATACAGAACGACGTGTCCGAAACATCATCAAACATGCATATTAAAGCTGGTTTAACCGCATTTGGGACGATATATGCAAAGTATTTCGGGTTTAAGCCTGTTCGAGGGCTTGCCGAAGTTTGCAGCATAAGTTACCTCAAACAAAACGCACGTGTTGAACTATTTTAATCAAATGTATGTGTCTTGATATGAGAAAACTGGGCATAATGCATGTGCGTAATGTGTCGTCCCAATCAGGGACGACACTTTCCGCTTAAACTAGATTTTCGGTAAAAAGGGACTTCCTTTAAACGAAAAATACAATTAAAGCGAGAAGAGTGGTCCTTGATTAGCTAATGTACCGTATATTGCATCCATCTACTATTATTAGCACAGCTCAAACTTGTATCTTATATATTAAAGCAAATTTTGAATCTCCAGAAACTGTATCAAGAGAGAAATTGTGGCCCTTAACACTAACTTTAAACATAACAGAAATTCAATCGTTTTTTCTTTTGCTTATATATTGATGCATTGTTTGAGAGACAAATTGATTTGGTTAACCACCCAACGTATTTCACTGTCTGTTCGAAGGCGGTTGTCCTGGCATTGTTCAGTTGTTTTGTTTATATTTGCTATGTTAGATATGGTGTCTCTTATGATGGGTCTTATCGGATACGTATACCGTAGACAAACACTCATTTCTCTGCCGAAATTGTTTCTGAATTATTAATATAAATATACTTGAACAATTAGAGTTTGAATCTTAAATGTATATATCTATTTATATTTCGTAATGTATATGTATCGGTATCGATTAAGGTAAATTTACATAAATATTTATGAAACAATTACAGAGTTTTTTATTTTTTATTTTACTGAAACATCATCAAAGTCATAAAACGTGGATTCAATAAACATGTAAATATTATGCATTTACAGTGCAGCTCGTAGCTTAAGGCCAAAGCCCGCGGTCGTGACTTAAGATCGTGAGGATTGATCACGACCGCTACAAAGGTCACGTTGGCATCCACGCACATAAAGGCATCGGCATTTTACTTTTGTCGCGTCATATAAAGAAGGTTAATTTGCATGTGCAGAAAAATCGTCACGTTAACAAAAAAAACACAACTAGTAAGGCATACTTTGTAAACACGTCTTATTAGTTCCAATCACCTGTTTATATAATATCATATGGATGCATATGTTTTGTAGATTTTAAAATAAATTGATGACTTCAAACTAATTATCGGGGATGTGACAGTAACAGACTAAGTATGCGAATGTTCATTATTGAACATTATTGTAATGTTAACAAACGTTTATACTCTGCATACATGTGAACAGAGATATTCTAAACAAACAATAATTGCTTCACCTGTTTAAACATAATAAAGCAATTTTTTTTATTTTGAATATAACGTCATGTAAATGATGTTCAGATTTTTACGAATAAGGTACGATAACATATTTCCATTGTGACAAGTGGCTGTCCATCTGTTCATATAACTCCCTTACTCATCAACATTTCGAGTTAAAATAGTGTTCATATAAATATAACATGATGTTGCATTGTATTGTGAAATGTGTATGGATTCATATTTCATACTGTTATGTTTTGTTTGTAACATTATTGCTATTTTTTATGTAAAGGGCTTTCCGCAATTTACCGTTAATTGCTCGATGTCTACAATGAACTGGGGGAAATATTCATGGACTTGAAACATGCACCCCACACCATACCAATACATATGCTTGGGTTTTGAAACTTTGAATGTGTATAACATAACTGATTCATACTATAAATCAAAGTACTGGCAGTACTGGTGTGACGATGCTTTTGAAGAGGATGGATATAAAACATCAATTTAAGTTTATCTATATCACCACAATTGTGTATGTTGATACGAACATTTGGGTACGATAAAAAATTTGGGTACGAAAATTTTGGGTACGAAAAAAAAATTAGTACGAAACAAATTTGCGTACGAAACATTTTTGGTACGAAAAAAAGTTTATGGGTGCGGGGAAGTAGTACCCGTGGGTAACTTGACCCATTGAGCGAAACTGGGAGGCGGGTCACATTCTTGTTCATTAAGTATAGCAATACATTCATGATGATCCTCGAAAGTAGGTATGAGCACATAGCCGAACCATGTGAGCTCAATCGTATGAGCACTTGACTATCCGAGTTCGCCCACGAACATATGGGTAAGTTAACTAATAGCGAAATGACCTTATACATGTATATGCTGAAATCTAACAATCGAACGAAATATCAAACATGGTATGTACACTTGTGTGGTTGTGTAATTTCTGTTAGAATATCGTATTCAATATGAAAATTGTAAATGATTGTGCCCGTACTTGAGTTTGTTGCCTTGTTTGAGTCTATACGCGCCTAGGCTGCACCCAGTGTGTGTATTTGTGTTTTTCCAAGGTAATGAGTTACCTCCGCGCAGAGGCTGCATAATGTTGGGACCCGGAGTGTGTCCAGCACTCCTACCTAATAAGATTAGATTGACGACAGTTGGGACGAATTTTGAATGATAGCTGCAATTTCCAGCTATTTGTTTTGTACTGAATAACTTTTTAATTTTTTATATGGTCAAATGCTGCGGGGGGGTGAGATTTTCCGGAAAAAAACAACTGTCAGGAATGGTGACCACAAAACATACAAAATATCACATTACGCCGGGAGCGGGAATCGAACCGGTGTCGTAAAGGTGAAAAAGCGAGCGTCTTTACCACTGCGCTAGCGGGACGGACAATTACGCAAAAAAGTTGTTTTATCTATATATATCATAGCAGTGCAGCGTTTACAATTTGCAGGTTCGAAATCGTTCGCATTCTTTAGTTTTGTGATCACGTAAAAAGTTAATTTTACATGTTTTTATTCGCAATTTATTTACTAAATCGAAAACAAATATCAAACAAAATAGAGAAAATATATAGTTGTTTCATTGGTCCATAAAAATAAAATGGATGTAAAATTACTAATTTGAAATTAACGTTCTGATACACTTATTGAATCTGTTTCCCCAGGATATGCTGTTCTATTAATATTTACCTTTATCAACACGAACGACAACTCTGCTAGGAGAATGTTCACTCTGGATCAGCAGACGATTTATTTCATAAATCAATCTCTGGGTTAATGGTTACGCATGCGCAATTAATTTCCTTCTATATTACATATAAAATAGTTGTAGTTCGATATCAATTTTTACCATGATCAAGCGCATACCCACTATATCATCATACATCATTGGAAAGATAAATGCATTATCTTTAAAAACAAATGCATGTCATTAAATTCTATACGCGTTAACTCAAAATATTTACCTTAGAATAGGCATACCGATTTTGACAGCTGTGCAGACGACCATTTTGGGCTCAAATAGTATGACCTACTTTTAAAGCCGGGAACCATCAGCACAAAAAGTAGAGCACAAAAATGGCTTTTTTTCTTATTGCTTACAAATATACCTTCAAGTTGATACCAACATCAACCATTTGCAATGTTTTTGACAAATCCTAGGCAGCATGCACTGAACAATGTGTGCTTAGTATCAAACTGACCCTGAAAACAGGAGTTCCGGTTTGGGGTTACATGACCTAATGGTCGCCATCTTTCGAACTACTTTAAAAAGTACAACAACAACAATAACAGTAGAAGACAAGTTTAATTGCGAAAAGTTGAAAAATTGAGTACATGTGTCACGGTTGTTGAGTGAAATAGTGTTATTTTCAACTGTGTATGAAGCATGTGAACTGGTAGTGGAATAACCGAATTGTTGGTGGAAATGGAATTCAGAATTATATCTAATAATTCATCATCGTGTAGAATTATCATCAGCATCATTTCTGTGGAACATTGCACTATTCAAAATACAAGTGTTTCATAGATATGGTGCTTTTGACATAGTTCACTAACCATCACTGAAATGATTCATGCACACAGGTAAAGTAAATAATTGAATTTGTGCAGAATGTTTATTTTTTACAAATTATTATTTAAGTTGACCAATTTATTTTAGATTGATTGCACTGAAACTCAAAGTCTAAAGCTTAGTAAGACACTTAAGCCAGTTTTCTGAGAAGAAACAATACTTGTTCAGAGTATAGCAGGCTCATGCGGCCTCTGGTTTATTCATTTGGCCTCGGCCTTTAACCTGGGTCGCTTTGATTTCAGGTGTTTAGCCCCCATATCAACAAGGCTCTTGTTTCTATATGTAGTTATTCATATTGTTTAAAGATTTTGAGAACCCTCACTCAGTGCCAGTGGGGATAAAACAGGGACCTTCTTAATATAGCTAGATGAATGCATCAAATATGCCAGCAACACTTTATAATCAATAACTTTTTAATTGATGATTCTGTTCTTTTAACTACATTACTAATTTACCAAAACAATGTGAAACACATTTTTATGCCCCCAAAGGAGGGCATATAGTGATCGCACTGTCCGTCTGTCTATCCGTCACACTTTGCATTTAGGTTTCGAAAAAATGCTCATAACTTCTATGTCGCTTCAGATGTAACATTCATATTTGGTATGCATGTGTATATGGACAAGGCCTTCCCATACACACACAAATTTTGACCCCTTTGACCTTGAACTTAGGGTTGGCGTTTAGGTTTTGAAAAATGCTCATAACTTCTATTAAAGCGTTTATCGGGGGCATATGTCATCCTACGGAGACAGCTCTTGTTTTTGCTACTGTCCTCTGCACAAACCATGATATATCTGCATATATGCATCCAACCAAATCAGTAAAACTATTTGTCACTTAATTACAGTAAACTTATTGCATGTTAACTTTTCAACAATATATATATAAATGTATATATAATTATATATAACAGATCTTGAAAAAAACACACATCAAACTTCAAATTGTTTTAGTAAATTATATGCTTTAATTGGTATTGTGACATTGACACCACTCATGCATGCGACTATACAATTATACAACTATGGAACACATTATTTATGAAAAATTCCAATACATCAACATATCGTCTCAGATTAAAGGCAGATAATCTAGTGCTTTTTTGCTGCCATTTTTACTATTACACATATTTGCATTTTATGTTATGATGCATTGATCTTGTTTCTAAATTAACCAAGCAATCATGTTAAACTTTTGAAGAAAGATGTTGTCTGATAAATATAGAAAATATAATCACTACAAAGTGAACAAAATTCAGTTGAATACTGTGACCAACAAAGATTTGCCAAAGAGCAATTCAGATCATGATTTAAATTAAATACAAGTAATATGAAAGTTTGCCTATTGGACCCCAGTTAAGACTTATTTGTCAAATCTGCACATTAATTTTCCCTTAGCCATGTAGAATTGGGGACTAAATACCATCAAGTCATGTAAAAAGGAGCAGGGTATAGCACGCTGCTATTGATCTCTTGAGCTTTCACATGAATTTTACAGGCAATTTTCATACAACAAATGACATTATATAGTGTAATGATAAAGCATTATGAGCACAAATTATACCTCTTACTAGTGGTGCAAAAATCATTTAAGTGTCACATTTCAAAAGAAAATTTATATAAAAAGGTATTATTAATTGTTAAAACGTTAAAAAGGGTTATTTCAATTCACTAAAGAATTAATTACAAGAACAAGTGCATTTTATGTCCATTACAATACATGTAACAGTATTGGCATTGTATTTATCTGCATTTGATGTGCATTTAATACACTTAAAAATGCAGACAAGACACACTTCTAACAGAAACAAATGTATTTTTTTCTGCATTTTTCCAGCATTAATACTCTTCAAGTGTATTTTTTATCATCCCAAATACACTTTACCAGGAAAAAGGTATGTTAAAATGCATTTTTAGTTTGTTTTAAGTATATTTTCAAATGCATTAAGACACTCTTTTCTTTTGCAAAAAATGTTGAACAAAAACTTGAAATTATTTAATATACTGAAGTGTAGTTATAATTAAAGTTTTGTATGAGCATCAAAAACAGTGTCAAATTCATACCAGTGCCTATTTAGCAGCAGTAGGCCTTATATGGTCTACTTGTGGTAGAAATAATGCATTTTGTATAATACAACATACATAAATTAAAAAATATAGCTGCCCATACAGTTCAATACAATGTTCAATTAACTACACTATGCAAAGTTGAAATATGACATCAAGCTTGGAATAATCTTTTCAATAATGAATAATATGCTGTTTTAATTTATAAGTGAAATAGACACTTGCATATAAAAACTGATTTTACATCAAAACTAAATGTTTAATTTGATTTTTAGCTCCACTGGCCAAAGGTCCTGTGTCCATCGTGCATCCATGCATAAACTTTTCCTTTAAACATCTTCTCCTAAACTACTGGTCCAATTCTGATGAAATTTCTTAGGAATGTTCCTGGGGTGAACCTCTTTCAAATTTGTTCAAATTATGCCCCTGGGGTCAAATTTGACTCTGCCCTGGGGGTCACAAAATTGAAAATTTGCTTAAATAAGGCCTATTTTGTGAAAACTTTCAAAATCTCCCGTCCATAACCATTGGGCCTAGGGCTCTCAAATTTGGTATGTAGACACATCTAATAGTCCTCTACCAAATTTGTTCAAATTATACCCCTGGGGTCATATTTGACCCTGCCCCGGGGGTCACAAAATTGAACATATGCTTATATAGGGTATATTTTGTGAAAACTTTACAAATCTTCTCGTCCATAACCATTGGGCCTAGGGCTACCAAATTTGGTATGTAGTGGCATCTTTAATCCTCTACCAAGTTTGTTCAAATTATGCCCCTGGGGTCAAGTTTGACCCTGCCCCGAGGGTCACAAAATTGAACATATGCTTATATAAGGCCTATTTTGTGAAAACTTCAAAAAAATTCTTGTCCATAACAATCCGGCCTAGGGCTATCAAATTTGGTATATAGTGACATCTAATAGTCCTCTACCAAATTTGTTCAAATTTAATCCCATGGGTCAAATTTGACCCTGCCCCGGGGGTCACAAAATTGAACATATGCTTATATAATGCCTATTTTGTGATAACTTAAAAAAAAATCTCGTCCATAACCATTAGGCCTAGGGCTACCAAATTTGGTATGCAGTAACATCTTATAGTCCTCTACCAAGTTTGTTCAAATTATGCCCTTTGGGTCAAATTTGATCCTGACCCGCATGTCACAAAATTGAACATTATATACGCTTATATCTTGCTTATTTTGTGAAAACTTTAAAAATATTCTTGTCCTTAACTCTAGGACCTAGGGCTACCACATTTTGTATGTAGTGAGATATAGTAGTCTTCTACAAAATTTGCTCAAATAATGCCCCTGGGGTTAAATTTGACCCAGCCCAGAAGGTCACAAAAGTGTACATGTGCTTAAATAGGGCCTATATTTAAGTATTTGCACATGCAGAGAAATTTGTTTCAGCCTTTTTTCAGCAGTGGAGCGATACAGGGCCATCATGGCCCTCTTGTTTAAATACTCAAAAAATGAAACCGGTTTCATGCTTGCATGAACACAGTTTATAAATGCTGTCAGAATTATAAAATATGCAATTACTATAAATACAAATGCCAGGGAAAAGTATTTTTTGTACTAAAAAATTCGAATGAATATTACAATAATACATTCTGAATACTTTAGAATGTAATTAACAGTTTTGTCTGAGAAAATCACTAATTTTATATATTTATTCAAATTCACATAAATCATATTTCAAAAACACATAATTACTTCAAATCCTTTCACACAATACTGAAAAAAATGCACAGTTTCTGATTGTTATTGATTCTTTTTTAATTTATACATGTACCATTTTTTAATCTTGATGCATCCGCAATTGTATAATGCACATTTTAATCTGTTTTAACAATTATAATATAAAGATTAAGGCTGACTCAGTAAAATAATAGTCCATGATTTCTGCAGTACTTGCAGACAAACTAGGAATACTGCTGTGATATTATCTATCTATCTAATAGGATATAAATTTGGCTTCAATAGAAAAAAAATCAAAGCATACACATGTATAAAATGTGTATGTATATATTAGTTAAACTTAAATTGATTGACCATCAATAAAAAGATATTATAATATATGTATATATATATATCATTGTAAAACTAAAAATTAAATATGTATGTTTCTATTACATCATTTAGGACTTTTATTTTCAGACAAAGTAGAGTGAAGCTTAAAACAGTATCCAATTGTAACAGTCAATTTTGAGAAAATCAACCTTATAATTATTTTCTGTGTTGGCCAATGTCATAATTGGTATAAAATGTATATTGAACTGGAAGTTTTCTTTATTTTAAATGATAACATTTGCTTGGTCAGCCATAATTGTCACAATCAAGTGGTCTTTTTACACTGTAGTTTTCTCACTGACTATGGGTTTGTTCCGAGAATGAGCCACACAAAGTATCGTTGGGGAGATGAGTTGTCAATTTTATGTTTATCAGTCTTTCATAATCCAGTATACCTGTAAAAAGGGAATTTGTAACTAACAATCACACAATATACACAATTAAAATTGTATGCATTTAGATTTATTTAGTACTGCACATTAATCATTTTCCAAAAATATGTAGCAACATTACATTATATAATGCTGCAATACTAAAGTAATTTACTAATTAAAGGTCGCTGATGTGTAATGGATGTGGTGTCCACCTAATGATCTGGAGGTCACTGGTTTGATCCCCTGTGTGGGAGCATTCTTAAGAAATCTCCAAGAGACACCCAAGTACTGGTTCTAGGCCCAGGAAACGAACTCAAGAGCATTTCACATACATGTACGTAGTTAGTACTTTAAATTTAATCGAACTAAAAATGGGTTAAAACTAACAACTGAAACCCTTATTAATACATTTTATTTTGAATCAAGCAAATGTGCAAATTCATTAAAAACAATGAGTAAAATTCAAAAATTCTACTTTAAAGTAATCATGATAATTTAGATCATTTTCAGAATATTTAATGATGATAATGATACAATTATATATTCCCTAAATGATAAAAATAAAACATGTAATGTTAATTTATGAAAAAAAAAGTTTTAATTGTATCAATACCATATTAATTACACTTAGATACAGGCAATTAGATCAGAAACGTGCATTAATTATATTAATGAACAACCCAGACATTTGTAGTGATTTATGGTCACTATTTGATTAACGTTCTACAGTATACATGACCTGTCATAAAAGGTATTTTTTAGCCAGTACTACAATCGGCAATGATAGTCTGTATTGCATACATATTTCAACGTCTATTATCGATTCGCTTCCTCAAACTGAACAAATATTTAATGTTTACATCGCGAAACGTAATGCATCCAGTTTCACTTTCGGTTTGGTTGGTTTTGTAAACACCGTAATTTCATCTTAAAAATTGGATGATAGGGTGATTAAATAATAATGGAAAAGTAAATCACTTGGATAATAGGTCAAAATGCAACACAAATGAACGTTAATAGTGCTATTTATATCAAAGTTTCGGTAAAAAGTTTGGCGCTAGTTCAACGCGCATCGTATACAGCCTCATAACAATAGACTGACAACCTTTTGGGTAGTAAAGTAGTAATACAAGGCAATATGGCGACCGTTAGCCACGAGGCCTATCTTACGGAGGAATCCGAGATAGCCGATGTATCACGATTGGGAGAATGTTATCAATAAAAATCAACGAGCAATCTCTTGCGCAGTGACGAATGCCAAGGGAAGTAACTGAAAAATCGAGTTATCTCAATCGGACTGGCTCGGTCTTTTACATAGGTCGCCATTGTGAAGATTTTTAGATGGGCGCTTTAGCGCCCGTCTAAAGTGCTTAGTGTGAAATTCAGGTCGATACGACTAGGTATGATTAACCCAATACCCGCTTGCGTATCCGCGCAAGAAAGAGTTGTATAATTTATGCAAGAGGTTTGAATTCTCCAATTATGTGTATTCACAAATGACAATATTATATTAATATCGTGTTACATTCAATATTTTCGAACGGTGTTTTATAGAAAAGAATCAATAAACAATGATCGTATTGTACTTGCCGCGGAGGAGATTGTTTATGAATGATTAAAATAGTCCACTTTCTGCTGCGTGTGCGTGACGTAGTATTTTCGCTCAGCTCATTCATAAATCTGAGGCTGGCGATAAACAAAGGGGAGTCCGTGTGAGAATAACGCAGTAGTATAAGGTTACGCTTGTTTATATTCACAGGTCTCAATTAATAATACGTTGACCACGAGTTCAACAATTATTACAGGGATACGATAGACAACATAAAAAAATGTTTCACTATCGCTGAAACTGTTAAAAAAAACATTTAAATATAACAATAATATTCTCTAAAAAATGTAGTCTTGCTGTTTTGAAATAAGGTTTGGAATTTTGTTTTCTAAATAACTTAATTCAAAACAAAAGTTTAATTATAGTGTTTTTTACTTGTTAGTCGCATATTTACCGCATTATAATGTGTGTTATAATAGGCAAACCATACATTAGTAAAATTCAATCTGCCTTCGCACATAGAAGCAGGGACCTATAGGTGCTGCGTTTCCTTTGCTTACTTCAGTTAGAGGTCAATTATTTAAGAAATAGCAATCACAAGGCTCCGACTTCAAAGGAATTGCGGAGCTTTCTTACATAATAAAAGTCGTAGTCGCATGGTATTTGCGTTTTGCGTCCTATTTGGTCACGTGGTTCTTTTTCCCGGTTGTTTTGGCATTCATGATATATGAGGCTATTAATAGATGCGTCTGTCGATAAACAAAGGAAAGTTTACGGGTTATAACAACGCAATAGGTTACGCTCTCGAAAACAACTCAATGACGTAGTACAGGTCGTAAAATGAGAGATTCGGGAAAAAGTTGACGCTTATTTATATCAAAGACCCATATTATCTATAGGTCTTTGTTTATATTCTCAATTTATAAAACGTTGAACATAAGTTCAACAATAACTTCAGCGATACGATAGACAAAAAAAAGTTTCATAATTGCTAAACCCGAATATAACGAACAATTTATAATAATAATACGAATGCAATAGCAGAAGGAAAGTAGAAGGTTAAGCTTGTTTATATTCACAGTTCTCAATACATAGACAGTTGGATATGAGTTCATGAATTACTACAGGCATACTATAGGCAACCTCGAAAATGCTTTTTAATCGCTAAAACCGAAAACAACCTAATATATTATATTAAATATATTTATAACAATAAATGTCTTTTAAAAATGTAGTCGGCGTATACGCTGACTTTGAAATAAAATTAGCAATTTACTTTTCTAAATAATTAAATACAATTAAACAAAAGTTTAACTATTGTGTTGTGTTTTTCACTTGTAAGCTGCATATTCACCGCATGAAATGTGTGTTAGCATTGTCAAACCACACATTAGTGTGAGTAAAATAAAAAATATACTACGGGAGAGCACTTCATATGTGTCCTCATATGCCTTGTTATGAGTATCTTTATTCACTATCGAAATATATCGTATGTTTATATTTGATTTAAACGCAGTTTTCTTTCGACACATTTAAATCACACGTCAATAGCGCCGTCATGCGAAAATGGGTCTTATGCGTTTCGGCAAGCGTTTGCTAAACCCAACATGTGCTTTTGCGCAGTCAGGCCATAGGCGATGCTGTTCGCTTTAAAATCACTCAATATGTTATGTTTCTCCTTACCAGAAGGAGTGATAGCTGAGTGGGCTATTTATATGATGGGCGCATATGGAATAAGACCCATTTTCACATGAAGAGGGTCATTACAAATCTCATTGCGAATTGAAAATGCCACATTTAAGAACAATGCTTTTTGATACAAAATTGAATTGAAAATAGCAAACTTGTTAATAATGGCAGCCTATCCACACATTAAGGAATGATTTCCAGACGTGCTGACCAAGTACGGCAAACATTGTGGTATGATAATTAAACGATTTTCTCTTATCGTGACACTATACTATTTCGCTAATGATTGTTTTCTCATCTTGGAGGCGAAAGTGAAATTCTGCGAGATGGATTGTAACGCGTAATTGTAACAGGGCCACAATTTGTGTCGTTTGAGCATACAGAGAGTAGTCCGGAATTCCTTACACTGAACAGTGCTACATCCTTTGAATTGAGCACATACGCAGTGATATAGCAAAAATTCAGAGGTTGTATCTCGAATCAGCTTATTAAATATTCGAAAATATTCATGCGTGTCTGTTGGCGTTATGTAAAAGTCACTAAGATGAAAACTGAAACAGCTACGCCTAAAAGCGCATGAGTGCTCTATACCTATGTTTATGAAAAAAAAAATCACTATCAAATATATATATATAACAAGGTATGCAACTCAAAATCACCCCCAAAACGGGGTGCATCGCTTTGAACAGCCATATCTTCATCAATTTTGCAGCGATTTTCACGATCTCGGTCTTATTCAACGCAGAAAAATTATACAGAAAAGCCGAATTTCATAAAATGCAGCAAAGACAAATAAGCGCCCCCAGCCGATTGTGACGTACACATTTCCCTACAATAACCGAAGCATTCGTCTTTGTATTCGGATCGGAGTTAGTGTTCATGTGTCGTATGAATAGATATCGTTGCAAGAATTCAAATAAACCGTTAAACTAAGTTTAGATTCACATCGTACATGTATGGTATACATGCTGGCGAATTCGGCTGTACAGCCGTTTTCAATTTCAGAATTAAATACCTGGCTTATTTCGCATTTTTCGACACATGTTCTTCTTAACTTATATTTTAATTTATATTGAAATATATATATTATAAGTGTTTTACACATTTTATATATATTCATAAATATCTGACAAAATCGTATAATCTCGCTTTAAACAGTCCAGTTTCTGGGAAGAAGGAATTTCGCTGAATCAATAAAGAAAATGTATAACTGTATTATATTTTACGATTTTGAATCGTGGAAAATCTGACGAACATTTAATCAATTGTGTTTGGCTTATTAACCGTCTTGATAAAATTAAAGGCAACGCAACATACTCGTATTGCACTAGTCTTTGGTAAAAAACACTAGGTACGAACACAGATGACCCACTTCATATACCAATTTTAGTTTCAGTTTAAAACTTACTGTTTATTTGGTTTAAGAGTTTGAAAAGATTTTTAATGAGTCAGCTATTTATGCAAAATCATACTTGTCTTTTATTCTAACACATTCCTTGACAAGGCCATATACAGTTTCCCGGCTCTGTATTCTCTCGAAAGAAACAATAAAATGAAAAACAAAAAACTTGTCACCGCACTTAATTGAAACGCAATACTGCATCCAAGCACAACGACACCGTGCAGTGTTTTGCGCTAAAACTGTGATATTTCAGCAGGTATGTTTATTAGCATTTTCTGATAATGATTTATTGCGATGTCAGCGTCACAGGGTAACATAATGCAAGCTATCCAATCATTTCAGCCGTTTCAGGCACGCAACATCCGCATGTGACTGGACAGTAGTGAGCCTGGTCAGGATCAGGACACAGCACTTCCTTCATATGCGGTTTGCTGCACACTGAAGCGTCTCGACATGGTCTGACTGTAGGATCTGTAAATCATGACCAAGGAGAACAAAATCTTATATGCGGTTTACGATTTGTTACATTTTGATATTTTGAAATAGTACTACCTACAATCGGCAGAAACATTCACCATTAAAGCACTGGCATACATGCCCAGTGGGCATCCAACGTTGCTGCAACGTTGTATTTAGGTTGCATTCGAACGTTGCAGTTTGGTTGTACCAATGGTCTATATGAAAGTTTTGCCGACGTTTTTTCCCAACGTTGCTGCGACGTTTTTTCCCAACGTTGCTGCAACGTTGTAGTTAGGTCGCATTAAAACGCAGTATTTTTAAATTCTATTTTTTTAAATAATATAAAATTAAAAAAAATATATTTACTGCCAACCGCTCTTTTGATTAGTATCGACATTTTATGACTTATATCGACAGTTATGGACATTTTCGAGTTCGTTTCTTAGAAAGATACCATTATTTGATGTCTATAGAGTAGGTTATCAAACGCTCCCCGAGTGGGAATCGAACCCACCAACTCCCGATCGCTAGGCGGACACCTCATCCACAACACCACGGCGACAATTGAAAGTATCAGACAAAAATGTTGACTATTAATTTTTTGTTGAAACTTTGAAACTAGATTCTACCATTTTAATGCAAAACACAACTTAAACAAAATATTTCATCCGACGATTTTGAGTTAAAGTTCATCTTTAGCATCTTTAAGTTTAAGCAACGGATCTGTAAAATTAAAAAATATGATTTTCTAAAATTTACAAGAAATCATTTTTTCATTGATGCTATGCATGAACTGTATTATTATAAAGTACGATTCCTACTCGGGGAGCGTTTTATTATCTCCTCTGTAGACACCAAGCACTGGTTCTGTCTAGAAAACGGACTCGTTTGTTTATTTTTTTTTAATTATATTATTTAAAAAAAAGAATTAAAAAATACTACGTTTGAATGCAACCTTAATACAACGTTGCAGCAACGTTTGGAAAAAAACGTCGGGAAAACTTTCATATACACCATTGTGACAACCAAACTGCAACGTTTGAATGCAACCTAAATACAACGTTGCAGCAACGTTGGAAAAAAACGTCGGGAAAACTTTCATATACACCATTGTGACAACCAAACTGCAACGTTTGAATGCAACCTAAATACAACGTTGCAGCAACGTTGGAAAATTCTTTTCTGCAGGCTAAAATCTCAACAGATTAAACATCAGTTCAAAGATTTCAAAGGAAGCACATCTGTCATTATATGTTGTTTGTGTCGTTGTTGTCAGAATTTCGCTGGGCCTATTCCTCGCTGGTAGGCAATGTCCGCAGATGTTTTCTTTATTTAATATTGTTGACAATAAAAACGGTTTCATTGAATCTGCATTTCTAAGCTTTTAAGCATGTTCAAACTAGCGTCTTAAAATGTCATCTCGTTTTAGACGAGCTATTCCTAAATTGTTAATGGTCGAATTTCGTATTGGCCGTGCTTTTCCTTAACTTTAAATCGTCGAGTCTTATATTGGTGTTTTTTCACTATCATCCGAGCCTTCCCTGCATTGTCCGGGTTGCCAGAATAATTGACCAGGTTACATTTGTAAACGAAAACGGTTCTTATTCAATATTATAATGTCAAATATAACTTTAAACTTAAAATTATCCCCTGATATTGCGATGAGAATACGTCATTGCATATGTCCATAATCAACTTTCGGTGAAATTTGTCATAACCATTTATTTCGAATATGCTTTTTAAAAAACAAAACTTCTAAAAAAGCATTTTATGAATGTGTAATATCTTACCGAATTTGGCGCATGCGGGGTTTCTAGTTGTCGACATTGCACCGTCGGAAGTTTGAGGCTGGTTGTTTGCAGTAGTTGTAGACGGTGTATTTGTTACATGGCTTGTCGTGGTCGTCGTTGAGATCTGACCTAAATTTAGTGAAATAATGTACTTGACCTATTACCATATACATTTTTAGATGGGCGCTTTAGCGCCCGTCTAAAGTGCTTAGTGTGAAATTCAGGTCGATACGACTAGGTATGATTAACCCAATACCCGCTTGCGTATCCGCGCAAGAAAGAGTTGTATAATTTATGCAAGAGGTTTGAATTCTCCAATTATGTGTATTCACAAATGGCAATATTATATTAATATCGTGTTACATTCAATATTTTCGAACGGTGTTTTATAGAAAAGAATCAATAAACAATGATCGTATTGTACGTGCCGCGGAGGAGATTGTTTATGAATGATTAAAATAGTCCACTTTCTGCTGCGTGTGCGTGACGTAGTATTTTCGCTCAGCTCATTCATAAATCTGAGGCTGGCGATAAACAAAGGGGAGTCCGTGTGAGAATAATATATCGTATGTTTATATTTGATTTAAACGCAGTTTTCTTTCGACACATTTAAATCACACGTCAATAGCGCCGTCATGCGAAAATGGGTCTTATGCGTTTCGGCAAGCGTTTGCTAAACCCAACATGTGCTTTTGCGCAGTCAGGCCATAGGCGATGCTGTTCGCTTTAAAATCACTCAATATGTTATGTTTCTCCTTACCAGAAGGAGTGATAGCTGAGTGGGCTATTTATATGATGGGCGCATATGGAATAAGACCCATTTTCACATGAAGAGGGTCATTACAAATCTCATTGCGAATTGAAAATGCCACATTTAAGAACAATGCTTTTTGATACAAAATTGAATTGAAAATAGCAAACTTGTTAATAATGGCAGCCTATCCACACATTAAGGAATGATTTCCAGACGTGCTGACCAAGTACGGCAAACATTGTGGTATGATAATTAAACGATTTTCTCTTATCGTGACACTATACTATTTCGCTAATGATTGTTTTCTCATCTTGGAGGCGAAAGTGAAATTCTGCGAGATGGATTGTAACGCGTAATTGTAACAGGGCCACAATTTGTGTCGTTTGAGCATACAGAGAGTAGTCCGGAATTCCTTACACTGAACAGTGCTACATCCTTTGAATTGAGCACATACGCAGTGATATAGCAAAAATTCAGAGGTTGTATCTCGAATCAGCTTATTAAATATTCGAAAATATTCATGCGTGTCTGTTGGCGTTATGTAAAAGTCACTAAGATGAAAACTGAAACAGCTACGCCTAAAAGCGCATGAGTGCTCTATACCTATGTTTATGTTAGCGTTGTTGACACCGTGTGAACTGCTCGGGTAATAAGTAAAGCATAAACAGCAATGTTTATATACTTTTATTCCTCCATATAGAAGATACGAAGATTGTTGTACATTTTGAATTTGTATATGGTGTCAAAAATCAAAAGTTTTGTACACGGAACTTTCATTATGAATTTATATTCTTGGTGAGATAGTCATTTGATATAAGAAAAAAATATTCCTTTAATATGGTGACTGCAAATTTTCTTTATATTAAGTTATCATTACCATTTTCATCATACTTTCTATGCTTTCAGAACTTCCAAAAAGCATGTTGTTTTTATTTTGTCTTAGTTATTTCTATGAAATAATAAGGATGATAAAAAGTGCACACAAAACTCGACCCGTTCGCTATGACACACACTTTATAAAGTTGAATGGCGTGTGTTCATTTCAAACTTGCGATTGATTTTCAAAAATGAATTGCGTGTTGAATTATGCAATAGCGAACATCTTCAGTGCCTTCAGCGCTTTGATTTTACTGGTTATCAAACCTTGGACGCTGCTGTTCCAATATCGTCAAAAATGAAATTTAAAAAAAACAAAATTCAATATTTTCCATGAATCTACAGAGCATATATTACATGAGCATTCGTTGCACGCGGTTCCTCGTGCAATTTTCAAAATTCAACTACATGCCAATGTTAGAAAGCAAAAACAACCTGATCAAAATTGACAAAATTGCAATCTTAAACACGGTTGTCACCGGTTTTAAATTAAATATACACCATACACTTATTTGCGCAATGTAAACTGTGATTAAGGCATTAATGTGAAATCCAACATTTGTTGTATCTTATGTATCGGGTCAACGATTCGATTTGCAAAAATTAATATTGTGCTGCTATTATCGTAATGTGTATATATGAGACATTACCATGTATTTGAGTGGTCGAGCTGCAACTACCCTCGTGTGCTAGGGCAAGTACATGGACCCCATGGTCGAGATTGAGTGTGTGACATCTTGCTTTAGCAAGCTCGCATCTAAACATTTAAGAAAACATGTTACAGCTTTATATGCATATATTATTGAACAATTAAAACGAAGCAACGCAATAAAATGTACACATTAATTCCACGTCATTACAGATATATCACAAAATATATCAAAAACAAATGTCACGAAGTATTTATCTCTTTCTTCTATTTTGATCAATAGTGTTTCAACAAAAAAGATACAAGGTTAATGATAAGTCAATGTTAAAATTGCAAAAACTCTTCTTTGCGTCTTATATAAAGCGTCTGTTTGTTTGGATTGCTGTTCTACACTCTGTCTCAGACCACTCCACGATATCTTGGTTTATGGTAGTGTTGCTCGGGTCTAGACGACGGAGACTATGACGGCCGTATTGGTAAGACAATGAGTATCCCCATAGCCCCAGTACCGGTAATTATTTTTGAAATCCGCAATCCTTTCATTACCCAGCATGGCGCTGCAATATTGGTTTCTTAAATCTCACCTAGAAAACTGTGTGGTCATTAACTAATTTATATGAAATTCATAAACATTTAAGAACGCTGCATTTGGGGAAATTCCTTGTTTTTCTTTAAAAACTGACAGAAATCACACATTTACATATCTATTTGCCTCTATCTAGTTGTTTGCCCCGGCAGCAAACAACTATATCGTCTATTTCAGCTATATATGTTCACATGACGAACAATAACACATTGTATCACGATATATTTACGTATCTATGAATATAAGTAACGCCATCAAATACATATTTGACAGTGTAACAAAATGGGCATCGACACAAACCCTTTTTAATTTTGTTCCCTTATTGTTTATATGCAACACAAGTCAATGACGAAAGCACGTCGGAAAACAATGCTTTTAAATAACATTTTCGAGGAAAATGATGCTTGATCATTGGTGTACCAAAGGTACAGTATACGATTTACAAAGTTTAACCATTGCACTACTATTAACCCTTTATTTACAGCTCCGCCTGCAAGCATTCATATTAAATTATCGTTTTGATTCGGTTAGTTATAGTGGAGTAATGCAACGTAATTACCTATCACATTTTCATTTCACTTATATACTCACTTGTTAGGATACGTATTCTGGTCGGTTCCACATACATGATCGATCACATAACTATGGCAATCATGGAGGTAATAAATAATACGTTCGCATTCCTTCGGATAAGTCGTTACTAACGCCACTTGTATGCAATGCTGTGGGTCATGGTTGCAGTCCACATGGGGGTGGGGTTCTGGCGCTGTGTTCATATATGAATAACAGTATTCCACAATAATAATGTTTGATAATTACAACTCGTGATCAACACGTCCAAATAGAGTCATGGACCACTGCTTTGCGCACGTTTGTGCTACATGGTACTTATTGATATGGAATAGGCTAATGGCAACATGCCTTAAATAATGGTCTAGTGGATAGTAACACGTGAATTATAATGAATCTCGAAAAGGTGATTCTAAAAGTTAAGTTAAATAAGCTATATTTATAACAAATTATAGTGAATTGAAATGTAAATATTGCACGAAAACTAATTAAACGAATCGAAATGGTTGGTTGATGTTGTAAAAAATAACGATTATTTGACAACTTATTATAGGCAATTGATTTAATAAAACACTAAGAGTAATGCATACTGATATAAGATACATTTGGTTTAATTTTTATTTCAATAAACATACTAAAATGGCTAAATGAAATTTTATGATAAGCTTTTTTAAAAATTATTGATGAAATAATAGTTCAATACGATTACCTGACACAAAACCAATTGCAAAGAACAGATACACCAGAGCCATGGTTCCTGTGTCGAATGAAGACGTCTTGGTCTGTAAGATGAGAACGACCTTTTTCTTGTTTTATCGTAAGGTTGCCAAGCCACAATCTCGTATGTAACACGCTTTGATTCGTAACATGTTCCCATGCTACTTTTAAAATAGACATTGGTGCAATTTGAATAAATGGTAAAGCATTGTCGAATTTCGGACTCCTTCATGCGCCGCACGATTTCTATGTATGATTCAAGTGAGATCATAAACAAATGCCAGATAATCTAGTCCAACGTACACATATTTCACAAGCTATTTGAATCTAACCGCAACAACCGGAAAACCGACATCAGGCGTCAAACAATCGATTAGTTTGGCACACGGACTAACGCAATATGTTACATTACTTGAACTGAAATTGATATACATTAGATCATCGCGATTTGTCATTCCCGCCCGAAGTCTGTAAATTAATATTCCTATACCCTTGTAATAACTGTTCGTCGGGCAGTGCTTTTCTTGAATACTTAATGTACGTCAGTGATGAAATTATCAGGGTTGGTAATCACGTGAAAGTCGAGTTGCCGAGACAGGTACTTTTCGCCGTTGGGTACCCTTTATCACTTGTTTAATTGTGTAAAAGCCGCTCACATTCCAGCCATATCAGCAAGCAAGTTACTTGTGTTCATTTCGTATTACAGTAATACATGCGTATTCGCTCTTTATCGCGACATTACTCGCTCCGCAAGTTCTTAACGGGATGCCCTACTTACAACTCAACTAAGAAAATTCACAGCGAGTTAAGTCGAGATACGCAGTCTTACTGATATGGCTGGAGAGTGAGCGCTATTTAAAACATAAAAACAAGTAATAAAGGGTATAAAACGGCGAAAAATACCTGTTTCTGTATTGACGTCGCCATCTTGACTATCACGTGATAAACCGACTGCTTATGATGATGACTGCTAACTTGTTGCGCGATAGTTGAATACAAGTCTTTAAGGGATGGCGACTGCAATTATATCGTGTAAATTAGTCGGAGAACATGTCAATTTTGACATGGTTTCCAAACGATGTGATATACTTGAGGGTTCATGAGTTTCACGTAATTATTCGTTGTTTCTTAGGCCACGAAAGTAATAAAGGACATTAACCCATTTATGCATAGCGTCTAGAAAAAAGGCTTTTGCAAACAGCGTAGACCCAGATGAGACACCGCATGGTGATGCGGCGTCTCATCAGGGTCTGCGCTGTTTGCCTACAGGAATTTCTGTTTGAAATATTGTAAATATTGAAATAAATATTCTAGACATCCCTAATTTTGGAAATAAATTGATCCAATTTAGAAGGATGGGAGAGTCCACTAGGCATAAATGGGTTAAAGGTCTTATTCTGTTTATTTGAGCAACACTAAGGCATATTTCTAGCTGCTACAAAAAATTCGTTTTTAAGATGTGTAAGTTTTGTTGGTTTTCTTAAATGAAATGTTTGCTAGTTGGGCCTTCTTAAATATATCACAAATGCAAAGCATTCATTCACTTTCAAGTTATGTCACACTTCTTACAATATCGGTTTAAAAATGTTCAAAATAAGATCTCGAGTACTATGTCCTACACGTGGATGACCCGTATATATTACATATAATATATCGTATGTATTAAACATTATATGAAATGTGTATGTCGCAAACCATTCCAGAATAAGCTTGCTTCGTGCTACTCAAATTTGTCACCTTCTTTGAAGGTTCTGAACAATACATTTTTATTTGTGGGTGTAAGCTCACAAATAATGCAGACGCAAAATTTCAAGTCGGTTCGGCTTATCTACGGAGAGCCACATAACTTCCACATCCGCGCGAGAAAGAGTTGTATAATTTATGCAACAGGTTTGAGTTCTCAAACTTTGTTCATTCACAAATGGAAACATTATATGAATATCGCGTTAAATGTAATAGTTTCAAACGGAGCTTATATAGAAAAGAGTCAATAAACAATGATAGTTCATTTTCTGCTGCGTCTTCATGACGTAGCAGCTCATTCATAATCTGAGGCTATTAATAGATGCGGCTGTCGATAAACAAGGGAAAGTCCAATTGCACGGCAATCTCCACGCAAAGTTGTCGTTCCTTGCTCTCACATACACCTCAATGACGTAGTACAGGTCATTCATAATCTGAGGCTATTAATAGATTCGTTAAAACAACGCATTGGTATAAGGTTACGCTTGTTTATAAAATACCAATTTACAAAACGTTTAACATGAGTTCAACAATAACTACAGCGATACGATAGACCACAACAAAAATGCTTCATGATTGCTTAAACCGACTATAACAAACAATTAATTATAATAATAATACAAATGGTCTGTTTCGTAACCTAGCTCGTTCATGCTTCTACAGCGGGGATTTCAGGGAAACTTTCTTTTGTTCTCAACAGATAGCGGCAACCTTTTGTATTTACGGATGCTACGCAACGCTCGATTGGTCATTGTCGGCTCGAGTACTACTTACATGTACCCCGGCTACATGTTAGTATACTTACATGTACCCTGGGTACGGTTAAAAAAACCTAAAACGTACCCGACCGACATTAGACTGTACCCGAGTTTTATTCTCGCCCAAAATCCGATGTCGTAAAACGCGCTACCGATTACCGTAAGTACGAAACAAACTTCTTTTTTTTTAAATGTATCAACATGCTTTTTAAGTATGAGTTTTTATAATATAGAGGCCATTTAACAGAAAATTGACATAAATATTAAAATAATTAATTTAAAAAAAGCCGACAACGACCGATTTAGCGTTAAAATTCTCGGGTACGTTTAAATATATTTACTGTACCCGGGGTACATGTAAGTATACTTAAGTGTACCCGGGGTACACGTAAGAAGTACCCGAGCCGACAATGACCAATCGAGCACAAACGCATTAGTAGAAGGTTAGTAGAAGATTAAGCTTGTTTATATTCACAGTTCTCAATTTATAAAACTTTTGACATGAGTTCACCAATTACTACAGGCATACTTTAGACAACCTCAAAAATGCTTTATAATCACTAATACCGAAAACAACTAAATATAACAAGAACTATCTTTAAAAAATGTAGTCGGCGTATACGCTGACTTTGAAATAAAGTTTGCAATTTACTTTTCTAAATAAATAAATAAAATGAAAACAAAAGTTAAACTATTGTGTGTTTTTTTCACTTGTAAGTTGCATATTCAACGCATTAAATGTGTGTTAGCATTGTCAAACCACACATTAGTGTAATTAGATAAATAAAATATACTACCGGAGTGCACATCATATGTGTCCTCACATGCCTTATTATGAGTATATTTCTTCACTATCGAAATATATCGTATGTTAATATTTGATTAAAACGCAGTTTTCTTTCGACACATTTAAATCACACGTTCATAGTCGCGTCATGCGAAAATTGGTCTTATGCATTTCGGCCAGCGTTTGTTAAACCCAACATGTGCATTTGCGCAGTCAGGTCAGAGGCAATGCTGTTCGCTATAAAATCATTCAATATGTTATGGTCTCATCATGTATCTCCTGACCAGACTGAGAGATGCGCATGCTGAGTGGACTATATATATGATGGGCGCATATGGAATAAGACCCATTTTCGTATGACGAGGGTCATTAAAAATCTCAATGCGAATTGTAAATAGCACATTTTAGCACAATGCTTTTTGATACAAAATTGAATTCAAAATGGCAAACTTGTTAATAATGGCAGCCTATCCAGACGTTCAGGAACGATTTCCAGACGTGCTGACCAAGTACGGCAAACATTGTGGTCGGATAATTAAACGATTTTCTCTTAACGTGACACTATACTATTTCGGTTAATGATTAATTTTTCATCTTGAAAGCAAAACTGAAATTCTGCAAGATGGATTTTAATGCGTAATTTTAACTGGGCAACAATTTGTGTCGTTTGAGCCTACAGAGAGTACCGGTAGTCCAGAATTCCTTACACTGAACAGTGCTACATCCTTTGCACTGAGCACAGACACAGTGATGTAGCCAAAGTTCAGAGGTTATATCTCGAATCAGCCTATGAAATTTTCGAAAATATTCATGCGTGTCTGTTGGCGTTATGTAAAAGTCATTAAGATAAAAGGCTGAGTAAAACAGCTATGCCGAAAAAGCGCATTAGTGCTCTATTAGTGAGATAGGTATGCGATATTCCAACAATATTCATTAAATATGATGGTGATTGCTAATTGTCTTTATATTGTTGTATACCCCACCCTTAGGTACGGGCAATGTTAACCTTCTTCACTGTCTTACAAGTGCCCGTGTCAGGATGGCACTTTCAATCAGTGCCGTAGCCAGACCCAACTTTAAGCCGAGGCAGTATCTAAGGTCCTTCTAGGGGGGTCCGGGGGCATGCCTCACCGGATTTTTTTTTATCCCTAGAACGTCTCTGGTGCGTTTTAAAGGCCATTTAAACAACATTTTATACCTCCTAAATTATCGGAATCGTGGACGCTATATATTACCGTTTGGTATCAATAAAGTTAACAAACAAAAAATCTGCTACAAGTTTATTGTCAATTTTATATCCTGGTACCATAAACGGTGTTTGAAGTGACAATGATGTAACAAACTTAACTACAGAAAAATAGTCATATACTTCATTTGAAGTCAGATAGAAACAAAACATTGAGACACAGCTCTCTCATACAAGCCATAGTATATATATGGATAATAGAATGTGCTTTACATATTTAATATTGAAATACTAAAATAAAATAGATCTACCTTATAATATGAAGAAACAGATCTATCAAACATTTTAGCGAATAATGTTTCATGAACATATTTTATTATTCTTCAACTTTTAAATATCAATCTTATTGAACGCTAATTCAACTCTCCTGTATCCAGTCGAATCCCACTTTTTTAGAATTTGTTTTCGATCAACTGGAATGTGTTTATGCACAAACATTAAAGCGATGCCAATGAGCCGTTCCTCTTTCATAGTAGAACGTGTCCACGTTTAAAGCCTTAGCAATGCGCTAAAACTCCGCTCACATGTACAAGAACCTATTAAAAATATTAATTCTTAAGATAACATCAAATCAGCTTCCGCAAACTTGCTGTTGTAGTTCAGACAAGTTCACCGTGAAAAAATTCGTGGACGATTTGTTTTTCATTTGGAGATTGAAAGCACAATCGGGCTATTTAATGAAATATTTAAATGCATTAAATCAAAAGCGTTTTCAATCATAAACACATATTAAAAGGATCATTGATGGCATTTACTTAAACACGGACCTACTGGGATTTGAACCAACGCAGTGACAATATAATAGTGGGCAATGGATCCAAAGTCTGACGCCTTACCGATCGCGTCACAGGGGCATATTGCTAATATGAGTACAAATATTTAACTTCAATCAGTTAAGTTTTTGGCCATTTTTTTTCAATTTTCTTGTGTAACATTTTGTTGTAGCACTGCGTCATCATTTTCTGTCAGTTAACAGTTTTATCATCAACTTCATTGACTATTAAAAAGAAAAGACTTGAACTTCTTTATATCAAAAAAGTTTAATACGCGGGATATAATAATTTAAAAATTCTAATGTAAACAAAGATTCTTACCACCTGAAACGGTCCCGGATTAAACTCGACGCCGGCCATAAAGAGGAGAATTCCAATAAAGGCGAAAACGCCAATCACCCGAAGTGTGTCTAGGTCCAAAATAGACCCAGACCTGGCCGTAAAACACCCGATCCTCGCTCGGTACGTTCCGATGTCCACAATGATTGTAACATCGAAGTGTACAGTGCGACGCTTTGTTTAATATACGGATTTTCCTAATCATTTAATTTCATTTTGCTGAGACATTTGGCATCAATAGAAGTTATTCAAATGAAATAATTATCTGCCTCAACATGAGCCAATTGTACTCAATGATAATATTTGTTTGTGATCATAGTGCCTTAAATTCATTGAATTGTCTCAATTTCTTAAATAGAGTTTATTCTTTGACATAAATTTTCCTTTTTTTCCATGTAATCTCAACATTGCTCTGCAAATTTTAGCCGAGGCAACTGCCTCGGTGTGCCTCAGCGTGGCTACGGCGCTGGTGCATCACTTTCACGTTGACCACCATATGTACATCTAACAGGGCTGTTCTTAAATGTGTACATTTCTGGCCTTAAACCTCTTGAGAATCGCAAAGCCATGCATAATTCTATCCTACCGCTTTATGTATGTGTGCACCAAACTATTATTTTGCCATTTTCGTTGTGTAGCAGGGTTCGGTATAAGGAGAACTTATACTGCCTTGCTATATGAGCTAGCTTCTATAGCGACGCGATAGAGTATCTTCATGATTCGGAACCGAGAAGTCCCGTTGTTGTTTATGATTTAATTAAATCTGCATTTATTTACTTTAAATTTACTTCTAATTTAATATTTTAGTCCATTGATATTGATTTAATTAAAGAATGGTTTTCTGTTTTTACAGGTATATGTCACTACGTGCAAGAACAATTGAATCAATAGTCTAAATAGTATATTATTTACTTTGCGTGAAGCGTTTCAGCACGATTAAGAACTAATGCGATATTCTAAGGTAATTAATGTGTGCAAAATTATCAACGACAGGATATATTACAGGCCTAATTTGGTTTACCGTAAAGGTGTTTCACTTTCTAATAAGCGCACCTTAAACAATACCTCGTGTGATACTGTATTTGTCCTAAAACTTTTTAAGTTTCAATTTTAATTAGTTTATTTTTTATGTATTAATTATTAATTTATTTTATCTGCAACTAACAAATACTTGCATTTCTGCTTTAACTAAAACTACACTAATAGAAGTAATGATTTATTGTGTAAGTCGAAAGTCAAATGTTTGGACCAAGTGTCAACTTCAAGGTCAACATGAAAAGAATTCTAATAGATACAAAAAGGCAATTTAAATATGCAGATAAATTGAAAATACTTCCAATAAAGAATAATAACCAGGAACAATACTGGTAACTGAAACGGTTTCAACACGAAATAATTATAAATATGTATGAATTTAATGACTATTCAGAATAGCGGCAATGTGAATAGTATTGAAATGAGAGTGCTATTGAAAATATTAGAATTAAAAAAACTGTATTCCACCATTAATTAATTTTTTAGTGATTTTTTTGTGAAATGTGACCAAAATTTTTTTCTTACTGTACAATACCACACACAATGAGAAATTTACCAGCTGTTACAGTTATATATCCACCCCTTTTGTTAAACTATATTAAAACAGTAGCATTATTAATGAAACAAACATGTCAAAATTAAAACTGTAACAGCGGTTAAATTTCTCATTGTGTGTGGTAGAATTTTAATTGGATTGGGTGTATGTAGCAGGGTTCGGTATAAGGAGAACTTATACTGCCTTGCTATATGAGCTAGATTCTATGGCGACGCGGTAGAGTATCTGCCTGATTTGGAACTGGGAGGTCCCGGGTTAGATCCCCATGGTGGTCGGGGATTTTTCTGGCTGGGTTACATTTGCATGTTGGTTTTGCATTTGTACGAACAGGCAGACCAACGAACATATTAGTGATCGTCAGCTGCAGTAACGGCCAACTCATAGATACATTTAAGTCCTACATTTCATAATCTAGTTAACATATATCGGAGCGGCTATGGCGGTGTTAACGACTTCTTGTGATACTTTACACAGAGAAAAACTTAAACTTTTTTGCACGTTGAACTCTCTGCTATTTCCATTAATGATAAGGTTCATGTTGTTGTTGTTGTTTAATAGCACGTTTCAAGTATTACCTTTCGGTATTTGTTTAATAATAATAATAATATATATGTTAGAATGTATATGACTTACATAACAAATATGTTAATAAGTTTCTATGGGAAGGGGGGGGGGCGGGTTCTGTCACAGGCTTTAAGCGCAATAACTTGCCAATAGAAAATCTCATGGCTTGTATTACAGGATGTGTATTGAATTTTTCATGAGTAGATTCTGTTTTTCGGCCATTTTCCAATTGCCCCGTTAGTCGTTAAATTTAAGTTATGAGGGATAGGCTAAAGCAGTAGACGCTCGTACAATAGACGACCATGTGCTCAGTGCCATTCATGTAGTATATTAGTACACTTAGAATATTGCATTTCAGCTTACACGTGTGTTGACGTCAATTATAAGGTCTGATGATATAGAGGTACTACAACTCCGACACCGTTGCATACACGTCAACTATATTTAATAGTGCACGTTAAACTATCGAAACAAAACACAACCAAGCGTTACTCTTCAGTGTTCCCCCATTTAACTCTGTACACATGAGCTTATTTCGGTCATCATTTTTAGTCCAGGTGAATGACACAGGGCTTTGCTGAATTCGCATCTGCAACAAATCGAAATAATATTATAAATACAATTTTACGTTATATCACGTACGTCTTCCTCTCCTTATCTTTTCTGGAAAGACAACTGGAAAGACAACTTTTCAGATAAAAATATTATTGTCAGCCATAATTGGAGTAACGACAAATATACGACCTCCCGTAGAAAATAAAGTTCAGTATTTAGAAACTTGCCTACCCACTTTTAATAAATTGCAAGAGACTGAAATAATTACATTTAAAAACAGGGTATGTGTCGATTTTGGCGTTGAAGTTATTTCAAGGGAATAAAGTTATTCCGGTCGAATATAACAATGCGATTTCAAATTTTATATTAATATTCGGCCTTTACTAAAATCATGTTGTATAGATTAAGGTCTTATATCATTTAATTCAATTGTTTTCTAAACCGGGCATACGCTTTACTTTCGACAATTCAACGGATACCCATGCATCATGCAGAGCCAATACAACGAAATAAATGTCAAGGGTTTTTACACGTAGAACAACAAAAAGTGGGTGGTTTCAATGAGACAACGGAACTGCATACTCGTTTGGGTAGAGGTTTCCGTCTGATCCACAGACAACGTTGAATCCCGTGTTACAGTTGATGGAGGGCAGGTTGTGACAGAATACCTCCATCAGAATGTCACTTATGGACTGCGTGGTGGAGGCCAGAAGAGAATTAGTTGTCAAGGGCGACTGGAAAATAAAACTGAGACAGTGTTGTACATGTACATGAAAGCATTTTATCTAATTTAATTTGTTTAAAAATTACTAAAACCCACACAAATGTGTAAGCTTGCGAATTTAAATTTAAAAACTGAGGGCATAAATTGATGAGTTCAATTACAGAACATACAGTGTGACCCGATGTTGTCGTTTTCATCGTTGTTGCTGTTGTTGCTGATGTTGTCGGCAGAGTTGTGTACGAAGTCATGCCAACGCATGGTCCGTTGTGGGCGAATGTTATGCTAGCACTTACGCAATGGGCTTTTGCAAAATGGCATCTGAAACGTACTGGCACATTATGTTTATAGAGGAAACTCTGAAATGCAATGCAATGTCATCGCTGTAACAGTGATGACATAAATTTGTCAATAGAATTAATATTACTCTAAGTCGTGAATGAGGCACAGAAGCTCGATGCACGTCTAAAATAAGCCGGCGAAGTCCGCAAAGGCATATCCAAGAAGGGAAATTGGCAACTTCAGTTCTAACGATTTGATGGTGTTATGAGACTTTCACAAAATATCAAACATCATAAGGACGACAAGTGTTGTCATGAATCACTTACCACTTGCATTACGATATGTTATCCTTCGCCATAACTCAATGTTTATTTACCTTAATTAATACAAATATTAAGACTGATGCTCTTATTCATTAACCCATTTATGCCTAGTAAACTCTCCCATCCTTCTAAATTGGATCAATTTATTTTCAAAATTATGGATGTCTACCATATTTATTTCTATATTTAGAATATTTCATAAAGAAATTCCTTGAAGCAAACAGCGCAGACCCAGATGAGACGCCGCATTATGCGGCGTCTCATTTGGTTCTACGCTGTTTGCAATGTCCTTTTTTCAGGACGCTAGGCATAAATGGGTTAAATTTCCGAACCTCGTGGCGTATGTTACTCCGTCGCTGCCACATACTTCAGAACCAGAAGTACAAGGCAGTGGAAGTATGTGAAGGCAGGACTGGTAATCCAACACGCCCAGACTAGGGTCGATGCAGCTGACTGCGACACATTCTGAACCAGCTTAAAATAAGGAACACATATGATTACGTGATGGAAAAACAAACACATGCACACAAGTAAGGCGTTAATGCAAAACCACTCGATTCAATGAAAATACAATACAATAGGGGAAATCAAAGCTCTTGACAATGACTGCACAAATCAGTTTTATTGGCTATAAATATTTATAGGATGCCAATAATCCTTAGTTGTTTTATGATATATGAACACGCACCGACTTCGATAAGTCCAAGTAATATCAACAAGTGTATCGTCAACATATCTGCAACCATACACCTTGTTCCAACACCGGAGCCCAAATAGAGATTGTATTAAAAACAAAACACCGAAATGCGCAATGCAACAGCGGTGCGTATAGTTGAAACGTTATCTTTATAAGAATTTAGTATGACAGCACATTGGGCCCGTGTGATCAACGATGTAGTTTGTGATAATGTAAGAATTATGCGATTCTCACGAATGAACTCTTTTATGCCGATTCTTACGAACGTGTTATACACACGCGCGCAAACATAAGTAGCTGATATTTAATATACGGATCTTTTGAATATTTAACCAGGCTGCACTCTTGAAGTTACGTTTTTTTTGTGTGTGGATGCACCGGCTTATCAGGGACGACACTTTCCGCTTTTACGACATTTTTCGTTTAAATGAAGTCTGTTCTTAGCAAAAATCCAATTTAGGCGGAAAGTGTCGTCCCTTATTAGCCTGTGCGAACTGCACAGGCTAATCAGGGAAGACACTTTACGCACATGCATTATGCCCAATTTTCTCAGAACACGACTCACATCTTCAATTTTGTCGTAGTTCAGCCTTACGTGGCAAAATTACTATAGAGCTCTTTACTCGGATAAAATTATTGTACGTTCTTTCTTTCATCCAGCTAGTTATTTAGTGTTCTGGAGAAAAAATAGCTTACCTTATGTCGTAAAATATTGTGTATATAGAACAAATTTCTTTGTATACAAATGCCATAAATACATATCCTTAATCGAGTAAGTAGATTTCAGATACTTATATACCGACTCTAGAACACTTATCAAATATTTTGTTCGCACGTCACGTTTTTCATTAGTGTTTTCACTTCCTATCTGCAAAAGTATATACGAGTAAAATCGTTGTAGAAAAGCGTTTGGTTGGTGATTCATTCTGGGGCACGTGTAAGGTGAGGCTGGCCCTAAAATCTGCTTAAACTCCAAATGCATTTCATAGACCACTTCAAGGCGATGATCCCAGTTTTATTCATTTTATGTTCATAATAGACGATCTGTTACAAAAATATATTTGGAAAAACAGCTAAGTCTATCCCGATATAGTTTCTGGAATGCCATCCGTCAAACTTTATACAAAAAAAACAAACAATAAAATATTTTAAAACACCAATATGATCCAAAATAGCATGCATATAATTCGTGTTTTTTCTTGTTTGAATGAAATTAATATTTTTCTTCCAATTGATCCAATGAAATATATAACTATCTTCCCATGTAACACTGTTTGTATACGACACTTAGTTATTGACCATAACAAAACCTAGTTCAGTCATGTTGTCGGTATAGGAGTACAAAGTGATGCAGGAAATCCGCGACTGGACCCCATTGTGTCTAGTTTTGCTGTATTGAAATAGGAAACAGATTTTATCATATATTTTACAAACTCGTGCATTGTTTAAATAGTGAACAAAACATATATTAACGTTTTATTTGATAGTGGCTATTTTTAATTGCTTGCAATCAAGCGCTTCATAGATTTAATAATGTAACTTCATCACAGACAATATCAATGTTTATTTCATTTTTGATATCAATAAATAACTAAAAATCTGGTGTGTGTTTTTTGTTTTAGTTGTTAACATGATAATTTTCTAGCCTGTATAAATGTGGTTATCAAAATGTTGAGCTGTGACATTATTATTAAGATCAACCTCAGCCGGATAAGGTACTCCCTATTTTACAGATGCAATTGCTGTTCTTCTATTCCTGTTGTTGGGTTAAACAAAATCAAATAACACATTTGATTCAATTTAATATCAAGAAAGAAACTAATTTATAAGGTAACATTCTGTATAATGTAGTGTACGTTCAAAAGTTTGGGTTACAATTAACATACCTGCAGCTGTGTTTATAGTATAAATTATCGGTGTTTCTCAATTTGTTTCATAAATTAGAGTTTGACATATTTGCCATATTACCTTTCATATTACATTTAATTCAGTAATAATCCATTCGATTCTTTATTTAGAAAATACATATACATAATACGCTTATATGATACTAGTAATAGATTCTACCTAATTTACGGACAAAAGCTTAGATATTTGATTAGCATGTATTGGAATATAAATATATATGGAAATTATTGTGTACAAGACTTTCAAAAAAAAATAAAACATCCACAAAATTAAATAATTATATAATTTATTTTTGCTTGATGAACAAAATGTCTTATATCAGCCAAGCTTTAAGATCTAATATCTTATAATTGTGTGCTTTGTAGCCTATGTAATTCAAAGCTGGTTTAGTGGCTTCGGTGTGGTGGAGATGGTGTCCGCTTAGGGACTGTGGGGTCTTGGTATTGATCCCTTAAGTAGGAGTGTTCTTTAGATGACCCTTCAGAGGCCAAGTACTGGTCTTACGCAGGAAACAGGTTGTTTCAATAAATTTCTCAATTCAAATAAATCTTGCTAAATTCATTGATTTAAGCATAAACTGATTAGACATAAAAGAATGTGATTTGTCAAATCAATTTTGATTTTCAATGTATAATTATGTGGAACTGAAGGAAAGCGTTCTTGTGCAATTGAAATATGTCATAAATACAGGTATCTCAAAGGACTTTAATTTCCTTTGGAAAAGTAGTGTCGCTTAGTGGAAATTATGTTACCACTAAAAAACTAACCACTGTGTAGCAATTAATAAATAACGGTCTAAACTGCATACAATAAGTTTGTAAGCAAACAAACAAATGTTATGCTCCTGGCGTATTTCGTCTTGGGTATGCATATACATGTGATATAGCATTTTTTCGGAGTGTCTATGAAACTAAGTGGCCAATGATTTGCATCGCAAAAATATATGACGCGGGCAGAAACTGTTCGAGTCTGATTAATATATGAGAAATGTAAGTCAAAAAAACTTTATATTTAGCGGTCAACGCACACCGCTGCTCGGCATGCTTTTGTCCGTATTAATCCAATACTTGGCCATGATGTTACTATCACAAATCCCTCAAAATTAACAAACATGTTATTGCCATTCTTGGTTCGTAGGGAAAACAAAAAAAAAGAATATTATACGACATCGATTGGCTTGATAGATGGTTGACTGTCTAGTTGACCCCGGTCGTAATGCTTAAGGTATAGTTTATTAAAGACATTACCAGATATGTTAATTAATTTCCTTCTCATAGTTTTTTTGTTGAATTGTTTAATTATTTATTGAGTTATTATTATGTCTGTCATCTGAGGCGTCAACTAATCAACAGGTAGTGTCAGAAGTTTTGAATTAAAACTAGCTTTACCAGCTTAACAGACATATTATAAAAATCAAATCGTACAGGCTAATCTGGGACAACCCTTTAAGCACATGCATTTAACCCCTTTTAACAGAGCACAGCCCATTTAATTTAAGCCGTATGTCTTTGTTGTTGTTTTTTGTGCCGACCCATTCTACAAACAAGACAACTTGAAGGTAATTATCACTGGTCAATCGTCAGTTTTTATCACCTTTTCATATTAATTTCTTCTGACTACAGTACTTCCTAAATTATCTAGGATAAACGGTTGCACCTAATAATGTTACTAAAGCACTTCCACAGTTCCCTACAGTAGTTCAAATAATGACACTGTCAAAGTTTAAAATATAACACCCCCCTCCACCAACATTTGTAACTTCCCTAGTTTTGTTGAATATAGGTGATCGTCAGTGTCAAGTCATGAACATACGGCAATGAGTTATGGCGTCGGGGCTACGCCCCGCGACGTGTCCATTACTTTAATCTAGGTCCATGTGTCGCCTCTAAGCAACCGAACATTACGTAAACAATTGTATTAGGATGTTGGTCGTCGGTTAATTGTCTACAGTAAAGTATATTCTTTACTTCATACTCTAATAAGAGTTCTACTCCGATGGTTACATATATGCGATTGACGGTTCTCTAATATCGATGAAGCATGAGTGTGCCTTTAAGAGTTGCACACATCGTTTTGCTGCCAGTGAGCTGCTACATTCAGTTTTCTGCAGTAAGGCCCCTGATGAGTAAGTCAATATTTCTGAAGACAGCTGTCCTGTTCGTATTAGTCGAATTTCGTTATCATGAAGTGTCGTGCTCATTAATAAAAACTGGTTCAATGTCGCTTTCAAAAACGATCCTTATCATATCACGACCTAGCTTAAAAATCCATCAGGGAATAATGATCTAGTGCAGAAACACTTAAGCAACAGTATGAAATTCTCCTTAAGCAGTACCTATTGCAATCACTATGCTTATGTCATTCTCGATCATCGATACTTGTTTGTATGTTTAAGGTATTTGAGCCGATCGGTTAATTCAGATTGTTCGGTTTAGGGACAGTAATGGAATAAAAGAAATTAAACAATGACTTTTATTAAAAGCAATGCAAGAAACTCGTAAACGTTTAAAACCCCTATGAAAAGAGAAAAATTTCTCACACTCACTTTCTCTTCATATTTAAAACTGCGTGATTACATTTTAGTTAATTGTATATTAATTGCAGTATTTAGTGGCAATATATTCCAGTTGCAGTAAATTTGGCTTCTGCCCTTAAAGGGGCCTTTTCACGTTTTGGTAAATTAACAAAATAAAAATAAAAAGTTGAACGGGGCATAAATATCAATCATTTAATCTTCACCAACATTTTCGGCGGTGTGTTCCTGAGAGGGATAGTTACGGATAAAAAAATATATATTATAATCGATATTTTACATAACTGTACAGTCCTCTAAGCCGAGCGGAACTGTCTTTTTATTAGGATCAGACTTAGTGTTCGTGTGTCGTTTGAATAGATAGGAACGAATCTGCACTAAAACTAAATTTATATTCACATCGTACATGCATGATCAGTTGTCAAACAAAAGTACGGTTGATATTCAAATGTATTATTTTTCTCTTTCCGGGATATTGTTTTAGTATGTTGATGCTGCATTAACAAATATAAGTGTATATGAAGTGAAAACACCAAAAATAAACAACGGCTGCGATAGACACCTATAAACATAGCATATACTGTTAGATGCGCATAATCTCACTTTAACGTTCAAAATCAATTAATGCTAACATGACAGGAAATTACTGGTTACTACGTTATCCGGGTAGGTGCGAATTGAATATCATCTACCCCGCTTTGAACGCGATAATATACAAACCGCACGACACACTATATATATTTTTTTTATAAACAACTGATAGCAAGATGAGTTTCAGATAATTGGTTAGTTACCACCTTTTAACTAATTCTTTTGATCTGTTAATTCTTTTCAGCTCAATTCTACAGTGAAAAATGCGCATAATATCACTTTGAGACAAGTTTGACCTTGTGCGAAAATCTAACATTACTCAATGTCGTGATCTGATTTCGGTACACATGTAACAAAGTTTTAAGATAGTGTAACTGGTGTATATTCAGCTTCAAAGGGGCCTTTTCACAGATTTTGGCTTGTATTGAAGTTTGTCATTAAATGCTTTATACTGATAAATGTAAACAATCGATATGTAAAGCTCCAGTAAAACACACGAATAAAATTAAAGAAAGAAAAAAAAAGTAATCCTCAACTGGACTCGAACCACTGACCCCTGGAGTAAAAGCATATCGAATACACGACTCGGCTATCCGTACTCATACAATGAGTGATGTATATTATACTTTTTATAAGCAATCGTCGTAGTGTTCCAAAATATAAGGACAACAACATAACTCTCCAAATTATTCAATCGTTTCGCGTTGCAGCGCTTTATAATTTTCAGGTTTTTAAATCGTCAAAAGATGCATATAATGGATATTTTAGAAAATGGCTAATGTTCAGTATTACTGTTTCCTCACAAATATTATAACTACCACGAACATTTGCGAATCTGAAACATTTTTTTTCATTTTGTCAAGTTACCAAAACGTGAAAAAGGCCCTTTAAATGTTGTAAGCAATAGTATCACAAATAGATAACCCTTCTACAAGAACCTATAGAGAAAGGATTTCGAACGAATCCACACAGTGCATGCCGAGCATACATCGCACAGCTATGTTACACTATGCCTTAATTAGTTCATTGGTGCTGATTTGTTGTCAAAGGGCCTGGGGCTCGGAGAAGAAAGGCGTCGTTATCAACAGACACGACTTCCTGTGCGATGACTTCAAGGTCCTTAATACTTCGTGGTGGTGATACATCTTTTTATATTCAATTTAACGTTATATATTCACAATTATTGTTAAAGCATATTCTATCCTCCATTACACATGCCATCTTTCGATGACTAAAACTCGATATTTTACAAATATAAGGTTTTACAGAATGTTTTAAATATGAAATCTGAATCACAGAACACTGCAGATAAATATTAGAAAAATAATTGTTATAAATAATTTAGGTTAAATACATGTTTTATGACTGACAATCAATCTTTTAAAGTTATGAATCTTGACAATACATAATTGTTTTACGTCTTACGATCCTGTGATATAAAATATTAAATAAAGGCTTTATCATTCCATGACTACATTTGTATGATAATAAAACTAAACTTGTATAAAAATAATACAAGAATGCTTTGAAAAGGATGTTGCTTATTACCTGTTCACACAAAATAATGGTTTGCATCTGTTTTTTCATGTGAGCTGCGACATGCGTAAATGGGTCATATTCCATATTAAGCCGGCGTAGCTGCTATTATCCAAGGGAGTGAAGTAAAAAATAATAAAAAAAATGAGTCGTGTTCTGAGAAAACTGGGCGTAATGCAAGTGCGTTAAGTGTCGTCTCAGATAAGCCTGTGCGGACACATTACTCAAATAAGCTGTATTTGTTTCCCTCATCGGAAAAGTTGTTTTACCATATTCCTCAACTTAGCATTAAGTATATGCATGTTATGGAAACGGGTTTCTTGAATGCTACATAGACGATTGAAACATAAGTTATTTGGCATTTTTTTCTTAAACCAAGGCGCCACTGAAATTATTAGAAAACATACTGAGCATGTGTTTTCCAAAAGTGCATTTGTGAAATGTTCTGTATTGCTGTCCGAAAGTTAGTGTTTATGCGTATGCGTGCGTGCGTCCGTCTGTTCGAGTTTGTCGGGAAAGTAACTGATCTTTGTCTCTCTCTTTTATTTCGGAATTATCTACCAATAAAGGTACCCCATATGCGCAAGAATCGTATCTGTACAAGGAAAATGTAAAGACAACACTAACAAATGTGCAGTTTTAAAGTAACAAATTTTCACCATGGGACGAGAGTCTGTCGCAGACAATTCCTGTGTCCATCGCTCGGATGTCATGGCCAATTTCCCAACCCCGAGAATAAGGCGCAATATTCAAATGATAATAGTTCAACTAATTACGAATAACATTCTTAACAACAATGAATATGTTACCGACAGGACTAACAAGTAATCTAAGGACTTTCACTTTAAATTGTCATTATTGTTTACTAAACATATGTGTTCATTCATTTCAAGTCCAGAGCCCAGTCATGTTTTGCCCTGCCACATACTTATCACCGGCTACCGCTCACTAATTTGATTGCAACGTTGCGATAAGCATAGCTCGTTACGTATTTTTTTGGGAGAACAGCTTGACTAACCAGTTGTTCTTTTTTACCAGGTACGACTATCAGAGTGACGTGAGCTACTATCACCAGCACAAGCACTGTCCCGATATCGACGCGCACTTGAACAAGCATGTGTCCATGGTCTGGGGGAAGCACAATAACCTGACTTTTCCCGCGCACACATCAGCGATCCTGTTATGGAATGAGCCCAACTTCCACTCCCAGGCGAACATTACCCCGGCCGATGCCGCCCTGATATGGCCGGAGGTAGAGAGGAACTCTCATGGTCGCCCCCTCGTGAGTCCCGCGGCGTCCCCTTGCCATACCACGTCTAAGTGTATAGGCGACTCGATCGATTGGTTCGATGAATTCTTCCGGCTCTGTACTGGATGTAGAATCGATTATCTCGCCACGCATTCGTACGCCTGTCACGGTAACACGACGATGGCGTACCTAAAGAAGCTCTATGACAGATACCACAAGAAAATCTGGCTGACTGAGTTCGCTTGTCCGCTAGTGAATGACCCGCACAAACAGTTACAGTATATGCAGGAATTACTTCCGCAGTTGGAGGCTGCGCCGTTCGTGTACAGGTTAGTTGTGGTATGATGATGCATGCATTTGTTGTTGTTGTTGTTACTGCTGCTGCTTCCTGCAAAGTTAAGGGGGCACACTACAGTTTTTCACAAATCGGCTACTGGCTGCCGGGGTGGGGGCACTGTCCGTCCTCACAGCTAACACAACGTCTACACCTGAAATCATACAAAACATATCTTCAGTATTGTTGGGGGTATGTCTTCCAAAAAATACATGGATAGCCATAGTGCACCCACTTGCTGTATATTTTTATCATGGAAAATCAGCCAATTTAGGGGTCTGAATGTCACCTGTTTTCGAGGCCATTTCTGTGATTTTCAACACAAATTTACCACTAAACTGCAAATGCCAGTTCATTAAACACTTTCTGTTTTACTGCATCACTAACCAGATATTTGACCGACAGAATCCTAGGGTCATCCACGCAGTTTTTTGCAGAAATTCAGTTGAGAGGAGGCACCTTTAAAATTCATGCAAAATTAGCCTTCGGAGCTAGAAACCAGCATGTACGTATTTCATGACCTTGACTGCCCAGCAGACACACTGGCTAGGCACTGGACACATTTTCGAATTCACTAAGCATGCATTTCAAACCTACCACCACTCAAATCTGATACTTTAAACTTGTAAAACACTATTATTGCTGCTCAGTTTTATTGTATCCCTATTTAGTAGAAACTTGTAAAACACTATTATTGCTGCTCAGTTTTATTGTATCCCTATTTATTAGAAATTTCTCCCCTGCCAATTCGACACTAAGGCTCAAAACTGTATAGTGCTACCTAAACGGAACGTAAACACACACTGAAACATACCTTAAAGTGGAGCCTTAAGGACCCTTCACGAACTTTTTTTTCATGAATTCGGAAAACGGACATCTCTTCCGGGCCACATCCCGACCCGTCTGCATCCGAACAACCCATTATTTTCCGGTGGGGCGGGGGCTTGCAGGCATCCAATGACCGTTGATCACAAGCATGATTATTTCTTTTCTTACGTTACATAATGGTATAAAGACAGACAATCGGCTAATATTGTCTCGCATGAATTGCACACTCAAGAATGTAAAACTTTATTTTCAACTTAAAGGGATCTTTTCACGGTTTGGTAAATTGACAAAATTGAAAAAAGTTGTTTCAGATTCGCACATTTTCGGTTTAGTTATGATATTTGTGATGAAACAGTATTACTGAACATATGCCATGGTCTAATATAGCCAGTATATGCATCTTTTGACGATTTAAAAACCTTAAAATTATAAAGCGTTGCAACGCGGAACGATTGAATAATTTGGAGAGTTCTGTTGTTGTCGTTTAAATTTGTGAAACTACGATGATGGCTTATATAACGTATAAAATACGAATTTTAAGTATGCTTGGCAGGATAGCTCAGTTGGCTTATGCGTTTTTACTTCAGCATTCCGGGGCGGGGGTCACTGGTTTGAGCCCTGCTGCGGCTACTTTTTTTTTCCTTTTTTAGATTTTATTTGTAATTTTTTACTGGAGCTTTTAAATTTAATGTTTACATTTAACAATATCAAGCATTTAATGACAATCTTCAAAACATGCCAAAATCTGTGAAAAGGCACCTTTAAATTCAATAAAGACAACACTCTCATTAAGCCGTTCACAGGTAATACCGTTGCTCAATGATTACTTAACACATGTACACAGTAAACATTGACCGAACAAAAATATAAACACTTGTCGTGAAACGCCTAAACTGCTGCTAAACTTATCAGAACAAATTAATTTAACCCATGTAATGCCTAGTGGACTCTCCCATCCTTCTAAATTGGATCATTTATTTCCCAAATTAGGGATGTCTAGTATATTTATTTCTATATTTAGAATATTTCTTGCAGAAATTCCTTTAAGCAAATAGCGCAGACCCTGATGAGACGCCGCATCATGCGGCGTCTCATCTGGGTCTACGCTGTTTGCCAAGGCCTTTTTTCTAGACGCTAGGCATTAATGGGTTAATTATTATGCAGATTATTCAAAGTTCACATATTTCAATAAGTTGAGTCATATTTCATATACGTGTAGCGGTCAAATTTCAGATATTCCTGGTTCAAGGCGCGAGTCCTTGTGTCTGGTCACGTGACAACGGCCTCGACCTTGCTGCACTCAACCACGTCCGCTCTATCGGCTGTCGGACAGTATTACATGAACTTCGAGCCGTACGGACACCAGATCGTCGGCTGAACACGCTTGACTAGCACAAAGTGACCAAGTCATGCGGATGTCAAACATATATTTTCTAGAAAATACTGACAGAATAAACTGGTCGTTTCCTTGTTTATGTACAAGCACTTAATGAAGAAGATCAGGACCAGTTTTCACAAAGTTCTTTGGTAAAACCTTAAATTTAGATTGTGATAAGAGTTAAAAAAAAACAATTCCGTAAGTTCATTACTGGTTTTGATCCTTTGTTATACGACAATAATCGCAGAGATTAAAATTTTGTTTATAATTATATATACGTTGTTATATGAATGTTTATTAAGCAGTTTGTTTTGTCACATGCACGGATTGGTCATGATTTGTCAATAAAATTCAAAAGTGAGTTGTAGTGTTTCTTGCGTTTCAATCGATGTGATCTGGGGACGTTCAAGGGTGAATAAATGTACAGAGGCGACACTGTCCTTGAGTGCTAAATGGCGTTCACGGGTGAATGAATGTACAGGGGCGATACTGTCTTTGAGTGTCTGAGGAACGTTCATGGGTGAATGAATGTACAGAGGCGACACTGTCGTTGTGTGTCTGGGGACGTTCACGGGTGAATGAATGTACAGAGGCGACACTGTCGTTGAGTGTCTGGGGACGTTCACGGTTGAATGAATGTACAGAACGACACTGTCGTTGAGTGTCTGTGGACGTTCACCGGTGAATGAATGTACAGAGGCGACACTGTCGTTGAGTGTCTGGGGACGTTCACGGGTGAATAAATGTACAGAGGCGACACTGACCTTGAGTGCCAAATATGAAGCACCTACCACATGGATTCACATCTCATGCTGACGCCGAGTGCTAAAACTGACTTACTAGTATTAGCTTAGTGACCAGCGAACCATGAATTGTGTTTTCTCTTAAACACTATGTCGCTACTGACATGATGAATAATTATAGTCAGTAAGAAACAGTTATACAAGTAACATAGTTTATTGCACACGCAACAACCTCGTAACAAAAAATAACGAATGTTTCTGATGTTCGGTCAGGATATCTCATTTATAACGGGTAACATGTGCTCGTATCAGGCATTCGCGTAAGTCCAGACAAGTTGCACACGGCTTTGCTGAATTCGCATCTGAAAATAGTAGGTTACGAATAAACTTGTGATTTTTCGTTAGAACGTGTGAACTATGTGCACTTCCTGATCCCACATCTACAAATCTTGTCAAGAAAATATAAGCTTAATTACTATTATTTATTTTGCAAACTTGTATTAAGTATTTAAGTTAAAAATTACAAAATACGGGTTTCTAGGAGAAAACTAAATTTATTGTTGTTGTATTCTTTACCTCTCTAGTAAAGAATGTTAATAAGATTAAAGTTAACAGTCGAGTTTTCATGTTGTATAAAAAATGTTATATTTGTATTCGGAAACAATTTTGCATACATTTCACGCATACATAATTGAATCAGCTCAATGTGTCCCAAAACAGCGCTGGACAATTTTATGAAGTTACACAAATATTGCAGTGAGGTAAATTAAACCGCTGACACCTTTAGAACCTCTTACATGTAGTGCACTTGTTGCAAAAGAAAAACTACGTACGGGTTCGGGTAGAGGTTTCCATCCGATCCACAAACAACATTAAATCCTGTCTGGCAGTTAATGGCCTGCTGGTTGTTACAGAACACCTCTTTCAGAACGTCGCTTGAGGACTGGGTGGGGGGCGAGGGTGTTGTTGTCGTTGTTGTTGTTGTAGTAGGCGATGGCGTGCTTAAACATGTTCCATCGCGAACGAATGTTACTTTAGCATTCGCGCAATAGGCCTTCGCGAAATGGCATCTGTAAAATAGTACAAATTACAGGTGCAACCCTTGAAATGTTATGCAATGCCATCCTAGCTGTTTATGTATGTGTTGTTAAATAATGTCATGTATGCGATGCCAGGCGAAATATACGTACTTAAAGTGTTGTCTAGGATAAGATTGTAAGGACCTATAAGGCAAATCCAAGCTGGCACTTTCCGCTTCCGCTTTTAGTGCATCCATGGTTATAAGAGTATTAAAGGGAACACACAATTTAACCCATATTAAGTGACTCGTGTCGTCGAATATTGCTGAACACGACCATTAAGACCGGTTTTCCAACGACACGCCTTAATGATATTTGCTACATACACATATTCAAAATATATGCGTTGCGATGTGTAATGCCCGTACCTCGTGGCGTACGTGACCCCGTCGCTGTCACAGGCGTTAACGTCCGATATACAGGTCAGTTGTAGTATGTACATGCAATACTCATTATCAGCTACTCCCAGACTAGGATCAATGCAGCTGACGTGGACACATTTGGAACCTTTTGAGAATTATGTATTAGCCTCGCTCTGTAAAAAGGGGTTTAATGGATGTGAATAAAGTGTCGTCACAGATTAGCCTGTGCAGTCCGCACAGGCTAATCAGGGACGACACTTTCCACCTAAACTGGAATTTTAGTCAAGAATAGTCTTCCTTTAAACAAAAATACAATAAAAGCGAAAATTTTCGTTCCTAATAAGCCTGTGCGAACTGTACAGGCTTATCTGGGACGACACTTTACGCACATGCATTAATCCCCTTTTCACACAGCGCTGTCCGTATAAACATTGATACTAGGAGAAAAGGAACACAACAATAAAAGCGTCAACTACTGAACAGCTCGATGCAGTATCGGTACAAGAAAGGGATGTACTTTTCCCACATTGGTTTGAAAAAAACTGCAGTGATAATTACAAACTATTTGTATTGACTACTCATGATTATGTAGAGTTTCACTCAGCAAACTCTTGCCTGATTAACGTCAACTGAATCGATACATAATTTTGTATGAAGTGTTTCGAATCGCGGTTTTGATGATATATAATTGAAGTTCTTTTTAAATTAAAATTACAGATAGTTCATGTTGTTATATAGTACGACCTGATTTCGAGACAGCTGGATAGTATAATCAAATAGACGTTCCATTCGCCATGATTCGAATAGTCGTCATAAAAATATAAGTTAGCTGTGCGTACATGAAACACTATTTACGTTGCAACGTTATATATTATACTCACCGACTTTGATGATTCCAACAAGAATCAATGATGTAATCCCCCATATCAATGATGTAATCCCCCACATATCTCCACAAATAAACCCCTTTTCGACAAAGTATTCAAAACTGTTGTTTGAATCTTAGTTGTTAAAATAAATTACATTACGCACTATCAAAGTTGTTCGTCTGTCTGAAACTTTATCTTGTTGAGAAGGTGCATATGGCACAGCGTCCATACAATGGACATAAGGTCGCCTTGGCGTAGTGGATTTGGTGTCCGTTTAGCGATCGGGAGGTCACGGGTTCGATCCCAACTGTGGCAGCGTTCTTTAGCTCTCCCCCATAGACACCAAGGAAACGGACTCGAGAGCGTTTCATATAAGCCTGTTATGCCAGCGAGCTTAAATAAATAGTTTTTTTTAAGGACATACGCATCACATGTGCTCGTAAACAGCGTTGCGTATACGTGTTATCATCATAACAGTGTGTCGTTGAAGTACAATGTTTGTTTTTTTTGTTGAGTTTTTAATATTAAAAGTGTCATGCATTGTTAATGGTTCTCTTCATAAATTGCGTGATATTGCTCCATGTGCAAACAGATACATTTACATAATGATTTTAACCAGGCAAGTTTTTAGGAAGAGGGGCTGGAAAATATCACTTCTTGTTAAAGGCTGCAAATGATCTGGGGGTTTTTCCAGCGTTTTATTGTTTTGCATGTTTGCAGGGGTATCGAAACGTGCGATGTCATTAAACAGAATAGTCAAACCACCATAAACAGAATGGATACAATTATTGCAGGAATCTAATAGTACAGAATAACACGCTTATACGTCGTGTGTTTTTTTACAATAATATGCTAACTACTAAGTGCCTGCGTACGCCATCGACGTTCTAAATCCGCCATGCAAACACCGTGTTTAGTAGGTCGAGTACCGGTACTCCGATAACAATACCATTGTTACGTTTTTGGTCTGGGGCGTAGCACCAAGGCAATAGTAATGATACAAATTTCTGATCCTATCCGATTTGGCTGGCTGCCAAAATCCTAATTCCCAAAAGTCCGGTTTACCACTTAATTCATGCGCAATAAAAGTAGTTCTTCGCAGATCTCAATCACCCGCCTTGTAAATACAGAAAATCACAATATAACATAACAGTGTTGCGAGAATAAGTTTCTAACTTGACGGTCTGGGCCGAAAAGATACGAGTGTTTACGGAGAAACTAGGAATAATTTTTTGTCTGAGACATTTTTTGACATTATATTTGATATTTATAAATATATTTTAAAATATTGTCGTTTTATATTGCGTTAACAAGATATTCCAGAAAAAAAGAAAATGAAAAAAAAACATGTTCACGATCATTCTTGGAAATAGACGAAGTAACCGGATATGGTATTTCAAAGATCAGGCGCGCAAATCGAGCGCGAAAATTTATACGTAAGACAAATTATACAATCTGTTCACCGTTCTTTATCAGAGTAAGTGGATTTTCTTTTGTATACACATAACTAAGAAGTATGAGTGTTTCTGATCTGTTAATTATGTAATGAAACGCTATGTTAGGTTTTTGAGAGCGATTTATTTGACGCCAACAATGACAGTTTTTTGCGGCCATGGTGTTGTTGTTATATATCTTCACCGCCTATGTAGACGAACCTCTAATTGATCTTTAGAGTTAAACTTTAACTTTTAACTTTAGAGTTAAACAAAAGGTTATTGTTCCCACCACCAGTATCGTGTAGTCCTCCGCCGTCCTTGTACACTGTAGTATATACACGAATATTGTCTTTTCTTACAGTCTCTGAGCTTCTGCACTCAACCGCTAGGGTCCGTATAAATTCGGACAAAGGGATAAATTCGGACAATACTTCTTCCCAAGCACACTAAATCTAGCCCCAGGCCTTCAGCGCCTACATCGCTTTGATTTAATTTCTTAGTTTCCGTAGGTTGTGAAGCAAATTAAAAATGCTTGCACCACTTGCAAGGTTTAATGATGAACTGAACCAAATGTTTTAGATAACATAAAATCATAAAGATGTCTCTGGAATCATCTCACCTAAAAAGCATGCACGGTTAGTAAAATAACTCACTCATTCATCACCATTCACCCACACTGAAATTCTTTAACAGGTTACAATATAGTAAAAGATTTCCTACACAAATTCAATGTAAATGCAATAACTTTAACGAAAAATAAAGTCAAACTTTTGCGCATAGAGACCCTCATAACCATACCTTTTCTCGAAGAGCATTCCAAGCCGAATTGATTTAAGCAATAAAAAAGATAGGTCACGCGACATGTAAGAAAGAACTCGCCACGAATCAAAAGTCACTGTTCTACGGCCATCTATTTACCGGCTTCTATCCAGTTCATTAGGGTTTCCCGCCATCTGTCAAAGTCTTATGTAGTCTCCAATCTTCAGATAAAAGAGTGAATTTCTAGTAAACAACAATGTTTTCCCTGCCACATGCACACAGAAATATACTAAAATAAAGTCATGGCAAGTGACCCTACAGAGAACCGTGTCTTCAAATAAATGATGTTCATGTTTTTAGAGAGTATAGCATTGCACTCCAAAAAGATTTAGTATATTGTAACCTAACAGTCGTGTTTGGATAAGTAGTTATCAGGAGATAAGTGTGTGTGAAATCCCTGTTACAGTTACTGACTTATTGGACGCCTGTCCGCAAAAGTAAATTGTAAAAGTGCATACTTTACCGATATTTATGTAGATTCTGTGTTACATTCTTTCTTATTTAAACGATATATTGCGTTAACATTAAACACACTTCCGTTTTGACGTCACGCAATTTTACTTCAGTATCTCTCAGTATGTGAATCATCAGTTGGGGAGGGATTTTCGTGCGTGCGTACGTGCGTGTAATAAACAACTTCACAGTGTACCTCCCAGTTGTATTCATTCGTGTGTGTTCATAAATGTACTTTTGTTGTAAATATGCATCTCATATTCAAAATTTTGCAATCTTTTTTTGTATATTATATATTTATTGATCGATCAATTTCACAATATAGCAATCAATAAATACATGAACACATGATTAAATAAGGTGTTGTTTTTCCTTCAAAATTCGTTGCGCAAATATTTTTTCTAAAGACAATAAAAAAATAACGGTTTTGATTAACGGTTTTGTTTTATTGAGAAAAGAATGAAGCAATTGGTAATCTTGTTTGGAACTGCAACATAATAAACATGTTTTGAAGACGGTTACCAATGTGATGTATGTTTAAGAAAATATTATTATGAATTTAATTCCCAATTCCCTCTTTATATTGAATTTAGCAGGAAAAAACTCTAACTATGAATATCATACATGTATCATGTATGGGAATTACAAGATATATATGGACCGTGCTCTGTGGAAGGGGGTTTAATGCATGTGCGTAAAGTGTCGTCCCAGATTAACCTGTGCAGTCCGCACAAGCTATTCAGGGAAGACACTTTCCGCTTGTATGATATTTTTTGGTTTAAAGAAAGTCCTTTTTTTAGCAAAACTCCAGTATAGCTGGAAAGTGTCGTCCCTGATTAGCCTGCACGGACTGCACAGGCTCAGTAAACCCCGTTTTCTGAGAGCACGGCTCAAAGATATGCATCTGCAGGAGGAATCTTTTTTCCAATCATCAATGTCCTAAAGCAGACCTACGCAAGTAAGTATTATTAATTAGAATCAAGTGTGAACGATGTTAGTAAAAGTGTGTTGGCTGTCTTAAATGTGCTTGGTTTTTAACATAGATTACATATTATAAAAAATTATTTTGAATCATTATTGTTGTTTCACACTTTGTGTATATTTGTTTGATCAATGTATGCATATATTTCTTGTAGTGCGTTTGTTATTTGCATAAAGTATTTTTGTTTCTCTTGAAATGCGTGTATTGATAATGTGAATGCAATTCTGAATTATTTATGAAAGTAAAATTTAATAGTTACTTCACACACTGAACTTCACCTCGCTAAGAATATCAACTAGTGAGACATAATATTAATTGAAAATTCCATGACAAATACCAGATGAATGAAATTCTCATAAACTAAACTTGAAGGAATTTGTGGAAAGTTTGGCTAAATGATGACTTTCAAAACAAACGTCATAGATTTAAAAAGAAAGGTATTAATTATGTTTTAACTAACAAAATAGCAATCCTTGCTTAAAGAAATGTTAAATTTATTGAATCATTAATGAATAATCAATCCTTCTAACATAGAAATATGTTTCTGACAGAGCGTTTATAATGTGCAATTATTAGCAATTATTTTTAACAGCGTGCATCGATGTTGCTTTGGCTCTCAATGGTCATGGGTTCGCATTCCGGGGAAGGAAATACTATTTTCTTGCTATTGTATTGTTTTGTATTAGTTATGACTATTTAAAACATTTTAGATTTAAAAGACAGTTAGATAACAACTGGTTTCTTATTCAACTCGCACACGATATACAGCAAACTGTTTCATGCTTTTCGTTAGAATTCAAGATTTATTAAATGGGCCGTGCTCTGTGAAAATTGGGTTTAATGCATGTGAGCGAAGTGTCGTCTCAGATAAACCTGTGAATTCCACACAGGCTAATCAGGGTAGACACTTTCCGCTTGTATGATATTTTTTGCGTAAAGAAAGTCCTTTTTTTGCAAAAATCGAGTTTAAGCGGAAAGTGTCGTGGCTGACGCATGTGCATTAAAGCCTCTTTTCACAGGGCGGGGCGGATTCATTTCCGTCTTATTCTGATTGCCATTAACTAGTTCATCAATATTATTGCCAATAACTAGTTCATCAATATTATTGCCATTAACTAGTTCATCAATATTATTGCTATTAACTAGTTCATCAATATTATTGCCATTAACTAGTTCATCGATATTATTGCCATTAACTAGTTCATCAATATTATTGCCATAAACTAGTTCATCAATATTATTGCCATAAACTAGTTCATCAATATTATTGCCATTAAAAAGTGCATCAATATTATTGCCATTAACTAGTTCATCAATATTTATGAAAGGGGACATTTTCGATTCCGTCCCCGCGGTATATATTTCAGTGGCAACGAAATATATATCGGGTTATAGTTTTACACAAACAAAACTAACTGTTCTATCTGGAAATCCGTTCAGAATATGTCTACATAGCAAACAGCAATGTAATTAATGTTAGGTTCAAGTTCATGTAATAGTAAGTGTTATTTAAACATAATTTTTTTGCGTACATGTTTAATTATTAACTATATAATATCAATTTTAACTTACTAAAGACCATACACAGTTGACATTGTCAAAATTAAGATGAGAAATGGAAGAGTGCACTTATAGGTCAGACAAATCGTAAGTCGTTCTATATCCGACCATAGGTAACATGCAATTGACCCCGATGACATTATCTTATCAGAATATAATGCCAGTAGGTTACGTTCCAATTAATGCGACAAGCGTGATCAGTTCAGAGACGATTTTCGCAGTTACACAACTCTGTTAATAATTCAAATGGAGGGAGGGAAGTCAGAACTAGAATGGTTTAACTTAAGCCAGATTTCTCTCTCTTTAAATTGTTTCTTATATGTCATGCACCAGTGTTATGTTCCAGCCACGCGTTACTCTCGAACCAACGCGCAGAGATTTGACACTGGTACCGAGCATTGCTCGTGTCGTTCGGGAATTAACCGCTGCAAATGAGTTTGTTGGCAAATTGCAATTTCAACATGTATGATTATTTAAAGGGATCTTTTCACGGTTTGGTAAATTGACAAAATTGAAAGAAGTTGTTTCAGATTCGCAAATTTTCGTTTTAGTTATGATATTTGTGAGGAAACAGTATTACTGAACATTAACCATAGTCCAATATAGCCATTATATGTATCTTTTGACGATTTGAAAACCTAAAAATTATAAAGCGTTGCAACGCGGAACGATTGAATAATTTTGAGAGTTCTGTTGTTGTCGTTTAAATTTACGAAACTACGAAGATTGCTTATATAAGGTTTTAAATTTTATTCTTGATTTTTTTACTGGAGCTTTTAAGATCCAATGTTTACATTTATCAATATAAAGCATTTAACGACAAACTTCAAAATATGCCAAAATCTGTGAAAAGGCCCCTTTAAGCGAACTGACCTACTACCATTAAAACTGCCTTTGACCTGGGAAAACACGACAGCCGCACTTTGCCCGCGTAAACGCCTTCGAGCCTAGCCTTCAACGAGCCCAACCCACAGGCTAACATAACTCTTACAAAAAGAAATAATTCAATAGTACATACGCATTCGTGAGATCAAGTATTTTATTATCTGCTCGAGTCACTTTGTCAACATCGCCGTTTAATATCATATGCGCCGCGTGTAAAGGCTAAATACAAAATATTTTCATAGGCACTATATTGTTTTACAAAATCATTTACTAAGTACTTAACATTTTAAAAAGACACAAGCTAGATTACAGAAAACTGTGGACATTTTTATCAGGCGACAAAAGTGCAATTGCGAGTCTTGCTGTATAAAATGTGACCAACTGGGGCTGGTGTGCTTTTATAAAGGCCGGGAACCTAATTTTCGGACAGAACTTATGTATGTTAGCCGATACGTAGTCGATATGAGAGATCGGCTTTTAACACATTGAACATGCCAGAAATCCTCATATGAATATGGACAAAGGATTATTTTACCCATTTATGCCTAGCGTATAGAAAAAAAGGCATTGGCAAACAGCGTAGACCCAGATGAGACGCCTCATGATGCGGTGTCTCATCAGGGTCTGCGCTGTTTGCTTACAGGAATTTCTGTAAGAAATATTCTAAATATGAAAACTAAATATACTAGACATCCCTAATTTTGGAAATAAATTGATCCAATTTAGAAGGATGGGAGAGTCCACTAGGAATAAATGGGTTAATAGAAAATGTTGGATTGTATTTATTGGGCTGTTGAGTGCGTCAGCCAGGCAAATCTTTGCCGCTGTTTCTAAAGCTTCGTATCTCCCAACTGATCTGCATATCCACGGATGCGTTCTTTTCATCCATTACCTATACTACAGACAACACCTCGAATCCAGTGTGTTATGCTGTTATGAATTAGAATGTTTCTATTATTTAGATGGTTTTATTATACAGACTGTAACAGGGCATTCACATTGATGCATGTATTGCAAAAAAAAAATATTTAAAGAATAATAGCTGAAAGAAAAGATAATAAACTTGATCATCATGAAGCGATACACATTGGTTTCGTGCTGGACGTTGATGACTGGAATATACGTGTGAATTATTACCTCAACATTTCACCTTCTCGAGGAGAATTGCGAAATTTTAAAATTCAAACCTTGCTTGATAAAAGTTTTTGTGTCTTAGTTTAGAAATCGTCTTTTTACGCAAAAGAAAGAAAATGATAACACACAACAAAATAATTAAATTAAGCAATCACGATGTTAATCAACAATCAAATAAAGTAAATATATTGTAAATAACATGCCTGGAACAGATTTTTCAGCAAAAACCCAGTCAAAGAGTTTTAAATTTTAATGAATGCATGTATTTCATGATGGCAGTGCGGTTATATATCATACAGTATCAAGTGTTTTATCATACTTGAAAGAATGTTGAATGGAATGTTATTATGTGTATCAACAGTACACAAACTAGTTTACCTATACAATTTAATCTTACAAGCACCGTTAACATTTACCTTCGACCTATCTTACTCCCAAGACACCAACATACACATTTGTTTGACCTGCAGGTCACAGAATTGTCTAGATATCGTTTTGTTACAAAAGGTTTTACATTAACCATTGAGAAATGAGACTGATGATTCAAATTAACGCCTGGTGGCCATTTGCGAAATCTAAAATAATGCATGACAAACGTGTCAGTCAAGACAAGCTGTTTTATGCATGGCAAGCGGTTCGACGCATAATCCAAAGAAACTAGGTTTCTCATGAGAACCTAGGTTCTCATTAGAACCTATGTTTTCAAATGAGAACCTATGTGAAAACCTAGGATACCAAACGACAACTTAATTTAAGTTACTAGAATGAGAACCTAGGTTCTCATGAGAACCTAAGTTCTATGTGTCTATGAGAACGTAAGTTCTCATGAAAAACCTAGTTTCTCATGAGAACCTAGGTTCTCAAGCGTAAACTAAGGTTTTCAAATGAGAACTCATGAGAAACCTGGTTTCTTGGGATTTCATAAACCTAGTTTCTTGGGATTATGCGTCGAACCGCTTGCCATAATTAACCTCCAGTTGTCTCCCATTGCTTGGTACACGCTGGCGGCATATGTGTAGAATGATAAGCAATAGACATGAAACAGTGAATGTTACTCCCCAAGAACATTTTTGAACAATGTTCAGACAATGCTAAGTAATATTCAACGAACCCTGTAGGAAACTTCGCGAGGAATGAAATTAGTAAAGTAATCGGTCGACATTGGTCTGAACACGTTAATAAAAAAATAAACTGTTTATGTAATACATCTTTAATTGTAAATATAATTTTGAGACTTAAAATTGAAATTCTGATAACTTAAGTTCTCGTTTGGTATCCTAGGTTTTAACACGAACCTAGGTTCTCATTTGAAAACCTAGGTTCTTATGAGAACCTAGGTTCTCATGAGAAACCTGGTTTCTTGGGATTATGCGTCGAACCGCTTGCCATACATAAAACAGCTTGTCTTGACTGACACGTTTGTCATGCATTATTTTAGATTTCGCAAATGGCCACCATGCGGAGAAGGCGTTTATTTGAATCATCAGTCTCATTTCTCAATGGTTCATCGTTGCAACAACTTTTTCAATTTGTTATCATGGTCTCTGACGGCTTCGTCATATGTGGAGCCTGTGCCGTAGATAATTATATCGTCCGCGATGGCGCATATTCCACTGAGACCATTACGGCTTTCTTGCAAATACTGCTGGTATGCCGGTGCTGGAGATATTTCAAACGGCATCTTGAGCCAACGGTACTTTCCGTAAGGCGTTTCAAACGATGTTAAATAGTTAGACTCCTCATCAAACTTGACATACCAAAAAGCATTTTTGACATCGCATTTACTGAATACTTTTGCTTGTGAGAGCTCTGGTAATAAATCTTCAACCACTGGCATCGGTTTTTGGCTACGCTTAAGCGCTTTGTTTAGGGGCATGGGATCGATGCATAGACGTGCTTTCCAGAAGCAAGTTTCACGTTTACCAAACTAAATAACCAATCAGTTGAGGTGTCAACTTTCGCAATTGTCCCATTATTCTCAAGTTTATTTGGCTGCTTTTTAGCTCAAGTTTCAATGATAACAGCACGCGTCGTACAGGCATTTTCACTGGTTGAACAGTATCATCAACGTTCAAATGAAATGGCTGTTGAAAATTTCTGTTCAATATCATGCATTGACAAACAATCAGAGTTGTCCACAGGGCATATGTTTTGATATTGAATTTTCATCTATTGCATTTCTTGGATTGCTTATGCGCCCAGTAGTAGCGGGGTTACATCTTTATCAATCACTTTATATTTAACATTGACCTAGCATGTGTCTTTGGATTTTTTTTATATCTTTAATTGCCATTTCCCTTCAGCTTTGATCACTGATTTGTCATTGACTTTGGTCCTCTGTGATTGCTTTGCTTTTGTTGAGGCTTCGATTTTGTTTTGACGACATGCACATCGTCGGACACACCTGACACACCATTGCTAATTGTCTTGAATTTTGCACTTGAGGCTTCTTCGCCCTGCACATATCAATGCATTTTTGCAAAGTTAATTTCTCTTCTTGTAAAAGACGTTTACGCACCTGTGTGTCGCGTATTCCGATAACCAATCGGTCTTTGATTAAAAAATCGTTCAATTGTCCGTATTCGCATGTCTTGGCAAATTGGCGTATTTTTTACAAATACGTGTCAAATGAGTCCATCTCACCTTGTACGCACGCATGAAACAGGTATCTCTCGTGCGTAACGTTGGTCTTTCCAACACAGAATGCTTCGAATTTCTGTAGAATGACGACTATGTCTTCCTGGCTTTCGTCCTAAGTGAATGCAAATCCCTCGAACACGTCCATAGCTTCCCGTCCTATGCATGTAAGGAACGAAGAACACGTAAATCCTTTGCTCTGGCACTAAGTCCTGATGCTTTTTCGTAGTTTATCCACGAGAGCTTAATTTTTTTTCCAATTTGTGGAAAGGTTACCGTCCATGTCGAGCTTTCCAGGAAACGGTATTCGTGGCTGCTGGTGGTGCTTCATCACCCATGGCGTAGATCCAGATAATTGGAACAGATAACAAAATGTTTTTTTTTTAACTGTACTTGTAGACTGGCCTGCCATGTATTGTAGAGTGGTCGGTCATGTATTGTAGGCTGGTCTCCCTTGTATTGTAAACTGGTCTGTCATTTGTTGTTGATTGGTCTGCCATATATTGTAGGCTGGGCTTCCATGTATTGTAGACTAGCCTGTCATGTATTGTAGAGTAGTCTGTCATGTATTGTAGGCTGGTCGTTCATGTATTGTAGACTGGTCTGAACTGAATTGTAGACTGGTCTGTCATATATTGTAGATTGGGCGGTCATGTTTTGTAAGTTGATCTGCAATATACTGTAAACTGGTCTGTCACGTTATTTAGACTGGTCTACCATGTATTGCAGAGTGGTCGGTCATGTATTGTAGACTGGTCTACCATGTATTGTAGATTGGTTGGTAATTGATTGTAGACTGGTCTGCCATGTATTGTTAACTGGTCTGTCATATATTGTAGAGTGGGCGGTCATGTATTGTAAGAAGGTCGGCAATATACAATAAACTGGTCTGTCATGTATTGTAAACTGCTCCTCCAATGTATTGTAGACGGGTCATCCATGTACTGTATTGTACACTGTTCTGTCATCTTTTGTAGACTTTTCTGGCTTGTATTGTAGACTGGTGTGCCTTATATTTTAGACTGGTCTGCATTGTGTTGCAGACTGGTCTGCGAAGAATTGAAGGCTGGTCTGCCGTTATTAGGAGACTGTTTGACTTTTGCTTGAAATATAGTTGAAGAATGATTTTAGACTAGTCGGCTATTTATTGGAGACTTGTCAGCGATCGATCTACGATCGAAATACAGCCCAAAAAAATTGCTAGCTTCTAATCGTCAATGCAATGGTGAGCGGTTGGTGATACTGGTTATTTTATATGCGGGTTACATGCAAAAAATGTAAAATAAGATAAAATGAAAATTTAAAAAAAACAAAAACATTAATAGCCGATTCGAGTAACAACCAATAAGTGTGCACTGACCGCATGAATTTGAACAAGTCACATCTCTGCGTGGTAGCTTCTAATCGTCAATGGAATGGTGACCGGTTGGTGATACTAGTTATTTTATATGCAGGTTACATGCAGAAAATGTAAAATAAGATAAAATGAAATTTAAAAAAACAACCTTACTGGCTGATTGGAGTAACACCACTAAGTGTGCACTGAGAGCATGGATTTGAACAGGTCACATCTCTGCGTGGACGTTGCATATGTAGTTATGTCACATAATTTATGTGTTACTATGGTATGACACTGAATGGTCAAAATAAAAGTTAGTATTTTACTAGTTTGATGCATCTTTTATCTATTTACAAGGTATCTATTTTGTATTGCTAGCGATATATTTTTTAACTGTGGTGAAGAAACTGATTCGTAGTCTTCAATTAATTATTTGTTCTTTTTTCTTTACAGAACAACCTGCACATTAGCTTAGGAACTTCAGTTAATACAAAAATAAGTATTACGTAAGCTATATATTTGTGTCCTGTTTCTATATGCAATATGTGCACAACTTATCTTTTTGATATTTTTTTTACCGCAGACAGTAAATAAATCAAAATGAAGTTTGTAGGGTCGTATGTCAAGGAATGTAACTCTTTATAGCCAATGACTGTTCGTGACGTGATAAGTTATCTTACAAGATACAAAAACCGCATTTGGTAATAAAATTATTATGAGGACATTACGAATATTAAAATGATACCACAGACTTGTTATAGCCAAGCATCTGAGTCAATCAAACGAGTATCATTGATGATGTGGAAATGAGTCAACGATGAAGGAGGTCCGATAAAGCCGTTTTATCTGACATCAAGCGTAATTGAATGACGCCGTCATTAGTGCAATTTTAAATTTTCTTGATATTTCTGGTGTTCGATCGTTGTTGGTGACTCCTACCAGGGAAGCTGTGGAGATAAAAGTGCGTGCTCGTTTTTTATACCAGTAGTTTACATCAGTGCGGTTGGGTTCTCAAATAAAGGCCATCATTTTTATACATAATCATTTACTGGGCGTACTTTTCATTGTGAGACGAATATACGGGTATTAAATTATGTTTTTCACTTTTATAGTACATGATAGACCATGATAAACCATGATAATCATTATAACCATTATAAATTGTGTTGTTCCATTTTCCGTTTCGAACCATGCGTTGGAAAATGGTTTATCGCAAATGTATGACAGAAATATAATCAATTTACCCAAATGTATATGCCGCATAATCGACATTTCACAAAACAGTTAACTGGTTATTCTTAAAAATTTGTTCAAGTATGTTCAACATTTGGTTAATAGGATTTAAAATGAGAAAGATAAATAATATCAACAAAACCTTGTGTATCTATTTGGACCAATTTGCTGTACAATTTAAATAGTTTACATGGACATGTTCACAGATTGTGGCATGGATTGGAGTTTGTCATGAATGCTTTAATTTTGATAAATGTAAATATAAGAACTCATTAGCTACAATAAAAACAAGAATAAAATAAAAAAAGAAAAAAAAGTGACCCTCTTCCGGGCTCCAACCACGGACCCTTGGAGTAAAAGTCGAACAGTTCAACTACTCGGCTATCCGTACCCATGTTGTAAGATGAGTACTTTTTTTACATTATATATACAACCCTCTTTATGTCATTAAATATAACGATATCAACAGAACTCTTCAAATTAGTCTATCGTTTCGTGTGTGTAACGTTTTATTATTTTCAGGTTTTCATATCGGAAAAAGAAGCATACAATTGATATTTTTAAGCATGTTTTTTTAAACCCATTTATGCCTAGCGTCCTGAAAAAAGGACATTGCAAACAGCGTAGACCCAGATGAGACGCCGCATAATGCGGCGTCTCATCTGGGTCTGCGCTGTTTGCTTAAATGAATTTCTTTATGAAATATTCTTAATATAGAAATAAATATACTTGACACCCCTAATTTTGGAAATAAATTGATCCAATTTAGAAGGATGGGAGAGTCCACTGGGCATAAATGGGATAATGTTCAGTATTGCTGTTCTCCTTGAAAATAAAGCTACAAAGAAAATTTGCAAATCTGATATATTTTGTTAAAATTTTGTCAATTGACCAAAACGTGAAAAGGTCCCTTTAATGCAATTTAGTGAAAACTCGCAATGAGTGGTCTAAGTAAGCGTCCGCATTAAAAATTAACAATGATCCCAGATAATGACTCAGATAGAATCAGTACATGCGTTCAGGAGTCTAGAGTAATCAAACATAAAAATCACCGATGCCGCCGCGTGCGCGTGCAGAAAATTCTTTTGGAATCGATATAATGGCTGCTATTAATATGCCATCAACGCTGTAAACGTGATGGGGCTCGGAAATGCAGGTTAAAAACCATTGTACAGTCGCGCTTTGAGTAAAATCTCAAAGCGAATATCGTTGCCAATCGTGTGCTTTCAAATTCACAAAACACAAAAGGAGTTGAGGACCATTTTGTTCTATATATTCACAAACCATAAATCTATGTTTTTATTCAACTTTTGCACTGAGCCCACTTTGTGTTTAGATGATGAATAGGTTGTGTTACGTTTGTATCATATTCGTTATTTTTTGGGGAATGACGACCCTGAAATGTCAGTTATTTGTAACCCACTCAATAGTTTTGAGACGACCCCCGTTCAAACGGTAGCGGCGCGCGCACATATCGGACCAATCCATTTCAATGAAACGGGACGAGTGTGTCGTCTGCGCTTTAGTTGAACTTCAAGCGGCGGGCTTGAAAACCTAAAAAAAGGTCGAGACTCTTTATTCGTCTTGGCATTCATCGAAACAATTTAAAACAGATAAATAAAATCATTTTCAAGAGGGATGACAGTTTGCTAAATATTTTCATCTCCTTTAAGCGTTATAACAACAAATTTCGGTCTCGATATTGCTACATGTATTGTATACTCATCACTTTTCGGTGTATAATCATATCGCGTGTACAGCATCTTGGCTTATCAGCAGTCTGCTTACTGGGATAACAAAACACATTTATAAAGATGGAGTTCTTGAACATTTCGGTCGTGCTTGGATTATTTATGGTAGCGGTTGTTTCTGGCCAGGATGACGTGCAAATCAAGCATTTTACGGGTTGCGAGTCGGCTGGACTTTGTTGCGATGCCGTGAATAATACGTGCTATGTACCAAACGCCCGACGAATTGATTCCACGATCGGCCAGTGTTTTTGTGACTCGAGATGTCTACAAATGAACGACTGTTGCGTTGATTTTGAAGCAACGTGTAAAGGTAGGTTAACGAACTATACTGGTAGGTAAAAATATATTTAAACAAATATTAAAGTGAGAAAATAACATGAAATTATGGAAATGTATTTCTCTTTTCCGGTCTGTCTTATGATTGATAGCACGGAAGCATGCTGCCCGCTTCTTTTATATTCCATGAATACTGTACAACCAATGCATAATTAATACTTTTTATGTAGGGAAACCACACATTCTAGTTTCCATCTATGATCTATATAACCAGGTATCTACATAGTTCAGTTCTTTTCTTGGATAAAATAGTTCATATTAAAAGATAGTTTTTGCATTAACCATAAATAAAATATATACTGTACTATATGTATCAGCACTTGAAAGATCAGGGTAATCATAGCAATGTATTTATCCAATACATTTGATTATTTCAATTTGTGAGTGTTGCATCAAATCAATTATTATCAATTATAGCTAAGAATATAAATGTGCTAAGTAGCCTCCAAATTATCCTGAATAATTTGGGCTAATAATGTAAGTCTTAGGCCAGGCAATCTCTAGGGGCTCTATTGGTTAATTATTTTCTGATAACATTTATGATGTGTTAAACCTATTTATCAGCTACAGGCAAGCTTCATGTTCCTACAGGTTTACAGCCAACAGAGCCTCCTGTAAACATGTATATTACTCGAGGTAGCCCACTCCTCGGTAAAGCTGGTTTGATCAGATGAAAAACATCAAATGCAAGCAGTAGCTATTTGGCCAGGAATTATACTGAGATTTAGTGCACATTTACATTTCCTCTAATATTATTTGGCTCAGTAGGTTACTTTGATTCATTAAAATTCCATTGTAAAAATGTCTTTAAAAAGGGTGGGCTTTCAGTTACTGAATCCACATTTTGTGCTGTTCAATTAACAGACGGTTTACCTTTATTTATGCAGGGCTTCCCCTGGCTCAAAAATTTGTTTTGCCAAATTGGCCTTGCTATTGCAAAATTCTTCTATTTTTGGCTACCGGTATTTTTAGGTTTTAATGAAGAAAAAGTTGTAGTCAAATAGAATTTCTTTAGCCACATAGGTCAATTTGTATCCATTGGCTAATTTGGCGAATGGCAGAGTTAGCCCTGTTTATGTATGGACTAAAATTGGCAAAATAGCCTTCAAAGCAGGTATTAAAAAAACTCTTTTTGCCAGTGAAGATTCAAGGCCTCAACAGTTGATCAACAGTTCTCAAAAATTATTTTATACTAGTGTTAGAACGCCTGAACAAATTGTCAAACTTTTGGCAAAGTAAAATTACTGTTGACCTCCGGTTCCCGGAATTAGGTTGATTTGTGGATGACGCTACTTTATATCTAATCTTACAGTAAGAAGGTCCCGGTTGTAAATATAATTAAAAAGATATTTTTAAAAATGTTGGGCAAGCAGACGAATTGACTGGATGTTAAGGCAGTGTGTGTTTTTGTTCAAATTTGTTTATATCTCAATGTTTAGTTCATCTCCCATTCAGCCTTTAAAGTTGAACTATAGTAAATATTAAATTGAAAACACTTGCATTCTTAACTTTGAAGCGTTTGCTAGCAAAACAACAACAACCCTTTTTCAGAATTTTAGTCATGAGACCGCGATTTTCCCCAATCCAAAGGGACCTGAGTGGCTTTATTTTAAAAATTGTGGAAACAAATACTGTTCTACTTAAGGCCTTCTTGCATGGTTAATGAAATCCTTGTGCATTTCCTGGTACCTCTTATTGAAGTAGGGCAGTCTTCAGTTACTGGCATAAGAAAATTGTGCATTTAGTACAGGTAAACTAGCAAACCCTGGAAAAATGTGAATTGATAAACTGACCACTGTGATGTTACCAAAATATTGTGGAAGTGCCCAAGGACATTGTTGTAATTATAATTTTTAAGTAAATGTGGTTTTGAAATGTTTATTTTTAATATGCAGTCCAGCTCCTTTTTGCAATGAGTATAATTCCTGTGAACAGTTTTAAATCTTGCTCAGTGTTAACTATTTTGAAATAACGTATTTCCTGAGGATTTTCCTTTCTATTTTTCATATACATGTACAATCAATAAACAATCACCACATTGAAAACACTAGATCAATAGTAATCATCAGTGAACAAAGGGATCTTTATGCACAGCTGTTATTAGGCAGACTTCTCACTTTTGATCTCACTTAGATTCTTGACATTTTAATATTTTGTGGGGAAACCAGATACCAAATGAAGCTATTTAATTTCCCTTGTTTGTGAACAATGTTTGGCAGGGAACATTTCTAAGAAACATTGTTGGTCTTTGAAGAAAACTCTTTTTGAAGGTTTTGATAGTGCAAATGATATAATTAAATTGAGAGATGTTTTTCTGACATCTGCTACATAGCTGAAGAACATGAACATGTTTTAGGATGTAGAAAGAAATGCCAGCTGAAAAAACAATACAGCTTTCCCTGCAGTGTGTTCAGGGGCTACAAGACTTAGTGTTCAGGGGCTACAATACAGCCTTCCCAGTGTGTTCAGGGGCTCATTCTGGACAAACTCAATTTTAAAAGAGGACAACAAAAATTAATCGTATCAGCTTTTAAAGTATCTCATGGTCTCAAATGAGCACAACAATTCCTTTAGAAATGCAAGTGATGGAAGCTTTTTTTATCTTTTAAATGAACAAACTGAGACATACATTGAGAATTTGATATCGTGTTTATTTTAGGTTGCTCATTGTAAAAATATGTACATTAAATGACATGATGGCTGATTTTAATCATGTTACACTTTCTCATCTAAATAAAAATCTTAATAAAATCACACTTGTAAGGAAACCTAATAGCTCTGAGAAACTTAAATTAAACCAGAGTTTTTGCAGGTTTTGTAACCTTTGGATTTATTAACTACATATAGGTCTAGTTATCATAACTGCAAGGTGAAATGTGTTTTAGATCTTATTACTGCAATAAAGAGATAAATTGTAATCAAAGACACTGTTAATGTACAATTTTTGCATCTCCAAGATTTGAGTTACCCATGACTAACATATAATGATTTCTCCACACTTAGTGAACTCAAAGGAAATATGTCAAGCCATAATTTTTTATGCACATTTTTCACTAACACTGCTTTTAGCAAAAAAAAAAGCTTGAAGCCGTCTGAATGAATCAGAAAGTAAAATATATATAATCTGAAAAAACCCAGTTCCAAATTTGCCAGGTCAGGGCTTGCAGACTTGTCCAAACTTCTTTGATGTCTGTATAATGGTAATAGAATATAATTCCATTATTCTTAATGATATTTTCTCATTGGAAAAAAAGGGCAGGCGATATATATAAAATTACATGGAAAGTTGTTACAGTATTTCATTGAAAGTGACACGTTTTGGCAAGTGAAATAGGAAAGTGAAATATTAAATCATTGAGGAAATGTTTGTATACAAAACCAATTAGTACAAGCTATTGAAAAGGTACGAACTTAATTTACAAAATCCTTGAATAATAAAACTACTAGAGACATTTAATACCCAGGATCATTGCTCTTATATCTGCTTATCTTAAAATAATCTATATCCAGTGAACACCTGCGCAAACTGTGCCCCTGTCACCTAAGAGTCAATGGCTGGTAATTAATGCTTCTGAATTTCTTAACGGGATTTCTGAGTGTTACAATAACCTTTAAGCATTGCTGTTATGGTTATTATCACTATCTATTGTTGACATGCATGTCTGATAGTACAGTGCCTGTAGTTTTTTCTTTTTATTAATTCATTGAGGCCTACTAGTTGAGTCATTTTGGTGAAAAAAAGTGCTGATAAATGCAAATGTTTGCAGAAAATGTTGAAAAATTGTGACTCAACTGTGTGCCATTGTTTACTGAATGTTCTTTAGATAATAAAATCATTTGTTTAAGATTTATGTGGCCATTATCTTCGAAGTTGTCTGTCGAGGGACTATATTGAATTAACACTTTTTAAAAACATTGAACTATAAAATAAAGTTACAATGTAACATAAGATAAGGGAGGGGGATAAACCTTGCTGATATCAGGTGTACATGTATTGTAGAGGAAGGAAGTACATGCACCCATATTCAGTATGAAGATCAGGGCTTTTAATGCGGTCAGCACATACCAATTTCAGGGTCTATATTTACTGAACTTTTAAAATATCACACCTGGTATATTACATTACTTGAAAAAATACCAATACCACAGGTAACTACCATAACTACGTTATTTATAGTGTGTATATCATAATGTCACCTATTTTCGCGATGTACTTTCGATTTCACATCGCAAAAATTTATTACTGAATATACTGAAAATATGAACAATAAATCAATACCAATATACACTAATAATTGTAAAAAAATATGGTATTTTAGAACTTAAATTTTTTCGTCATTCGCGGTTGATGGTAACTTTAAATAAAATTTTTTTACCTATTATAAACAAAGGATAAGGTTTATAAGTAAAATAGATATACAGTCCAACCCCTCTTAAGCAGCCAGTCAAGGGAAACAGCCAAATTTGCTGCTTAAGCGGGGTGGCCTCTTAAGAGGGGGTTGGGTCATAGGGAGTCTGGAGTTGATGAGTGCATGGCCAACTGTTCAATTTTTGTATAAACAAAATAGTAAATATGTGTACATGTACTAAACAATGTATAGACTTAAAATAATTTTATTTCTTCCTTTCTAAAATCAGCTATAAGACAACATTTTCATTCAAAAAAAATATTCTATTCATCTTTCTTATCATCATCAATATAATCATCATCATCAGAATCAAGTCAATGAAAAAGAATCATTCTCATGATTCATTGTTTACACAATGCGCGATGTATGGCCCCAATGCACTTAAGATGGGAACAGTTGTGAATCAGTTATGCGTGAATAACTCCCGTGTCACTTAAAATCGATAATTTAATCGGTTTATTGCATTTTATGGCTTTGCATACCTACCGCACGAATTGGTCCCGACAGTGATCTCCTTCACGATAAAATCGTGGCCAGTTACTTAAGAGACTGATAAGAGCAACCGGGTGTAATCCTCCTGGTAATCGTGCTTTTCATGCATAATATTATAAAAACATTTTTGTAATCCGAAACACACTCCCGATTGTTTAATGTTAACGAGACGTTTACAAATTCTAGCATCATGTATTTCCTTTGTCCCGACAAAAGCGCGCCAAAATTATGCACCAATGTACAATGTCACGCCATAACCATGGTTAGAAAGCATGCGTGTATTGATTTTTGGATAAAAACTTTGTAGCACAGAGAACATGTAGATCAGTTGATTTCGGTTAAAAGTTTTGTTGTTCTTTTTAACTTTTAATTAGCCGATAATTGTCATAAATTTGTGCTTGAAATAGTATGAGCTACAAATAATAAATTATAAATTAAAAATCTCCTTTCCAGTAATAATAGGTGATATTCGCACCAGCGGAAACAAAAAAAAAGGTCGCATATTGCTTTCAACCCGATAACCCGATAATCCGCCGCTAATTAATTGCAATTTGCAAACTGGCTGTCAAAATGTTTATCACACATCACGCTTCAGTACTACAGAGCCTAAACCGCAGACTGGAAGTACGTATCAATTTTTTCGCCGTTGCGTCTGTGTAATTTTGCCAATGTACATGACTGACTTACTTGCGCGTGACCACTCATATGGGGGGAATTTAACATTTGGGATGCAAAATTGCTGGCCGCTGGCCTGAGAAACAGGGTTACCGCTTAAGAGGGGTGCATTATATAGTGTTTATCGACGGTCGCGGCACAGACCGGCCGCTTACACGGGGTGACCGGCGATGAGGGGTGACCTGAAGTAGGGGTTGGACTGTAGATATATTTGAGCGGCCCTCTTTGAAAAGGGGGTTTGATGCATGTGCGTGAAGTGTCAGATTGCAGATTGCACAGGCTCAATAGGGGTGGCACTGTATGCACATACATTTAACCACCTTTTCACGGAGCACAGGTCATATATCTACATCGCAGTTGAAACTAGACTGATGACATTTTTCTGCCCAAATAGGTTCAAATCATGAGCCCCTAATTTAAAACATAATCAAAATATTTTCGTAATAATTGTGAGGGCTTAATCTTCTTAAAAAAGAAGACATCATTAATTTTAATGACATGGATGTTTACACAATTTTGGTGTGTATTAAATAGAGGATATTTGTTGGATCCGCTGGATTATCGATTTTAATTCACGAGTGATCATAGAAAATAATATTTTCACGAGTGGCGCAGCCACGAGTGAAAATATATATTTTCTATGATCAAGAGTGAATTAAAATCGATAATCCACCGAATCCAACAAATTTTCTTTTTATTTAATGCATTTTTCACAGTTTATATACATTGTTTTAGAGTTTAACTAAAGAATTTTGCTGGGATAATGACGTCATTTCGTCAAAAAATGACGTCATTTCACAGTAAACAATGAAAATTATCGATAATTCTCACTGATAATTTTCACTGTTTGAAACAGTGAAATTATCAGTTTTAATTCACTGATATTTCTCTATAAACCACCGGAAAGCATTAAATAAACATGAATATTATGCAAATAATGGAAATAATGTAATAGTTGTATATTTAAAAGCTTATTTAAAATCAGTCTGTACAATACTGTGATATATTTGTATTCTTACACAGCTGACCTGTCTAAATGTTTCATCAGAAGACTTGTAAGCATTTATGTATTCATTTCAATATGGGTTTTATGCCATGTGGGAAAATATAGGAATGAAAACAATTTACAAATAATTAAGGAAATGCTGGCGAGGTTCTTTTTAATAGAGTCTTTGTAAAACAACAATGGCATTTAGATTTGTATTTGCCAAGATCCTAGAAGACAGACTGCTGGGTGGATTTACTTGTTTTGTGCATGTAAGTGAAACATCATTAATGGTTTCAAAATGATGATTTGTTTTATTTCTTCATAAAACCACATTTAAGATTATGGAGAATAAGTGCCTTTGGCCATAGCTAATTGTCAGTTTTTACACCTGAACAGCTTGAACCACAGATAAAATCACAATGAAGACGTCTTTATCTTTTCTAATGGCTATATACATGGCTATCATAAGTGTTTTTTTACTGTAAAGTGTCATGTCTTATAGTTCCAGATAGAATTTCTGCTGTAATTAATTCCATATCTTAGACCAAGGACTGCCCAATGGCTGTTCTAGCATGTCCAAATTGATAATAAAATCTTTCTTTTAGCTTTAAGGAGTTACTGGATACCATGTGTCAAAACATTTATCAGTTTTTGTAATTAAATGAAAACATTTAGTGTTGTTCTTTCAAATACAAACTGAATCATCTGCTTCACAGAATTTGACCCTTAATATGCAGGTGCAGTCAGTAAGGGCTGCACATGTAATATACTTAAACTGACTGATGTGTTTTGCTAAAAAAAGGTTGAAAAGATCAGAAACAAGATTCCACCATAAGTTGTGCTGTGTTGCATGCACTGGATTATCTTAACAACTTACTTTCCAAAACTGCATTTCAAGGGACAAAGATCAACAACAGTAGGTCAAACAAACATTACAATTAATATTGTTATAAGGTTATGTTGTATACTAGTTAAAATATTGGTACTTGTTTGTGTGCTCTCACATCTCATTCAAATTAGGAATCTTGTAATCGGGCTAAAAATTGCAAGAATGCAAATCATTAGAAGTTAACTTCACATGTAGCTTGCTTGTAACTGGAGTAAAATGAATCTAGCTAATGAGATAGGCTTTATAATTACACTAATGCTTTAAACATAAATGGCTGTATTTGTTGACAACAAAACATGGTGTTATGTCACCCCAGTCTGACTTTAAACAGGCTATAAATGTTATGTGTTTAGCCATTTACTGCTTAAAGTGTTTGCCTTTGTAGAAATGTAACTTTTAGTTTAAGGCCATGGTTGGTAGACAGAAACCATTAATTTGCTGATCATGTTATTTGTACATGTAGCATTAATAGATCATAACTACATGCATGATTCATCCATGTCAACGGAATACATAATTTATATTGACGATTGTAATAAAAATGGTAATCACAATTGTCTGAACTTTTAAACTTAAAAATAGCTAAAAAAATCTAGTCATACAGACTGATTATTTCACATAATATCCCTTGATTGAAAAAATGAAGTTATCTGTCTGATGGTTGGTCCCACAGGTGGTTAGCGTGTGGCTATGATATTAATTAGTGACAACATCATTTTGAATGATAAATTATCATATTATAACGAAAAATCAACTTTTCTGAAGAAAAAAATTTCACTATCAAATATATATATATAACAAGGTATCCAACTCGAAAACCAAAAACGGGGTGTATCGGTTTGAACAGCCATTACTTCATCAATTTTGCAGTGATTTTCATGAACCCGGTCTTATTCAATGCAGAAATGAATTTCCTTTCTGTAAATGTATATATATCTTGTTATATTTCTACACAATCATGGTGGGTCAAATTTTAAGACATAACGCGATACACAATTCGCTTGACCCAGTTAACATCCATCAGACCGTATTTATGAATGAAATCTCCAGTTGTAAAATTTTTAGACACACCTTTGCATTGGACCAATGAAATCACTCGTGTGTTTAAAATGTCAGTTAGTTGAAATGTATGTAAACAAAGGTTTCAAAATGCGCTGGACAGTTAGTTTTGATGCATAATGCAACGGCAAGCACAGTCTTAAAGAATGTTTTTTCATACGTTATATTGAATTATGGTATCGAGGTCCGTGAACTTTGCAGGGAAAATGCCCTTTACTCCTTGAAGATTTCAGTCATAAATACGGTCTGATCGATGTTAACTGGGTCACACGAGTTGTGTATCGTATTATTTCTTAAAAGTTGACCCAGTATTTGTAAAAATATTGCAAGACATATACATTTCCAGAAAGGAAATTAATTTCTGCGTTGAATGAGACGAAGATATTGAAAATTGCTGCAAAATTGATGAAGTAATGGCTGTTCAAAACAATGCACCCTGTTTTTGGGTGATTTCGAGCTGGATACCTTGTTATATATATATTTGACAGTGAATTTTTTTTCCAGAAAAGCTGATTTTTTGTTTTAACATGATAATTTATAATTCAAAATGATGTTTTCACTAATTAATATCATAGCCACACGCTAACCACCTGTGGTTGGTCCATTTGTTTCTGGGAGAATCTGGAGAATGCTTTGACATATACCCTGAAGCATATTTGTATGTTGGTTATTTAGAAGTAGGAAAGGTCACAGTGGCTAACTGCAAAATATCTTGCAAATTCTTTGGGAATAATTTTACCTGATATGCAAATTGGTTCAGTTGTTTCACAGCAAAAGAAGATGCTTATTGATGTTTAAGTCACCATTTAAGTCAAAGGTCAAGGTCACATGAGCATGTATCAAGCAATTGGTGTCTGCATGATGTCTGGAGAATGCTTTGACCTTAGATCATCTTAGTTGGTAAGTTTGTCACCTTGGAGGAAAGAATGGTGCCTATTGATTTTGAGTTTAACTTGACCATGGTTTTAAAGGTATGTGGGGCATGAAGCAGGAAGTTTGTTTCAGCACAATATTTTAAGAACGCTATGGATAATAATATAATCATGCAAATTGGTATTGCGGTTATCTGGATCCAATGAAAGGCATAATAGGTCTGAGGTCATCTGGTCAAAGGTGAAGGTGACAGGGGCTATATAATAAAATTGCTTTCCCAGGGAGGAAAGAAGGATTCCTATTGATTCTGGGGTCATGCGGTAAAATTTTCAGGTAAGTCATGTTAGTAAAACATGATATTGCTAGCATACCATATCTATAGAATTCTTATGATTATATATAGATATATTATGCAGGTTAGTTTTACAATGAATGATTAATTAAGTTTCCAAATCAAGAGATGACAGGTCAAGGTCAATTTAATGCCATGCAGCAAGTTGGAAGGAGAGGGAATACATGTTTTGAAAGTTGAACAAAAATGTTAATCAATCAGGCAGTAAATAATGGTATTTTCAATCTCAAAATGTGTTGGACTTATTTGAATGACTCAAATTATCCCAATATGTTATCCCATCTCTACCCCCACCACACAAATATCAAAGCGCTGAAGGCACTGAAGTTGTTCGCTGTTATTGTCCTTGATTAGCTTGTGCATATTGCACAGGCTAATCAGTGTGCAAAGGCTAATCTTATTTGACATGCATTAAGCTCCGTTTTCCCTGAAAGCAGCCAATATGTACAGATTTCAATGATAAACACTAGACTGGCCATTGTCGTCTTACAAGCTGGTAAATACACTCATTGCAGTAGTAGATATAGACGCTGCTAAGCATTCGTTGTCTGCAGTGCAGACAGGCAGCGGTTATCGTTCCTAGCATAGTGAGTTACAGTTCTTAGCTTAGCTAAGGCTTCTAAGCACATACTGATTTGCAAAACATGCTCTGTAAATTTAGTCGTGAGCGTTGTGAGCTAACGCTCACAACTAAAAATGAAATCAAAATTGTTTTCAAGTTCTTCTGTGTTTGAAACAATTTAAGTTTGCTGATTGAATCCGTGATTCGTATTTAAAAAAACATTTTTTTAATCAGGTCAATGTTAGTATGACATTCTTTTCACCTTGTTAAGTCCCGTAAATAATTAAATTGCCTCGGCTTAACAAGAATTTCTGTCATTCACTGACGGTGGTATGTGAGTAATGCATTTCAATTAAATTAAGTAAAAGTAGCTGATTTTATTATGGCTTGTAACACCATCTCAAGTGAATACCTGTGCCTGTGTTCTTTATCTGTTCCTTATTTACATCCAGGTCATACAGAACAAAATGCTTGTGCATGCAAAATTACATTTGATGAGTTCTTTGGCTTTTTTTTTCTTTGGGTTATCTAAATGAGAAAGTTGCATGCCCTAGGTTATAATGACTTTGACAGGTGATATTCAGTGGTAGCTAAACCAACATTGCCTGACAATCTTAAATTTAATGTTTCTGTCTTTTTATAAGTCAAGTGTAACTGAACTGTCCACTAAGCCAAACTTTAAACCTTACCTTTTAACATGAAGGTAGTTGGATTCAGCTTTAGCTGCCATTAAAAACAGAGAATTTATTTGAATGAATCACAGATCTGAACATTTTGAACAATTTAGTCAATTTGTCGTTTTGATGATTTAGCTTCATTAAGGTATATTGATTATGCCTGATTAATTGTGACATTCCAAATTAAATACTCATTTTTAGCTCACCTGAGCACAACATGAGTTTGTTAATTCTTCTGGTCTGTTGGAAATATGGCCAATCTCCATGAAACTTGGTCAGAACAATCAACATTTGTCCTTATGATATATTGAACAAGTTAGAAAATGTTCTGGTTGGTTGAAAAAAAACATGGCCGCAAGGGTGTGGGGCAGTTTCCTTATATGGATATAGTTACACCTTGTTAACACTCTATAAGTCAAATTTATGAAATTCATGAAAATTAGTAAGAACATTCGTTGCAATCATGTCTTGAAAATTCTTCCAGTCTGTTAAAATCACAGCCACCATGGGCGGGCGTTTTCCTTATATGGCTTTAGTAAAACATTGTTAACACTCTGTAAGTCACATTTTGAGTCCATTCTTCATGAAATTTGATCAAAACATTTGTTTTATAAATATCTGTTAAAAAATAGTTCCGGTACATTGAAAAAACATGACTGCCAGGGGGCGGGGCATTTTTCCTTACAGTACAGCTTACACAAAACCAACAAAGTTTGCGGCTATGCTGCGGACAGATTCTTTTGTATTCTAAGTTTCTCCACATTTTTAAAAGTTTTAAATGGTAGTATTAGATAATTAATTTACATTTTAAGCAAATGATTTTAAGCAAATGTTTATTCAGCTGAACAGTGTTTGAGTTTTTTAAATATACATTCAGGAATATTTTACCTTCACTAATTTTCAATAATGAAAAATGAAAAAGACTATCACATGCATATATTTCCGCATCAGGTTGATTGACACGAGTCATGCAAAAATGGGTCTTATGCCCTATTCCTGCGCATATGCACATTCTGTCAACTAATGAGACCACCCAACCTGGGGTAACTTTATCAGGGTTCCACTTTTTAACTTAAAGAGATTTAACACGACGGTAATGATGCTTTAATTCAAATAACCTTTTAAAACAAGTTTTCTTAAGAATTTCAACTAGTGTATAAAAGACACATTTTTATGCTGCTTATGGCAATTTGAAATACATCAGAATTACTTTATTTAATAAGCATGTGTTCTTGTTCAAAATTTACATTTTTACTGCATTCCTTGTACGCGGTTAATGGGGGGTTATGTTTAACGTAACGTAAAAGTTTGTCACTGATTTCCGGCTAATTCAAGGATTTATTCTTAAACCTTAAGATATTGGCACAAACTGCAAGAAAAACTGTCTTGTATGCAGTATAGATTTTGGCAAATGTATTTCAATAACTTGAGATATTTGCAAAAATTAAGTACTTAACGGTGTGATTGCATTCTGTCCAGCCCGTGTGTAAACCCCTGAAAACCGTGTTGATTCTGCACTCTGTTTATAGTGGACAGGGTGAATCCTTTAGCTACCATATGGTATAAAAGACATTTTCTTGTGACGCATCTTAATTAAAGCATGCATAAATGTAATTGAATGATAAGATCGATGGGATCGAAATTTAATATAAATTGAAAGCTGGTTACAAAGGCAGCACAATTTATAATTTGGGTCAATGCGCCAGTGTGGTGGGTAAATTAAAAAACACTATCTGAAAACTTCGTACATCAAATTGTCTGGGTCAATTTTAAAGTCATCACATGACAGACTTGGAAGTTGATTTCAAAGATCTTGCCTAAAACCAGTACTTATTGATAAAAAAAAGCATTCAACTGTTGTATGTAATAATGGTAAATAGTAACCCTAATCCTGTGTATTTTCCCTGCTACTAAATTCAAACAATTGTGAAGGTTTGGACTTACAGTTTAACTCAAGTCAAATATGTGCAGTTTGTCATGTGGGTGTTGAAGATGTTTATTGCACTTACTTTTACGAAGCTTTGGCATACCATAAGCATCTTCAGATGTAGATAAAGAGTGTAAACAATGTTCATGATTGAGTCCTTTATTTGAAAATTGAAATCAGTGTCAGTAAACTGATCAGGCTTATTTAAAGCCTTGAAAAACATGTACGTGTACTGAAATTAATATCAAACAAAATTGGTTTTAAAATGTTACAGATCTGATGAGTTAACTTAGTTCGTTATGTTTATTACTTTAGCTACTATGACTCAGTTTTGCTCCTTTTCGTAATTTTACACGGACAATAATACAACGTATCTGTTTTTTTCTAGCTGAAATCACAATTAAATTCCTTTCTTAATGGGCTATTATAGACCTGTCAACATTATTGTAAAGGGGCCGTCAATCGTGAAATGAGCTCCTTGTAATTTAGAAAATACTCACTGGGACGTAGTTGCTGATTTAACTGTGATAACTGAATTGTTCGCGCTTGTCATTTCTTTTTAGGTTGATCTTTATGGATTGATTTGAACAAATGTGTGCCTTAAAATGAACAAGGCACTTAAATTTGAATAAATAATTCTATTACAATTGTAACAGACTTGAGTTTTAAGATGACTATTATTCATGCAGATGAAGTTGTATTAGTCATATAATTTAATGTATTTGTTGTTTTAAGGAAGTTTTTATAGTATCTTAAATCTGCTTAATATCTGTTTAATATCAATATTGAAAAATAGTTGCATCGTTAAAAAACAATATTCCCATACTAATTTACATATTTGAATGGAATCAAATATGAATTTAATTGAAATAGTGTATGCTCCACCCTAAACAATCTTTATGTACCTATAAAATGTTAGCTAAAGTAAACAATGCTTGAAACATTTACATGAAATGAAAACATGAATTTGGTCTTGTTGATAAATCCAAGTGACTTTTCTTTGTTTTTTTATCCCCATGCTCTGAATTGGAGCGGGGGGATTATGTGGTTATCTCCGCCGTCTGTCTGTCCGTCCTGACCACTATCTCCTCCTACACTATTAGCACTAGAACCTTGAAACTTTAACAGGGATTTCAATAGACGCAGAATCCTGCGTTTTGACGCAAGCAAATTAAAAATGACTCGTTTTTGACACAACCCTTTTTTCTGCTGTGCGTCATTTTGACGCATCGAAAACTTGACCTGTGCGTCAGTCAGTTAACATCTCGAGTTCCATGGTAATAAATCCCGCTGTGCTATTAATTGAAATTAATGCTTCCGTATTTGAAACTCGGTCTTTTATCAAGGGAATACCCTGGGAGTTGTTTAACTTATCTGATCTCTTCCAATACACGTCACCGTCTAAATAGTGCATGCGCACTAACTGGGTAATAAGCAGCAGCGATTACGTGATATTTGATTGACCATCCGATAATTGCAGGGTCTTTTGCAGACTTTGCAGACGGCACAGTTAAACAAAGTCAGCAAAAGTAATTAAAGAAAAAACAAAATTGATCAAAGGTCTATTAATTAGGTAGATAGACTACACTTCAACACCGTTATTTGGAAGTCGTTGGGACCTTTTAAAAAAACTTCGGATTAACGATAATTCGAAATAAACATTTGACAGAAGACTTCTCTGATTCTGTAAAAATAAAACGTTTTGGAATTTGCATGGTTTTGTTACACGCGAAAACTAGTCAGATAGCAAATAGATTTCCACTTGTAACAAACGGAGGAATAAAACGATTTCTTGTTTTTATTTTTGTCTAATTACAGAACATATAAAATATAAAGAAAGCACAAATTATCAGACATACATACATATGAATACATTTTCGGAAATGAAACATTTTTTTAACTAATACGCGATGTATCTCTGAACAACGGCGTTCGCGCAGACGACAAAGGTGTAATGATCGGCTTTTGACGCCCCACGACAAAGGTGTGAAATTATGCACCGTATTTTGCAGTTTTGACTTCAGATTAAAGGTTGATAATTAGGTGCGAATTATAGTGTTGGGACCGACTGAAACACTTCGAATTAACGATTTCTTCGGTTTAACGAAGTTCGGATTAACAATGAAATTTTACATTAAACAAAGGAGAACCAAAATCAGGACCTGAAAAATACTTCAAATAACGGTGACTTCGGATTATCGGTGTTCAAAATAACGGTGTTGAAGTGTAGTATGATAAATCCAGCGAGTTTTGTCAATTTGTTAATCCACCGATAATTATGAGTAACACCCATCTTATATAAACTGGAATCACAGTTCATTTTTTATACTAACAAGTCATAATGCTACACATAAACATTGAGAAAACACATTTCCTCGATAATATATAAATTATCCGAGTAGAATTTAATTGCTATGTCGACCTTCGACATTTGTAAATGGCCGACGTAACATTCAACCCGCGTTCAATTCAAAGCTGGCGATTCAAATTGCAAGTAATGGTGATTCATTAATGGAGAAAGCATTAACTGGCTTTTTAAAACATTTGATAAGGTTTGTTAAACCAGATAAGAAAAAGAAAATTTTGGATTATTAAAGTAAAACTACTACAGGTAAGGCATTCTTAAGTGTCCATATTTCGGACATGCATAGTATTCGGATAAACAGTAATAGGTATACTAGATGTTCCATGCATTTAGATTGTGTTTTGTTAGAAAAGCTATCATAGCAATGATCATAATATAATGATGATAAGTATGTCATGAAAAGGTGCTACCGGCACAGATCTTAAATGTGTGAAAAGACTTAAAAGTGTTATAAGGAAGTAGATTTTAATGCACCAATTCATTAAAATATGTTGTGCTATGTATCATGACCCCAGCATTTTTCAATTTGACTCCTCAAAATTTCAGTGCAGGGGTCATTGACTCCTGGTTTTTAAAATCTATTGAAATCCCTGCTTTAAAACACGTGGTAGCTATGGAGCATATGTGCGACAGTGCACTATTTGGAATTTTGATCTGACTTCTGGGTCAAAAGTTGCGGCATGGGGATACACGTCGGCCGTGGCCGTGCCATTTCTAGTTTATGTTTGCCATTACTGTTTGTTTATATCCCAATGCCCATATAAAGTTAATTTATATTTTCCAAATCTTTGTATTTTATCCTATTTAACTCAGACTATATTAATTGCAACATATGCACAGTGAAGAAAAAAATTATGAATGGGTTTGACATTTTCCCACATGCATTGATCGCCACTGGACTCATGCTTGCATATGCATGGTTTCACTAGCAATATTCCATTCAATAACATGATTCACGTCAAATAGATTTGAGTTTGATTTATTTGCTTTGATATGCAAAATGACTGAAAAGGAAATGAATTACCCATCACAAGAATGCACCTGTAATTTTGGCCCAGTGCTTAAGTGTTATCAGGGTTGTAATATAAAACTGTTCTTCATGACATTTTAAGCTCTTTTATGTCATTAAAAGGCAGCCTTGAAAAACTGAATGCATTATCAAATAGATTAAAATGCAGGTGATGGTACAAACTGCTTCAAATCAAGCACTAAGGCATTTGAATACTATTTCAGATGCATTTATAACACATGGATTTATAGGTCTTCACATAAGTACTGTGCAAGTATTCTAGAATACAAGGATCAATGACTTACTTGACTTATTCCTTTGAGCTCCTTGTGGAGCATAGGGCCTCGGCAACAGTCCTCCAGCGTACTCTGTTTTGGGCTGCTTTCTTTAGCTCTCCCCATGACATTTTACAGTTCTTCATTTCTTCCTCACAGGATCGCCTCCATGTGGTCTTAGGGCGTCCGTCTCGTCTTTTGCCGTGGGGATTCCAATGTAAGTCCTGCAGGGTGATGTCTTCTGGAGGTTTTCGCAAGGTGTGACCAATCCACCTCCGTTTCCGCCTTGCGATCTGTTTTCCGATGGGATCCTGGTTAGCTGGTTTCCATATGTCGGTGTTCTTGACTTTGTCTGTCCATCTGACCTATAGGATGTTTCGGAGGCACCTGTTAATGAAGACTTGAATCTTGTTGGTCAGAGTGTTTGTGACTCTCCAGGTCTCAGAGCCGTAGAGGAGGACAGACTTGAAGTTGCTGTAAAAAATCCGGAGTTTAGTGTGGATAGAGAGGGATGCTGCTTTCCAGACTGGCCTTAGGGTGTTGAAGGTATATCTGGCTTTTCCAAGTCTAGCCTTAATGTCATTATCAGAACCGCCTGTTGCTGACACAACGCTGCCAAGGTAGGTGAAGGAGTCCACCTCCTTGAGATGTTTGTCTCCTAGGGTAATTGGCTTCTGCTGTTTCTCGTTCACGGCCATGGCCTCTGTCTTTTCCAGGTTAGTTTGCAGTCTGGTTTTTGCTGCTTTTCTGGCAAGGTGGTCTGTTTTCTGCAGCATGTGTTGGAAGCATTGGGACATCAGGCACAAGTCATCTGCAAATTCAAGATCCTCCAAGGTCTGTGTGAGGGTCCACTGGATTCCGGTTTTACCCGTTTTGGTTGTCTCCCGCATGACCCAATCCACCACAAGCAGGAAGATAATCGGTGACAGCATGCACCCTTGGAGGACTCCTGTAGTTATCTCAAAGTCCTCTGTCAGTTTGCCATTGTGGATCACCTGGCATGTGGCGCCCTCGTACAGTTGCTGAATCAGGTTGACAAATGTTGGCAGGATTCCATAGTGATGGAGGAGTCTCCAAATGGCCTCTCTGTCAACACTGTCAAAAGCTTGGCAACAAAGTTTAGGAACAGCATTGACTGCCACTCCAGGGATTGTTCAATGATGACTCAGAGCGTGGCGATCTGGTCGGTGCACGATTTGTCTTTTGCCAGCTTGTTCTGGTCTGAGTCTTTTGTCGACTCCATCTTTAAGTTGCTCCAAGATGATGCGGGTTAGTACCTTGCTTGGCACTGACAATAACATGATGCCTCGCCAGTTTTTGCAGAGTACAAGGTCTCCTTTCTTTGGAAGTTTCACTAGGTGTCCTTTTTTCCAATCTGCTGGGACTCTTCCTTCTGCCCAGATTTTCTGCAGTTGGGACAACAGCATGGTTTCTGTGGTGGAAGAGTCTGTCTTTAGTGCTTCAGGTGAAATTCCATCTGGTCCAGGTGCTTAATTGTTTTTCAGCCCCTTCAGGGCTTTCTGCATCTCAGCTTTTGTTGGAGGGCTGGTGTTGACTCTGAGTGGAGTGTCTGCAGGAGGTATATCCAGTCTCTCTGATGGTTAAGGTCGGTTAAAAACTTCCTTGAAATGTTGGGCCCATCGATCCCTCTGGTTTTCCTCCTTGGTGATAGTATGTCCCTCGCTGTCTTTGACTGGTATGTTTTGGTTGGACTAATTGGTAGAGAGAGTTCTGGTGATATTGTACAGAGTGCTGAGGTCTCTCTTTCCAGCTGCCTGTTCTGCTTCTGTTGCCAGGGTGTCAAAGAAGACTCTCTTGTCTGTCCTGGCACTTTTCTTTATTTCTTTGTTCATACTAGTATATTCTTCCTGGAGAACTTTCTTTTCGTCTTCATTCTTGGTGTTGTTGATTTTCTGTTTGATGTCTCACCTGTTCTTTATGAGGTTCCAGGTGTTTCCGGAGAGCCATTCTTTAAAAGTGTTGGCTCTTTTTCCCAGGACTTCTTGGCTCGATTCTTTCCATGTGTCCCTCAGGCAGCTCCAGTGTTTGTCCAGTGGCATTTCTTATGTCACCATACATCAGGCCTCAAATCTGTTTTTAAGAGAAACTGAGATGGTATCCCTGAAGCCTGTTTCTTTGAGTCTTTGGATGTTGAATCTAGCCTGTGGTCTATCTGCTGTGTCTCTGAAGGCCTGTAGCTTGATCTTGATGACTCCCATCACTAGTTGGTGGTCTGAGGCTACGTCGGCTCCTCTTTTGGAGACAGTGTCCTGCAGGCTGTGTCTCCACTTTCTTGAGATAGTGATGTAGACTATCTGGTTTCTTGTCTAACCATCTGGTGATATCCATGTTACTTTGTGGAGGTCTTTGTGTTGGAACGTACTGCCGCCAATGACCAGGTCATTGAAGGCACAAAGGTCTGTGAACAGTTCGCCATTTTTGTTCATATCTCCGAGGGCCTGGGAACCCATGATCAATTCCTTACCTGTGTTGTATTTCCCTATCTTGGCGTTCATGTCACCCATCAGTAGCTTGATGTCTCTCTTAGGTAGTTTGTCAACTACTGTTTGCAGTGCGACGTAGAATGTTTCCTTTGTCTCTTCATCTGCATTGTTAGTGGGGGCATAGCACTGGACGATGGTCACCTTACTCCCTTTAGAGTTGAATCTTGCTGTCATGATTCTGGAGGAAACTGGCTGCCACACCATGAGTGCGTTAGCAGCTGCAGGGGCCATCATGATGGCAACTACTTCTGTGTAATCATGGTTCTCTTCAGCGTGTCCCGAGTAGAGGATCTTCTCTCCAGTTGCTAATGTGTTCAGACCGGATCAATTCCATCTACTTTCACATATTCGTAGTACTTGGACGTTGTAGCAGCTTCATCTCATCTACTACTTGAGCTGCTTTCCCTGTTTCATACATAGTTCTTACATTTCAAGTTCCTTCTTTTGTTTTTGCCTTCATCGAAAGAAAATGTGTCGGCAGGCTGGCTTCCATAAGGCTTTCACCAACCTGCGTCATAGGTCTGTCTGCAGAGGCATCTTCCTGAATCGAGCGCTGGTTTATATTAACTGTTGCTTCGGTTTCTGTAGTGGGGTACTTTTTTCCAGGGTGGGGTTGCTAGCTCCACGTCCAACCTTCCTCCTTTCGCAAACGGGCTGAGGACCGTCTTAGGCAGACTTACAAGGATAAATGCATCATTTGTAATAATGTTATTAAATGTTACTACATTTATAATATATAGTCTGATATTGGTTATCATTATATTATAAAACTGTAAAATTTAATTATTATATAAAGTTATTAAAATATATTATAACTATAAAAGCTAAGATTTTGCATAAATATAGGCATCATAAGTTAGTGCATCTTTTTATTTCAAAGGATATTATAATTATACACTTCAACACAGTTGTTTCGAACACCGATAATCCGAAGTCACTGTTATTTCGAAGTATTTTTTGGGACCCGATTGTGGTTCTTCTTTGTTCAATGTAAAATTTCATTGTTAATCCATACTTCGTTAAACCGAAGAAATCGTTAATTTGAATTGATTATGTCGGTCCCAAAACTATAATTCGCACCTGTATGATGGGCTATGCATTTTATTTTATATGTTCTGTAATTAGAGAAAAATAAAAAGAAGAAAAAGAATCGTTTTATTCCTCCGTTTGTTACAAGTAGAAATCTATTGCTATCTGACTAGTTTACATTTTTATGTAAAAGTACAGTATGACCGAACCATGCGAATTCCACAATGATGTATTTTTTCAGAATCAAAGAAGTCGTCTGTCAAATGTTTTTTTCGAATTATCTTTAATCCGAAGTTTTTTTAACGGTCTCGACGACTTCGAAATAACGGTGTTGAAGTGTATATTCAAAGAAATATATTACATCTAATACTTATGCCAGTTTTGAGACAGTAAAAAAGATTTTCAATAAATATCATTTAAGCATTTAATGTCAAAAGGCAAATTTCTCCAGCAAGTAATGTTTTTATTACACACATTTTTCTTAGTTTTAGAACTTGTAAGAATAAAAGTGTTAAATGGGCGTGATATAGCAGTTGACAAATTAGTGTCATTAGCAGTGAGTTATTATGTTGTTTGAGGGTTGTCAAATGTCCTATATTACTAAGCTTTCGAATTGTATTGCCTCACGCTAAACAAATGAAGTGCAACTTAATGTATTTGATATTTCAAAGAACCAGATTTCAGCTGTTCTTCCTAAATGTAATTTAATGCAAAGATGATACAATGGTAAAGTTTCCAATGTTTTATTTTAGTCTTTTCTGAATGTTTGAGTTCTTAGTCTTTCACTTCAATTAATCAAACAAAACATTTTACTTCTCAGCTTATGCTTAGGCCATTTAATAATCTACATGCACAGTGATTGAATCAAAACTGTAACTGAGAAACCCCTAAATAAAATTAAATGTCTTGAAGAATATGACTTTTTTTCAAGTCTTTTTAATTAACTTTTTTTAGCTTATTTTAACCATGCAGGTTTTCTATGAAGATTTGGGTAAAGCGGGCGGGCTGCGTCTCACAAGTCAGGTTTCCTTGCAATTATTGAAATTTGCATGGACCGATCTTGATAATTTTGGGATAGAGCAAATTTGTATGGAGACCAAGTCTGGGATCGTTTTTGAGTTGTGTGGTGTAATTTTGCTCAATATCACTGTAACTGAAAGTAGAAATTAGTTTTCATGTAATAACTTAATTGAGTTTGGATGGAGATATTACACTGAATTTTTGTGTGCTCGTAGATATTACACTGAAATTTTGTGTGCTCGTAGATATTACACTGAAATTTTGTGTGCTCGCAGTTTTCATAAAGACCTAGCTTGGGAATTATTTTGGGGCCAGCCGGGTCAATGTCACTGTATTTATGGGTCAATGTCACTGTATTTATGGGTCAATGTCACTGTTACTTAAAATAGAAGAACAACAAACAGGTGTTTTCAGCTAAATAAATCAAGTTTGCGTTAACCAATTTGCACTTAATTGTCATATTTGCCCGCTGGACTAATAGCAATTTTCTATTGTGTCTGCCAAATAGACAAATTGTCAGGGAAGTATATTTCTAGGTTGTCATTTTATTTATGTTAAAAGCACTAACAATTACCTTTCATTATATGTCAGGGTTATCAACTTGACATTTTAGATTAAAGGTGATCCACCCAAAGTTTGACATTGCCCCTAACAAGATAGCCCTTGGATAACGTTAAGACTTTGTGCTAACAATGAATTTATTTCTGCTATTTAATCATATTTCATATGAATCAGAGGCGTTATCGTTTGCATTTGGATTTTGCATATGTAAATAGAACTAAACTATTTAATCCTTAGAGTGGTGCAGTGTTTGAAAAACCATGTATTGATTGTAAGAAATGAGTCACTTGGGTTTAAGAGCTAATAAATATTGTGTGCCCTTTTTTATGGCTCAAAATAGGTTTCTCAACGAAAGTAGGTTAAAAAAAAGTCCTGGATTTGGGACTTGGGGGGGGGGGGGGGGGGAATTTTTTTTTTTACACTAATATGGTATGATAAACAGCTGGCCAATACTTATCTCAGGCACTGACCTTTATGAATTAAAATTTTATAAAACTGTTATGCTCAAAACATTATTTTTATTAATGGAAGCTTTTTAGCTCACCTGATTGCTCAGGTGAGCTTTTGTGACCGGTCTTTGTCCGTCGGTCCGTCCTTCCGTCCGTCCTTCCATTCATCCGTCCGTTAACATTTGCTCTTAAACACTCTAGAGGCCACATTTGTTGTCCCAACTTGGTCAGAAGCTTTGCCCCAATAAAATCTCAGCCGAGTTCGAAACTGGGTTGTGCCGGGTCAAAAACTAGGTCACTAGGTCAAAAAAAGAAAAACCTTGTAAACACTGTAGAAGTCACATTTTATGTTCAATCTTCATGTTACTTTGTCAAAATGTTTGTCTAAATGATATCTTGATTGAGTTCAAAAGTGGTTCCGGTCTGTTGAAAAACATGGCCGCCAGTGGGCGGGGCAGTTTTCCTTATTTGGCTATAGAGAAACCTTGTAAACACTGTAGAAGTCACAATTTTTGCCCAATCACCATGAAAGGTGGTCAAAACATTGATTTAATTAATATCTCGGACGAGTTCGAAAAAAAGTCCAGATCTGTGAAGAAACATGGCAGCCAGTGGGCGGGGCATTTTTCTCTATATGTATAAAGTGGCAGTTTTCCCTATTTGGCTATAGAGAAACCTTGTAAACACTCTAGAAGTCACAATTTTTGTCCAATCATCATGAAAGTTAGTCAAAACATTTGTTTTATTGATATCTCGGACGAGTTCAAAAATGGTCCAGATCGCGTAAAAAACATGGCTGCCAGTGGGCGGGGCATTTTTCTTTATGTATATAATGGCAGTTTTCCCTATTTGGCTATAGAGAAACCTTGTAAACATTCTAGAAGTCACAATTTTTGCCCAATCATCATAAAAGTTGGTCAAAAACATTGGTTTTATTGATATCATGGACGAGTTCAACAATGGTTCGGATCGGTGAAAAAACATGGCCGCCAGTGGGCAGGGCATTTTTCTCTATACCGTAAAAATGCAGTCATAAGTCTACCTGCTCATAAGTCGGGGGTAAAAAAATGATACGAAAATTGGAGATTTTGAATATGTCCAAGTCATAAGTCGAGTCAGAAATTGTCCGTCCACGAATTTCATAAACAGACGCCATTTTAAATGTACGGGAAGTTTTTATTCTATACATAGACCATGACGTCATCATAGCCCTGTGCGACGTAGACATAGCGGACACGTGTATTATGTACTTTGTTTAATATAATCAATACAATATATATTTAGGAAATCGAAAATAATAAATAAAAATATAGACAAGCATATCATTATGAACCACATAAAAACAAAATCAACAACATAGGAAACCAGAACGTATATACATGTACATGGTAATTTACACAACAACGAGTCGACATACAAAACACCAAACTCGCGTTAAGCAGCACTATTATTATTTGATTGCTTTGCAAATTCTATCACGCGTATTTTAAACGCATTGTCATACGCATGGCGTTTGCGTTTTCCATGCATTTTCACATATCAAATTTGTTAGTCAAATTAATAAATTATCATAATGTTTGCACTAAACTGTCCATGCTAGTAATAACTAAGCGAAATTATAATCCGATGACACACTGTGATCACTGTAATCAAATCTTTGTACTTGTAATCTGACTATCAAAACAATTGATTAGTGCCTCGGTAAAACATGTCTTGATTGACATAACCAACAGACTGCTTACTCCACCTTTGTTCTACATAACAGTTTCAAAGGCTGAGCTATGCATGTGCTCAAACATAATTGGGCGATTACCAGTGAATAACAAACTCGTGATCGGTTAACCATGTTGCTTCACAAATTAAAGGAATCTTATTTTATTGGCTAGAAGGGGATGCTTTATGGCTTCTTGACAGGAAGCAGCTTTCCGTTGATGACGCTAAACTGTCAAACTGTCAGGTTGCCAATTCTCGCTCGACTTTAAAAATGACTTGATCTTTTGTTTACACATTCAGTTGTAAAAAAAACCCACCTGCTAACATGAAAACTTTGGATTAAATTATGAAAATAAAAATAAGAGAAATGTTGCGTCAAACTGTGGTTATATTAATTGGTAAGTATCAGAGCTCCAGATAAGGTTTTGTGAAATTCTAAAATTACTACCAGATTTTAAAAAAGAATTCTTAACTCTGAAATTTTATTCTTAACGTTACTACTAAGTTTTGGAAAATAATTCTTATTTTTTATAAATGACCTAAAAATAAATAATAATGGTTATTTTAATGCAAAAAAAATCTAAATAAACATACTAGCAACTTTATTTATACGAGTTCAACAGTGTCTTTTCAGTATTATACAATTTTATTTTTCAAATACCTTCATATGCCCAAACTGTGCTTAGATTGCATGCCTTAGATGATTTTTTACATATTTCACAATTAAAACGGGTCTCCCCTTCAATCTTTTCAACGATTAGCCACGGGACTTGTCCCTATCACTCGTTCAATGTTTTGTGTGTGTTTAAGTTTGGAAAGTCGTGTCGCGTTTTTGTTTAGCTTTTCCGACTGTGTCAGAAACTGAACATACAACATCGTATAAGATCATTTCTATAATGTCTTTCTAAACATTTAACTTCGGCTCATTTTGCGTACAATATGTTAAAAGCGTGTTTTTGGACGCTTTGCAGTTTTTTAGGACGCTCTCTGGGCGCCGCCATTGTTTTTTGACTGATAGACGGTATACGCCGCTTTTATAGGAAAAAATGCGCTTTGTTAAACAAACCCGATAACCATTCTATATAAGCACCCCAAAGATCTTTAATACGCGAAAAGAACTCAATAAAAATCGATACGAAGCGATGTAAAAATAATATTCATAACTTGATTTTGTAATTCTTTATGGTACGACAAGATTTTAAAATAAATACGTAACGGACTAAAAAAAAATTCGTAATTACGAAAATACGACCCTTATCTGGAGCTCTGAAGTATCAGTTAAAAGACGACATTTAGTGTGTCATATTTCAACAAGTTTTCTATACAACAACAACAATTGCCGCGGGGATCAATCTTCGTCGAATTTCATGAAAGACCTCATAAGTCGATAACGTAATTTTAATCAAATTTTGGAGGTTAAAAATCTCGACTTATGACTGCGTTTTTACAGTATGTATATAGTAAAAACATGTGAACACTCTAGAAGTAACATTTTTGGCCCAATTTTCATGAAATTTGGTCAGAACATTTTGTTTCCTTGATCTGAGAGTAGAGTTCGAAAATAGTTCTGGACAGTTCGATAACATGGCTGCCGGGGGGGGGGGGGGCAGTTTTCCTTATTTAGCTATAAAGAAACCTTGTAAACACTCTAGAAGTCACAATTTTTGCCCAATCATCATTCAAGTTGGTCAAAACATTCGTTTTATTGATATCACGGACGAGTTCGAAAATGGTCCAGATCGGTGAAAAAACATAGCCGCCAGTGGGCAGGGCATTTTTCTCTATATTTATAAAGTGAAAACATGTGAACACTCTAGAAGTCACATTTTTGGCCCAATTTTCATGAAATGTGGTCAGAACATTTGTTTCCTTGATATGAGAGTTGAGTTCGAAAATGGTTCCGGTCAGTTGAATAGCATGGCTGCCGGGGGCAGTTTTCTTATATTTATATAGTAAAAAAAGCTTGTTAACACTCTAGAAGTCACATATTTTGTCCAATCATCATGAATCTCAGATGAGTTCGCAAATGGTCCCGATCGGTAAAAAAACATGGCTGCCAGGGGGGGTGGGGCAGTTTTCCATATGTGACTAGAGAGAAACCTTGTGATCGAACACTATATAAGTCACATTTTTTGCCTAATCATCGTGAAACTTAGTCAATACATTGGTTTTATTGATTTCTCGTACAAGTTGGAAAACGGCTTAGATCGGTGAAACACACTTTTTAGCTCACCTGATTGCTTAGGTGAGGTTTTAGGATTGGTCTTTGTCTGCCGTCCGCCCATCCACATTTGGTTTATAAACACTTTGGCATTCACATTTCTCAAGCATTCTTTATCAAAGTTGCTGAAAGCTCTCAGTCAAGTTTGATAATGAGCAAAATCACATAATTAATGCCATAATTATTATCCCCCGCCATAGGCGGAGGGATATTGTTTTGGCGTTGTCCGTCGGTCTTTCCGTCCTTCCGTCTTTCCATATCTTGGAAGTGCTTTGGCGGATTTCATTGAAACTTGGTATGAGTATATATATGGATAAGAGGATGATGCACGCCAAATTGCATTGTACACTATTCGTTAATAACTGAGTTATGGCCCTTTGTATCTTGAAAAAATGCTTTTTTGAGTGTCTAATATAACACTTTTGTGTCCAGAAGCATATTGGCGGGGAATATCAATTCAACGAATTCGCTTGTTGCCCTTAGATTGTCCAAATTTTCATTATATTATACAAAATCGTTGTAAACACTCTAGAGGTCACAATTTTGTTACAGATTTTATCAATCTTGGTCATAATATTTATTTTTATGCCCCCCTTTGAAGAAGAGGGGGTATATTGCTTTGCTCATGTCGGTCGGTCGGTCGGTAGGTTGGTCGGTCCACCAGGTGGTTGTCAGACGATAACTCAAGAACGCTTGGGCCTAGGATCATGAAACTTCATAGATACATTGATCATGGCTTGCAGATGACCCCTATTGATTTTGAGGTCACAAGGTCAAGGTCACGGTGACCCGAAATAGTAAAATGGTTTCCGTATGATAACTCAAGAACGCATATGCCTAGGATCATGAAACTTCATGGGTAGATTGATCATGACTCGCAGATGACCCCTATTGATTTTGAGGTCAGTAGGTCAAAGGTCAAGGTCACGGTGACCCCAAAGAGTAAAATGATTTTCGGATGATAATTCAAGAACGCATATGCCTAGGATCATGAAACTTTATAGGTAGATTGATCATGACTAGCAGATGACCCCTATTGATTTTCAGGTCACTAGGTCAAAGGTCAAGGTCACGGTGACCCGAAATAGTAAAATGATTTTCGGATGATAACTCAAGAACGCATATGCCTAGGATCATGAAACTTCATAGGTAGATTGATCATGACTCGCAGATGACCCCTATTGATTTTGAGGTCACAAGGTCAAAGGTCAAGGTCACGGTGACCCGAAATAGTAAAATGATTTTCGGATGATAACTCAAAAACGCTTTTGCCTAGGATCATGACACTTCATAGGTACATTGATCGTGACTTGCAGATGACCCCTATTGATTTTCAGGTCACTAGGTCAAAGGATAAGGTCACAGTGACAAAAGTCGTATTCACACAATGGCTGCCAGTACAACGGACAGCCCATATGGGGGGCATGCATGTTTTACAAACAGCCCTTGTTGTAAGCAAAGTTTGAGGTTTGGTAACTCAACTCAACTCAAAATATAGGTCACCTGGTCAGAGTTTTGGTTCAATAATGATGAAACTTGACCAGGATGTTTGTCTGGACAATATCTAGGTCAAGTTTGATGTTTGGTAAAGATTGAATGAACCGACTCCTCTCAGGTGAGCGAACTAGGGCCATCTTGGCCCTCTTATTTTAATATTTCAGAGATCTAATTATATTTAGTGTTTTAAAAATATACTTTAGTTTATCTCAAAATAATCTTTTCTTCAAAAATGACCAGTTCTTGTTTAGTTTTCAATTTAGAAAAACTTTTCAAATGTAATTATTGTACTGTTTATAGCTTAAAAGCAGTTTATTGTAATTGACTTCAATTAAAAGTTTTTTTTCATGTTTTTAAATAAATGTGTTAAAAATGCAGAATTGTGTTGTTTTTTTATCAGCTCTGGTGGCCAAATTATAGGGTAAACTTAGTGATCTACATAATTATTAAGTGACTGATGTTTGTTTTTTCATATCATAATATCGCTTTAGTTTAAAAATAGGAAAATGTATCCGTGTGTCAGTCTGTCAGTCTGTCAGTCCGTCACACTTTTCAGGATCCTGCGATAACTTTAAACGTTCTTCATATTTTTTTCATGAAACTTGAAACATAGATAGATGGCAATATGGAGAGTATGCACGTCATTTCATTTCGTTCCTACCTCAAGAATTTTGGTTGCTATGGCAAATATAACAACAAATATAAAAAAATAAATAATTTTTTACTGACAATGGTGGATTTTCAGCGGTAGGGGACAATATTGCTTGGCAATCTCTTGTTTTAAAATATTTTCCAAAAAAGGTTGAGGATATGCCAAAGAGATGGATCTAAGAATTGGAGGTGGCACTTAAGTGCCTTATTATTTGACAGCCATATAAAAATATTAGCATCAAATGACATTAGAGGTATAAATGTTCCTTTTCAATATAATAAATTATTGTTCAATGTCAATAGGTAGTCACAAATTCATACAGACCGTGCTAGTGTTCTATTATTTTTTTGTACATTTGTGGATATTGTTTATGAAAAATTTCTGTTCCTGTAAGTGCCCCTCAGAAATATTATTGGCTCGTTTATTAATTAAATTCTATAAAGATTCACAGAATTGAAGGTAAAATTGGTCCAGATAATACAGGTTAATATGCACTTTATATATTTTAAGAGTAGTCAAATGTTGGCCTAGGGAATTCGACATAAATATGGGTGGTGACATTGTCCAGCTTCATGGACAATTAGACAAGAAGTAAAGCAATTATTATTATGATAATGATGGTAGTCAAAGTACCAACTGTCCCCATCAGCAAATTGTTGCACTCGGAAAAATTGTTGAAACATGGATGCTGGTTGCTCAAAATACTGTACCACTATTTTTGACTGATTTGTATCAGAATGAGACTAAGGTTGATTGTTGTATAGTGTAGGTGTCATATGTGAAAGTTTAACCTTTAAGATTCAATTGCATTTAAGGTATTATTTGTAGCCCATAAGCAGCTATCTGGTTACCATGCACCAGTTAGTTACCATTTATCCTGTCAGTGACTCCAGCTAATATGACAGTTTATGCCAGCACATGCAATGTTTTATTTGATATTGGCAAATATATCGTTGCATGATTATATATGAATGTGAACGTAATGTTTATGTTTATTACACTTGTGTGCATAGATATGTCATATTGAGATGACTATTATTCCCAAATGATCTTTTATTGACTTATGAAAATTAATAATGAATCAATATTTAATTTTGTCACAGTGCCACAAGTATATAATCACACTTTTTATGTATTAATAATCAAGTATGTGCACTGGGCATGACTTCAAATGTTGATAATGGGTAATGTTGATCACAAACAGCTAAATAGCTATGATTATTGACCATGCATTACTGTATCAATTTAAAATCTCATGAACATGATCTCAGCATTATGTTATGAAGAACATTCAGAAAGATATGGGTAAAGTATGCTAAAATTCCCTGTTTTAATAATAAAACCGATACACTATATAGTTTTTATTAAACATAGAGCTCGTTATGGGAACATGCCCTTTGTCAAAGATGATCACTACACTGGGGAACCCCAGCTTGGCTGGAATGTGGTACCCTGGAAGGCAGTCTGTGCTGGGTTGAATGAACAGGGTTAGAAAATGTGAACCATTTTAATGCCTGCGCAGAGGTTGACCTGACTTGTCTTTGGGTGCAAAGCCTTGAAATGTTTTGCATTGTTGAAGGCTCTGTAATATAAAGATTTTGTTATGACCTAGTTGTGGACTACCTGCCAACAATGTGTACAGATGATAATGCTTCATTAAATGTGCCCCGGGAAAACAGACTCATGAACTTCATGATTTTATTCATGAAATTATTCATGAATCAATTCATAAACAAGATATTCATGAAAAGCAAAATTTATGCTTCACAAACTAAAAATTCATGAACTTATTCATGGAAAAAATCATGAAATCTTAACCAAAAGATTCATGAACTTCATAAAAATATTCATAAATCAATTCATGAACAATATATTCATGAAAAGCTAAATTTGTGTTTCGCAAACTATTGGATTTCACGAACTTATTCATGAACAAATTCATGAACTCTGAACCAAAAAGGTTCATGAACTTTATGAATTTGTTAATGAACAGGCTTCACAAAGATAAATATAGATTTGTTATGCCCCCCTTCGAAGAAGAGGGGGTATATTGCTTTGCACATGTCGGTCTGTCGGTCGGTCGGTCTGTCGGTCGGTCCGTCCACCAGGTGGTTTCCGGATGATAACTCAAGAACGCTTAGGCCTAGGATCATGAAACTTCATAGGTACATTGATCATGACTCGCAGATGACACCTATTGATTTTGAGGTCACTAGGTCAAAGGTCAAGGTCACGCTGACCCGAAATAGTAAAATGGTTTCCGGATGATCACTCAAGAACGCTTATGCCTAGGATCATGAAACTTGATAGGTAGATTGATCATGACTTGCAGATGAGTCCTATTGATTTTCAGGTCACTAGGTCAAAGGTCAAGGTCACGCTGACCCTAAATAGTAAAATGGTTTCCGGATGATAACTCAAGAACGCTTATGCCTAGGATCATGAAACTTGATAGGTAGATTGATCATGACTCGCAGATGACCCCTATTGATTTTCAGGTCACAAGGTCAATGGTCAAGGTCACGGTGACCCGAAATAGTAAAATGGTTTCCGGATGATAACTCAAGAACCCTTATGCCTAGGATCATGAAGCTTGATAGGTAGTTTGATCATGACTGGCAGATGACCCCTATTGATTTTCAGGTCACTAGGTCAAAGGTCAAGGTCACGGTGACCCGAAATAGTAAAATGGTTTCCGGATGATAACTCAAGAATGCTTATGCCTAGGATCATGAAACTTCATAGGTACATTGATCATGACTGGCAGATGACCCCTATTGATTTTCAGGTCACTAGGTCAAAGGTCAAGGTCACAGTGACAAAACAACATATTTACAATATGGCTGTCACTACAACTGAGAGCCCATATGGGGGGCATGCATGTTTTACAAACAGCCCTTGTTAAAAGACAAGTTGAGAAATATTTTTACAGGAAAAACAATGGAAATATGATAATAACAGAAAAATAATATTTTATTCCCAGTTTAATATGTTCATAAACATTGTATTATTTTAGGATCTTCATTTAAAAGACGAAGACAAAGAATAACACAACAAAGTTATGTACTAAAGCTTATTTAACACAGTCATTAAAATCTACAGGAGCAATATTCCTGGAAAACTGAAAGAACTAAAGGATAAAATTCAAAATTGTAATAAAATGTTGATAACAAAAACATTCATAAAGCAGAGGAAAAAGTGATACAATGTAGCAAAAATTGGGAAACATAATTAAGCGAACACAGTGCCAAAGAAGTTGAAATGGAACAATTATGGCTGATCAGTTTAGCCGGTAATTTATTAAAGTGGCCTTTTCACAGGTTTTGGCATATTTTGGAGTTTGTCATTAAATGCTTTATATTGATAAATGTAAACATTGGATCTTAAAAGCTCCAGTAAAAAATCAAGAATAAAATTTAAAAAAAGGAAAAAAAATGTAGCCGGTACCAGGGCTCGAACCAGTGACCCCCAGAGTCCTGGAGTTAGTCTGAAGTAAAAACGCAATAGCCTTCTCGGCTATTCCGCCGGGTATACACAGTTTAAGTATTTTATACCTTATATAAGCAATCTTCGTAGTTTCTTAAATTTAAATGACAACAACGTTTACAAACCTGTTTCAAGTTCATGAACTTGAGGTTCATGAATACATATGTGTTATTTATGAATATTTTGTACATTCATGAACAAGTTCATGAAGTTCATGAAATATATTCATGAAGTTCATGAATAAATTTGTGAAGTTCATGAACCTGTTTCCCCAGGGTGGTGTTGGCTATATCCTGCTGATGATTGTGTTTAATTGTACATATTGTTGACACCTGGGCATGTAAATGAGTGTTTTTTATGCTATAGTCGCCGCTTCGTCTGTCCGTCCGTGTGTCCGACCATGCACAAATTTTGTGCGGGCTTTTTCTCAGCAATTAATGACCGTAATTCAATGAAACTTTATGGGAAGCTTCACTTTGTACCAAGAGGAGATGTGCATATTATCAGCCGGTTCGGGTCGGATGATTTTTATGCCCCCGGATCAATAGATCGGGGTATATTGTTTTTGGCCTGTCTGTCTGTCATTCTGTCCCAAAACTTTAATATTACAGTAAAGTTTTGCAATAACTTTTGAAATATTGAACATAGCAACTTCATATTTGGCATGCATGTGTATCTCATGGAGCTGCACATTTTGAGTGGTGAAAGGTCAAGGTCATTCTTCAAGGCCAAAGGTAAAAAAAATAAAATATTAATATTACAGTAAAGTTTTGCAATAACTTTTTAAATATTGAACATAGCAACTTCATATTTGGCATGCATGTGTATCTCATGGAGCCCCCTGCGAAATGTTGTTCTGCAGTTCACGAATAATTCGTGAACAGTTCATGAACTGTTTGTGAACTGAGTTCATGAATTGTTCACGAATAGTTCGTGAACAGAAAATGAGCCACGTCTGTGAAAAGTTCTTGAAATTTTAGTTCATGAACTGTTCATGAACACTAATGGCATGAAGTGTTCATGAAATATTCTTGAAACCTAATGGCATAAAGTGTTCATGAACTATTCTTGAACCCTTATGGCATGAAGTGTTCATGAACTATTCTTGAACCCGTGTGGCATGAAGTGTTCATGAACTATTCTTGAACCATTATGGCATGAAATGTTCATGAACTATTCATGAACATCAATGGCATGAAGTGTTCTTGAACAGTTCATGAACAACACAATTCTTGAAAAATTCTTCAGGGTTTTGCTGTTCACGAACAGTTCATGAACATTTTCCTTCTATTTTTCAATGGCTCATTTTCTGTTCACGAACTGTAAGTGAATAGTTCATGAACCATAGTTCTTCAAGAGTTCATGAACTGAGGTGGCATGAAGTTTTCATGAACTATTCATGAACAAGAATTTGTCAATTTATGCAAAGGTTATCATAAGTGTTACCAAAGGTCAACAAACAGGTCAGGGTAAGAAGAAACAAGTCTTGTATAAGCACTTAACATATTGATAGCAACATATAACAATAATTTAAATATAACACTAATAACTGAGACACAAGTGGTTTGATAATACTCTTTAAATTTCATAATACAACTTTGCACTATATGTTCATGAATAATTCATGTATTGAAAAGATTATGAATAGTCTCATTTTCAGTTCAAGAATCATTTACTAATCAATGGTTTCCCTGAAATGGTTACACTTACAGTGCCAAAGAACTTGAAATGGAACCAATGGCTGATCAGTTCAGCCGGTAATTTATTAAAGACTTACATTTTCAAATATAACATAAACCATGTGCCTTCCGTTTCAACTTTCTGTGCACACAATATTCTTTCTTTGTAAAAACAGCAATGCAATGTACATTGAGTTCTTGATATCATCTTAAACTGTTCTTGAAATAAGATGTCCTTAAAACGTTCTTAAACTTGTCTTTTAAGTCTTCCAAGAACAATGACAGATCCTTTTAAGAACATATTGGATTCTTAAAAAGTCCATCATTCGTTCAAAAACATTGTGTAGACCTGTTTAAGAACATCAGAAGGAAACATGTTGTTCAAAAAAGTTCTTAAAGTGTTCAAGAATAGTTTAAGAATAATTCAAGAACAGGAAAGGTCATTAAAAAGTTATTGAAGTGTTCCTGAAGGCAGTTCTTAAACATTTCTTGTACAAATGTTCTTAAAATTCTCTAGAACAGGTCAAGAACTCTAACTTACAGTGGTGAAAGTACTATGCATATTCATACTAACTTCACAGGTTTCACAAATCTACAAGATTTGTATGCTAGACATTTCAATATTACTTTCAAAAATATGTATGAAACATCTAGCACAAAGGAATTCATGAATTGTTCATGATGGATCCTTAAAGTCTGTCTCAGAAAAGTCATTAGAAATACTTGTGCATGAAATGTTCAGCACTATGTATTTATGGTTAGATGAAGAACTGTTCATGAACTTTGAAATGTTCAACAATAATTCATAAACAGTTCATGAACATGTCTTAAGAACAGTTCATGTCCAAAAGTTCATGAACCAAGCTCAGGAACTTTTTCAGAACCGTTCATGAACAGTTCTTGATTGGCTTGAAGTGTTCATGAAATCATGAACAACATTTCGCCGGGGAGCTGCACATTTTGAGTGGTGAAAGGTCAAGGTCATACTTCAAGGTCAAACTTTAAGGTCAAAGAAAAAAAAAGTGGCGCATTAGGGGGCATTGTGTTTCTGACATACACATCTCTTTTTCACAGAGTTATGGCCCTTTAAATTTTCCATTAACTGTACATATAGTGCAATTCTTGTCCGGGCTAAATCTCAGCAACTAATGACCGGAATTCGATGAAACTTTATGGGAAGCTTCACTACCAAGAGCAGATGTGCATATTATCAGCGGGTTCTGGTCGAATGATTTTTAACAGAGTAATGGCCCTTTGAAATTTTCTATAAAAAAATTCTTGTCCCCCCCCCCCCCCCCCCCCCCCCCCCAACTACTGTGCCCTTAAGACGTTTCCTTTTATCTGAATATATAGTGCAATATTGTGACAAAAAAAAACTTTGGGGAGTATCACCTGTCTCCGACGGTTTCTTGTTTACTTTGAGTCAATATAAACCTTGAAACATTTTGTAGACTTTTGTGTAGTCTTTATCAAAGATGAATTTCATATTTATTCTTGCTGCACAATTGTTTGAGTGGACAGTAACAGAAAAAATCATTTTTTAAATAAATTCATTTTTTAGACTGTGACAATTAGTTCAAGTTACATGCATCTTTGTGACACGATTGTTTCTGAATGTTGCATCAATGTATATTTAACAAATAAATGTACATGATTTCAAGTTTGACTTTATTTATTATGTATGAATGTTGCATCATCAGTTATCATGCTATATCTAACTAAACATCTGTGGTACAAAGCTGTTGAATTTCTCCCCAGGAAGTAAAGGAAGCTAAGAATTAAATGACCTCAATCTAGCAAATGGAGTTAAAATTTGGCCTTGGGTCACTTTCACTTCCAATAATTTATCTTGGAAACAAAGAAACTAGGGCTGTCACGATACGCCGTGAGCGTACCGCGGTATATCGTGGTACGGCAACACTGTATCGCGGTACGTACCGCGGTATTTTACAGAATATGTATCTGTGAAGAAAACAGCAGAATAACAAGTTTTACAAACTTTATTAAACTCAATAATCAGAAAACAATAAAACTGTAAAAGAAACTGTAATAAACTTGATAGAAGTAGTCATACTCTCTATCGAAAAAACACTCTTTTGAAAACACATTTTTATGACTAGAATGTTAAGATAACGCTATAAATTATAATGAAGAACAATGATGATTTAACTTTAAACTGTCCATATGTTATCATCACATAACCTAAGAAAATGGACAGAAATTATCACAAATCACAGTTCTTTTTACAAAATAACAGCATGTCAACCAATTCTGGAGCCAAGGACGCCCTTTGGGCAGTTACAATATCACCGGCTGAGCTGAACACGCGTTCAGCTGGCACAGATGTTGCTGGTATGCACAGGCGTTGTTTTGCGACAGAGGCAAGTAATGGGAACTGGATACAGTTTTTCTTCCACCAGTCTAATGCGTTGCTTTCTATGCTTATCTGATTCATTAGCTTATATTGTTTTATTTCTTCTTCGATTTTCTCCTGCAAGGACATGGGCTTGGCGGCTGTGGCCTCTTCAACATTCTCAAAGTCAAATATAGCTGCAAGACCAACTTTCTTTGAGGAGTCTGAGGACCGCTGACATTTGGCTGCATTCTCTGAAATATGAAATGTTATAATAAACAAATATATACCAGTTCTTAAAATTATAAAGTATGATTTGCAACATTTTTTTTACTTTATAAAAGCAGGCATAAGTTAACAGGTTAATATATAAAAAAATCACCTTAAATTTTTGGGTTGAATAAAGTACATTTGACATTTTACTGTAACTGCTGCATAGTGCACTTGTTGTTTATACCTTCATCAGATGTCTCAGTAGGAGATGGTGATTGGCTGGTATTTGGCCTCTCGGGAAGCACAGGATGTGGAGGAATATGTTGTCCAGGGGTAGGAGCCTGGGTGTCAGCTTGAACGTGTACCTGAAACAATCGGATTTTCTTTTCATTGCTAGAGCTTTTTGTTGTATACATTTCTTTGATGCATCAATGCTGATAAAAATATTTTGCTCTGTTTTATCACTTTACTTAATACTGACTTCCCTTTATAAAATGTGTTCTAATATTATAATCAATATTATCATTTATCCGGCATTATTATTTTCACTATTTATCATGCGAAATAGTAATAGCAGAAGCAGTAATGCAGTATGTTTTGTTTTGTAGCTTTGTAACCCCTACCTTTCCATCCCCAGATTGTAACAACAGCGCCAAGCGATGGTAGGTGTTCTCCATAGCCTCTGGTGTCAAGTAAGTGGTCTTGAAACGTGGATCCAGAAGAGTGCACTCAGACAGGAAATTCTGAAGCTCCTCACTGGTGTACCTGCAGAATGATAACAATACTTTTCTGGTTGCTCACAATTCATGCAGACATGTTTTAAAATTATCATTCTCTTTTTACTGATAACTAATTTGATCAATTTTTATTTATAGTTTTTCAGTTTACATTCTATTAATTTATCACAAAATAAAAATTTGATAATTGTTAATTGTAAAGCAATAACCAAATTATTTTGAAATTAACATAAAAATGGTTTAAATATAGTATAAAGTTGTTTTCATTTTATGGTACCTAGTGTTCAAGTCACTTAGGACGGCCTCCTTGATAGATCGTGACATAGGGGAGTCTGTGCCTATCAATGCCATATTCTGTTGGACTTTCTGTATGAGCGGAATGATAGCTGAAACTGTTGGCATACTCTCTGTGCAGACTGCTTCTGTTATTGCCTTCAACGGATACAGGCATTTCACTATGTCCTCTGCCAGTTTTGTGTCTGCTTCATTCAACATGCTTGTCTCATGGTCTATGTGGCGACTTATTTCTGGTGACAAAAGTGTTGCATAAACAGCAGGCTGCAACTTGAGGTACCGTTCCAACATGTCAGCGGCAGAGTTCCAGCGTGTAGGAACATCGCAGGTCAACTTTAAGTTTTTCATACCTAAAAGATTGGTTTTTGCTGACAGTACTGCTGCTGCTGTAGTACTACGGTGAAAATACCCGACAAGTTTCCGAACACGCCCTAGTATCCTTGAGACGGAAGTAATCTTCAGGGCTTTCTGCGCACCAAGATTGAGTGTATGAGCGAAGCAACCAATGTGTGGTTGGCTGCCAAGTTCCCTAGCCGCAACTGTCATATTTGCTGCATTGTCAGAAACTAGTGGGGGGTTGGGGGTAGTGATGCACCACTCTGATATGGCATCTCTCACAACATTTGCAATGTTTAGACCAGTGTGGCTCTCTGGCATACTGCGTGTTTGAAGAACAAAGTTCTCAAGTTTCCACTCTGGTGTAATGTGGGCAGATGTGACGGTGATATATGACATATGAGCTCGGCTGGTCCATCCATCTGTGGTTAATGCAACTGTCTTGGCATTGGAGAGACTAGACTTAACTCGGACTGCTGTCTCTTGATACATATTTGGAATCAATGTTTGGGAAAAGTATGTTCGACCTGGGATTGTGTACCGAGGATCCAAAGTCATAATCATCTTTTTGAACCCTGTTCCTTCGACAACAGATACTGGTCGTATGTCATCAATTATATATTTGCCAATAGATCTAGTGATGCACATGGCTCTGTCGGAATTAAAGGGATATTTAGAACCAAACATACCATCAAGGGTTTTTTGCTTTTTAACCACATGTTTTGTCTCATCCTCTTCATCTGTTGCCTTTGACGTACTGGATTTAGTAGCCCTGCTGAGATTCGGATGACGGCGATCGATGTGGGTTCTCAGATTTGAGGTACCTCCACCACTCATTTTAACGTCCAGATTGCAGTGGCTACAGACGGCAACATTATCAACTAATTGATTTATCTTTGTATTGAGTTTCAGGCCAAAATGTTTCCAAATGTCACTTTTTGCTTTCTTGTTTTTTACAATTTTAAACTCATTGTTATTGTTATTCGCGTCTTTTATGTCCGCCATGTTGTTTACAATAGATGTGACTACGATCTGTGTAAATCGAACGCTTAAAGGACATGTTTAAAATGCGGAGTCAGCGGGCCCAGTATTGAAAATCCGTAGCGTTCTGACTTTTCCTCGACTTATTCAGAATCTTAAGATAACATGATTCGGAAGTGCCATGCTTTGAACGATCGATATACTAAAGAAAGAAAATAAGAAATAGAATAAACATCTTTTTGATAATTATGAACTTATTTGCAAAGGAAATCGGTCCCAAATTCCAAAAAGGTTTGGACCCATACATCGCCGTATTTTAAACGTGAAAGTAAAACATCTACAAGTGGAAGCGCTTGCTTGACCTGGATATTAACGGATTATTTATTAAGCCCTTTTGAATCACTTCTACAGTTTTCAAAACGATATCTATATCAAAATAATTATGTTATGTATTTATATCTGTGCTCATATAATATTAAAAAACCGGTGCGCAACGCTGTACCGCGGTGCGATTTTTTTCACGACATGCACCGCGATATACCGGTATACCGGTGAATCGTGACAGCCCTAAAAGAAACACAGAAACCTTGTGTTGGCTTCACAAATGGTGGCAATCAGAGGTTTATAGCCATCCCAATCACTTGTTTTTAGGTTGAGACATTTATATCAGCTGCCCAAATCATTTTAGATTTTTATCCAATGAAATTTACACTAATAGAAGGCTGAACTAACAATACACATGCTGTAAAATAATACTTAATTCTTGAGATCAATTTATGCACTGTTGTAAAACAGCAATAAATAATAATTTGGCGGTTTAAACTTATTCTAGCGGGTCAGTGGACATGTCTAGGTCAAATGGTATCAGCTACAGTGGTATGTATCCTTTTAAGTGGTGATTGGAGAGGCATAAAAGTAATTAAAAAGCACACATTGTTCAATTGATCAATTGATCTACGGCATAAAAGTGCAATATAATTTGCTTCAATATCCAGAATTGCAGGATTCCAGATATTTTAACTGCTTGTCCATTGATTGTAACATTCTTAAGTTAAAGAAAAATATTTGTATCCCTGAAGAAGCAAAATTTCATCTTCATGAAACTTGGTCAATTAAAGAATTTTCCAATCTGATTTGTCTGCTCAGGAGCTTCTCTGTTGGCTTTAAAGTCATGCAGGATTTTGTGATCTTATTGGTCTCATGCCCAGATGCATAAGGCTGGTCTGGAGTAATTTAACTCTGGCCACATTTGGCTTTAGACACATTTTCGCATGATGCTGAGTTTCATAGTTTGTTATGCATAAACTACACATGTTTATTAGTTTTGAAATCATTTGCAGGACACTGACTGTAATCTACACATCAATTGTTCCCTGTGTTATACAATGGTGAACTACTTCAATGCCATCAGCGCTTTGATCAAACATATTTATCAGCATGTTCTGTCTGGAAAAAAAAGTTAAATGGGTGAACAAAAATATGCTTTATCTAATTAATGTGGCAGTAATAGTAACTGTGTTGAATAGAGGTTCATTTATTTCTGGTGTCATTTTAACAAAACTTTTATCATTTTGTGCTCTGGGTAAACTACGTTTAATGTATGTGCTTCAAGTATCATCACACATTAGCCTGTGCACATGCTTATTTGGAAAAACACTTTTGACTTTTATGTAATTCTTGTAAAATGGAAGTCTCTTTGAAACAAAAATCAAATATTGGCGTTAAGTGTCGTCCCTGATTAGCTTGTGCGGAATGCACATGCTAATCTAGGACTACAGTACACTCCACGCGTTTTCCCCAATTTCCCTCCATACTCCGCGGGGATTGACCTGGAGGGAGATTGAGAAAATCCCGCTATACGCGGCGTTTGCATGATTTTGGACGCGGCGGTTAACGATCGGCAAAACTGATAAGCCGACGCGGCAGCCCTCGGCGTTGGCAACGCGAGGGAAACTCCGCGTTTTATGAGATAACGATCAATTTAATTTTGTTTGATTTCCTGATTTTCAAATAAAATTACATTTATTACAAGTACATACATGTACATGTAGTATAATATTTACAATTAAAAAACCCCAACCAAGATAGATCGATCCCGACATGGTTGTAGAAGTAGTTTTTGTTTTATAGAAAACCTGTTGATTTACGACACATAAAACGTTGCCTTTTAACTAATACTTAATTCAATACTATTAAATACTAATTAATATAAACACAGATTGCAACATTGTTTTTATTTTGATAATTTAATCCAAAGTTTTCATGTTAGCAGGTGATTTTCCATACTTAACATGTAAACAAATGACCAAGGACCCTAAAAATCTTGCAAATCTGTGTGAATTGACAGTTTGACGTAATCAAAGAAAAGCCGCTTCCTGTCTAAAGGCATAAATTACTCAAGTAAACACTTCCAACGAATGCATATGGAATGGTTTTAATTGTCGGAACAAAGTCAGTTCTCTGCTCGCTAATGCATTTATTTTCCCTTTGTAGGTAGGTTATTCCATTGATTGCTAAAAGAAGGTGGTAACTATTGAGTTGATAGTTGCATTTAATATTCACAGTTTATTCTTGTTGCGTCAACATTTAAAACAATGTTTACCAGTAATTATGGACCAAATCGGCAGAGTGACATTCACACATGTTAATCCCTTTTGTCAAAACACCGCAGACAGCATTCTACACAATAGGTCAGTAGACAAGCTTTGCGTGTTTGCATAACGTCAAAAACTTAAAATCCAGTTCCGCCCAGATGTCTTCTTTAATCAGTTTACAGTACAATTACTGTTAAAATAATTACTCTACTAAAATACCATAACGTAAAAAATTCGGCGTGTTTGATTTGAAATTATTTTAGAGGAAATATCAACTTATTCGCGATAAAATTTCGTTAAAAAATACCATAGAAACTTTTAACCGAAATCAACAAAACTCAATGTTCTCTGCGCTACAAAGTTTGTATAAAAAATTCAATACACGCACGCTTTGCAGGAGTATACATTATACCTTGACCTTGTACATTGCAGCATAATTTTTGCGCGCTTTTGTCGGGAAATATACATGATGACTGTATATTGGAAGCATTTGTAAACTTCGTGTTAACAATTAAAAATCATAGTATGTTTCGGATTACTAATTATTATTCTCATTTGGAAATTTTACGGAACATTTATTCTTGTTTTATATGTGTTATGATTTAAATATTGATTTGTCAAATGTATTATATTCATTCATATTGTAGACGTACCTGTGAATTAAAAAACATAATTTGTATACGTATTAATTTTCTATACATTTATCTTTTTTTTTATATATGTATTACAGTATTTAAACAATTTATTATAACAATGGTTTTATTTTTTGGCATGCCCAGTAGCACACTGCTAACGCAGCGTTGCGCGGCGGTCACTGATAAGAACGGAAAGTGTCTGCATTTACCGACTAGCCTAAAGTAATACACGCCGCGGGAATTAGCGAACGCGGCGTAACGCCGAGCGTTTTATCGAGTTCACCTCGCTTTTCCAACGCCTTGTGAACACTCGCTAGCAGAAAAAACCCGCGGAGGGAGCACGTTTTTTTGGGAAAACGCGTGGAGTGTACTGTACATGTATACTTTATGCACATGTGTTAAACCTTGTTTTTCCAGAGACCCTCTCATAAAAAACATGGCAAAATGAAACATTCACGAGATTTCATTAATAAAGCATTTCCATAATATAATTGCCTATGATGTTCATATTCGCTAACACTCAGATGTTGCCTGACCGAATTATTTATTAAAAAAAACTCTATAATGGTCACAGAATGAACTTATATCTTGCCTGTCATTGTATGTAATATCTCCCATCAGTTCATTGCCTTGTTATTTTTTTATCCCAATAAACATCTGACAGGGAGGGCGGTCAGTTCATTGATACTTACGGTCATTACTCCCTTACCACCAGCCTTTGTAACACAATATTCGCACAATGAAATGTATACAACAAAAATGAACAGTGCCACATTTTATATGAGTTTCAGTTTTTAATTGGATACTGAGACGCCAGCACAGCGGACAGGTAGCTTACCAACTTTTAAGTGTTCTCCTCGGGCACTTGAAGGGGCATCAGCCTTGTATCACAGTGCGCTGTTTTCACCCAGAAGTGGGCAGTTTAGTCACATTGTTACTTGTGTCAATTACTTGTCAATTGAACTCCAACATGTTTAGGTCTTTTCTTTATATGATTACTTCAGAAAGTATCAAATTGGTATGATCTCACCACCACATTGTGTTAATTTTGTATACAAAAGGTCATTGCCCGTTATGTTTCAAGTTATGGAGTTTTAAGGCTTCAAACTCCTATGAAATTGAAACCTTTACTTGCTATTTTAAACTTGTGTTAGGTTAAAATGAGCAAGATGCATGGATACGTTGAAAATTGACTAAGAAACATTGAAACAATATCAATGCAATTTAAAACAGCTTTTTGGAAATTGCAATTTATGATATGCTAATTTGATTTTATCTTAATTTAACTAAGTGAGACAGGTCTAAGAACATTCAATTGAAATTAAGGCTGTAATGGGTACTAAAATATCCTTAAAAATCTAAATCATTTAAAAAATTCCGTGACCAAGGCAAGAATTATGGTCATTTTTCCATAATATATGTACCGTGGACCACCATGACTGTTCACAGTCACACACATGTAACCGGGCATATTAATTAAATGGCAACATGGTTTATCATTGCCATTACTTAGTGAAAATTTCATTGTTTTCAGTATTTATATCGTTATATAAATACTGGCTGTGTTATTACCCTTATAACAGTTTGCCCCAATTAACTCTTCTTATGACCCACACATATTTGCAAAAAAGAAGTTTGTACAATATGAAAATCAAGTAACTGGCGAGTCTTTTAAAAAGGATTAATTATCTTCATAAATGTTGAAGACAGGCAACATTTGTCTAGTCTTTAATTTGTAAAAGTATAAAATGGCACTCTAAATGCTGTTATTGAAGAGCTAAAGTAAGCTGCAGTTTTTCCAACAATAAAATATCCCATGCAGACAAAATGATTTAATTTCCTATTGTGAAATTCAATAAAATTAGAAAAGTAAAACATGTGATACATGATATAATATTGAGTGTCTTTTCTCTACATATGAGCTTCAACAAAAGATTCAATTAAGCAGGTTAATTAGTACCACTGTGGATTTCTTAATTACCCATAATTAACACAACACTACTTTATTGTCACTGAAACTAGATCTGTTATATTAGGACCCCCTGCTTTTAACTGATAAGCCATCAAAAGAAGTGCGGAGGTCTTTTTGTTAACCCTTTTGCTTCAATAAGCAAAAAAACGTGTATGGCAGTGATAAAAGATAGCTGTTCGTTCCAAAAAGCTTGTTATGCCTTTTAAGATCAATGTTCATTCATAAAAAAAATTGGTGCATAGCTCAATCTTGCAATCTAACAGTTTAATATATTGATATAGGTTGATTCAGTATTGATAAGGCATGCTTCAATCATCCAATTAGAATCAGGGTCACATGGGTAGGGCTTGAGAAGAGAGAAACGGTTTATTCATAATGTTTAATATAGCCAGTGTTTAATTTATGATTATTAAATGTGATATGTAATATAGCTCATGATAAGAAGTTTTTTATATTGTCTCAACAGGAGAAAACAAAAGCCAATATAAATGATGGGTCTCAAAAGATACAAAAATGGACAAAAAGTTACATATATTTATGTTAAGCAAGTCTATAAATAAGGTTAGTTATTACCACTGAAAGTTATTACTTTGAAAATGCATCAAATTAAACCGTTTCCTTTCCACTCTGCTAGTCAATCATATTGCATGAGAACTGTGTTATAAATATTATCTTCAGTTAAAAAATGTATGTTCCAACAGTTTTCCAAGAAATAAGACTTTTCCCTTGGTATAACAACTTTGTACTGTTATATGAATAGAAGCATAAAGAACAAAAGAATTGAGGTAACTTTGGGTTTTAATAACTCTACCTGGCCTCAGAGACTTGGGTCAGTTGGGACAGCTGATACGAATAAGCTGGAAATAAAGTTTTCACTTAGTTTTAATAATCACTCTGTTGAACGAAGGATAATTTTAAAATGCCAATCACCATTTCACACAAAACTTATCCCCACTTTTCTACTTACAGCCAAGGACTGCATCATGGGAGATTGGGGAGACTGGTCTGAATGCTCCAATTCTTGTGGCCTCGGGCGTACAACCCGTAAACGACCAATCATTCAGCTGCCCTCCTTTGGCGGCAAACCCTGCCCCACTGCAACAAAGGAAAAACAATCATGCCATGGCGAATACGGATGTCTACAGCAGAGTGTCGAGTATTCCAGGGAGGAAATTAGAGGTAATTTGCGAGGTTTTCTCTGACTTACTTAAGCTTAAGCAGTGTGTATTACAGTGCAGAGATTGAACGTAATATGAGGCGTAATATCTTGGCTCAATTCTAAACTTTGTCACATGAGGTCAAAAACTAAGGCACTAGGTCAAATTGAAGAAAAAGCTTGTCAACACTCTTAAATTCACATTAATAGTCTGATCGATAACACTTGGTGCAAACATATGTTCTAGTGAATCAAATTCTCAGCTGAGTTTGAAAATGGTTCCAATTCTTTAAAAAACATGACATCTAGGGGGCAAGGCAGGTCTCCTTATTTGGCTATTATAAAAACTTGGTCACTCTCAAAAAGTCATATTTGCAGTCCAATCTTCATGAAACATGATTAAGAACATTAAATTTTGTTCCAAGCATATCCAGAGGGGGTAATCAAGTGATAGTCAAGATCGCGACGTTCATGCCGAGGCAGGTATTTTTTTGCCGTTTTATACCCTTTATTACTTGTATTTATTTTTAAAATGCCACTCACTTTCCAGCCATATCAGCAAGAAAGTTACTAGCGTTTATTTCGTGTTGATATTCGCTCTTTATCTGGACTTGTTTTTACTCACTGTGAAATTTCTTAGCGGGATGACCTAATTTAAGCTCCACTAAGAAAATTTGCGGGGAGTAAAGTATCTGTGGACGCAGTTTTAGAGTAGATTCCTCTACAGGAGACTGATTCAAGTTAAGTTCGTCTGCTATAGCCTTTGTTGCTATTGCAATATAAGTCTAGGGTAAAATGTATGTTATCACGGTGTGTGAAATGTTGCACAACACCTAATATTTGAAAAATCAATTTGATTTGGACCAATACAAATTTTCTAAAGTAAAGTAGGCGTAACCATTGACACTCGCTTGAAAACTAGCACCTTGTTGGTGAATGGCAACTGGCTTGTTTTGGAGATGTTACCAAAAATGTGCAGACAATAATAATTTGTCAGCTTTTTGAGACGATGCTACAGTAGGAGGAGGGGTCAGGGGGAGGGTGATTTTTTCCAAAAACATGCAACTTGTTCTGAGTGCACACCCAATGAAAGAGCTCTAACAGTGATATTGGTTAATCACCTCTTATGATCACTGTAATGTAAACATCAAAATTGCTATCAAAGTGTTCAAGCAGTACCTCCGATGGCTTTATTGTAATTTCATGATCTACTGGTTTCAGTGAAATCAAAGAATTCACTCTAGCAGTGAGGTCTGTCTTAACTGCAGACGTGTGATCTTGTTACCATACTGCCTTTAATGTCCTGGCTGAAAAATAGCAAAGTGTCAGGTAAATTTACAGGTGTTAAGAGACAACAATAAAATTGATGTTGCAGCCTAAATCAAGCTGCGTACTTTTTTGAATGACAGTTTGGGGTTATTGACAAAAGATCGCCTGACAAAAAAGTAAGAAATGTTTGTCTTTTTTTTTTTACTGACTGTTTTATTTGGTACCAATGTCTAATGTGGCATTGAATTTGATTAATCAAGTCTTGTTTAATTGCTAGACTCAATGCCAGACATATAAATCAAACCGGTAACCTACAAAAAAACTCAAAGTTTCTTTTTCAAAGTCTGGGCAGATCAAGTAAATTTTGTGTTGATGTAACTAAAATATAATAATTGATATTTGTCATGTCCCTTATAACCCTGCATGCAACGAAGGAAATAATTTTCAATGAATGCTTAAATTATAGTATCAAAACAATTGTTTTAAAATAGGAGTGAGTACAATAAATACATTAGAAAATATATATAGTATACATCTTGAGGATAAATATATATATATATATATATATATATATATATATATATATATATATATATATATATATATATATATATATATATATATATATATATATATATATATATATGTTTTCCAGCTCTTGTGAGTGGGTTTTTAGTTGTATTTGAGGGCAAAATTCTGCATTTCAAATCTCATAAACAAAATTATTTTCCCAAATGACTACCTATAACTTCAAATAAAAAAATCCAAAAATAAATCACACACACATTGTTATGATAAATGTTATAGTCCTTGTAAGCAATTACAATATAACAAAATTACCATACATTCCTTTGTATAGCGTGCAGTTTTTTGCTTCCAAATTTCAAATTAAAAAGTTGGTGCGCGTAATACATTGATACAACGCTTTCCTTGCTGTTAAATTGCGAATAATTCATTTCGTAATCGTAAATAATCATAATAGCCGCCATTGTTGTATTCCAGAAAACTACACCCTATAATCTTAAAGACTGAAGGGCCGTTGTCAAACCAACAAAAAGTTGTTATCGGCAGATATGAACGGGGTAGCATTAGTTATTTACAATAAAATAAAATGTTTGAATAAAGTATGCAAACATTTATTTGTCTGTGTTTGTGCACTTCTACATTGGCAGCTTACTTTGGACTGGTAAAGGTATTTGGTCTTTTTGGCAGGTAACTGTAGTTGTGAACAGGGTCGTAAGTGTTTTCTAGTTTGGTCCAGGTTTTAGGCGCATTCATTGTTCATCACATTCAAGCCTGTGTAAGGCGACAAACGATAACCCAACTTGTCCAACATAATAGATAAACAGTTTTATGTCAATACTGACATATCTCAACAACTGTCTCCCATGCGCCACAAAGTTTTATTCAGCATTCAAATTTAAAGCCATGCTTTCCCCGAGGAAGAATGACATGATGTACATGAATTCTTATTTTCTCACGTTTTACACCAATTGCAGAAGGACTGTTAATCTGTTGCTTGAAAATTACAAAATTGTCAGAAAAGTATAGTCCTATGCAACCCATGCTCCTAATCATAATGACGCTTCCTATTTTGAATGCTTACCGGTAATTAAGCTTTCCAATGCCCCGGATTATTGGATTGCGCAATAGTAAAATGGCGGCCCTTTTTGGTCCGATTTGGCGGTTTTATTGTCTTTAAATGTTTTTTTCTCCATTTTTGCATTAATAAAACAGCCTGCGCGCTATACATGGGAGCGTGCTGTATGAGGGAAAATTTGGTAGTGAAAATCACTCTTCCCTGTCCAAAGGGACCAAGTCCCATTCCCAAAAGTGTCCTAATGTTTCTTTGTCCCTAAACTTTCATAACATGCAAGTCAATTAATTTATATTGCTATAAAGCAAAACGGTCCTGTGATATGATATGGCATCTGAGTTAATACCGCAGTATGCTGATTAATTGGTATGTCGTTGCATCCCTGTGATAAACATACTGGTAATCAATTCCATACAGAGGTTAATCATTATATAGCCAATCACTGCATGTGAGATCAATTGCTGCATGTTTGAAAAATCAAAACAACTGTCCAACATTTAATGTTTGATTTTCCTTTCTGTTACAAAAACATAATGATCAAGACATCCAAGATTTAACCGATAACTTTTTTTTCAATTTGCTGAGTCAACAAAAGCATGACAGATTTCTAGTGGAACTTGAACTAGTATTTTTTTTACATAAATTTCCTACATAATAATTCTTCAAGTGAAAAAAACACCCACAGATCCACATGAGAGGTAGAAAAAGTGCAGGATTAAATATTTGATAACCTTTTTATGATCTTGCTTTTGAATCAATAATTTGAATGATTGTTAGCATAGCAGGTCGGATTTATGGACATATTGTTGCCCCAGTCATTTAATGCCTGTACACTCATTAATCATGATGTCAAATGGGAAAATTGACAGTATATATGTGTTTTATGTCAGAAATGTTAAACTGAATTAGACTTGCTAAGCACTTGAACTTGTTTTACGAAGTATTTTTGGATATTGACTGGGCAGGTTAAATAAATACTCTACTACTCTTTCAACTAGGCTGAGAATTTAATAGGTTTGAATATGCACTGTTTGAGAGCCATTCAGAAATACCATTATAACTTTAACCCATTTATGCCTTGTGGACTTTCCCATCCTTCTAAATTGGATCAATTTATTTAAAAAATAAGGGATGTCTAGTATATTTATTTTTATATTTAGAATATTTCTTACAGAAATTCCTTTAAGCAAACAGCGCAGACGCTGATGAGACGCCACATCATGCGGCATCTCATCTGGGTCTACGCTGTTTGCCAAGGCCTTTTTTCTAGACGCTAGGCATAAATGGGTAAAGATAATACAAATGTAACTTTTATTTCGTTTAAAAAAATTAATATAAACAATATTTTAAAATACAGGTGTCTAAACATTTAGAGACAAGAAATACCTGAATGCTGCTCATATAAAGAAATAATTGTACCCAAGAAACTTGGCATTGAAACATTTTATCTAAAATCTGTGTATCAGAAAAATTAAGATTAAAGGAATAAGATAAGAACAAATTAGTGATTTGTTGCCTAAAGGCTTTGCAAGATTTCACAAAACTAAGGTGTTCTGAAACCTCTGCCCAGTTTTTTATGTGGCCTCTTAACATGATTTCCTGGAGGAAATGTGATTGCTAACAATTTAATTGCTAATTGTTTTGTATAGATATTTATGCCCCCCTTCGAAGAAGAGGGGATATATTGCTTTGCACATGTCGGTCGGTCGGTCTGTCGGTCCGTCCACCAGGTGGTTTCCGGATGATAACTCAAGAACGCATACGCCTAGGATCATGAAACTTCATAGGTAGATTGATCATGACTCGCAGATGACTCCTATTGATTTTGAGGTCACTAGGTCAAAGGTCAAGGTCACGGTGACTCGAAATAGTAAAATGGTTTCCGGATGATAACTCAAGAACGCATACGCCTAGGATCATGAAACTTCATGGGTAGATTGATTATGACTTGCAGATGACCCCTATCGATTTTGAGGTCAATAGGTCAAAGGTCAAGGTTACGGTGACTCGAAATAGTAAAATGTTTTTTGAATGATAACTCAAGAATGCATACGCGGCCAACAGGGCACACTCTGAACAATATTACTGAAGCAACTGGTCTGTAATCCTAAATCTATAATTATCAGTCCAATGAAACATCATCCTTTTAGTAAAATACAGTGGATCAGTAAAAATATTATCAGAATATGAGATTTTTTGTATATTTTGTATATTAAATATTGTGTTAATGTTAATTTTGTTGATTAATATAAATATAAGCAGGACAGGGGAGGTAATACACTATTATATCTTTCTTATATACAGGGGAAAAAAATGCAATAAGTTTAAATTTATTGTCACAGCATTTGCCTCCCTTGTAATATATTTAAATTTTACCAAATGTAAGGCTAACTGCATTTTTGTAATGCATACTACTACTACTACTACTACTACTACTACTACTACTACTACTACTACTTCTACTACTACTACTACTACTACTACTACTACTACTACTACTGCTGCTGCTGCTGCTGCTGCTGCTGCTGCTGCCTCAGCTGCTGCTGCTGCCACTACTACTACTACTTCTACTACTACTACTACTACTACTACTACTACTACTACTACTACTTCTCCTCCTCCTCCTCCTCCTCCTCCTCCTCTTCCTCTTCCTCCTCCTCCTCCTCCTCCACCACCACCACCACCACCACCACCATCACCACCACCACCACCACCACCACCACCACCACCACCACCACCACCACCACCACCAAAAAACGTATTCACACAATGGCTGCTACTACAACTTATAGCCCATATAGGGGGGCATGCATGTTTTACAAACAGCCCTTGTTATAATAGCAATTAAACAAAATATTGCTCCCTCAGTATTTTAACTGAAACCTCTGAAAGAAAATCTAACAAATGAAAAACATTGATACATGTATATACAACTGCAATCAGTTAATTTGCAAAATTATAACAACTATGGGAAACGACATAGAACACTTTGATTCTTAATGGCTAATTGAGTACCCCACTTGGACATTTATATCAACTAATGAATGGTGTTTCAGAATTGGTAATGGAAGTATGGATACTACAGCCATGATGATGCATTATTTCTTTACTGTTTGATAGTTTTGTTCCCCTTGGGTACTCTTAGATTGATCCAAGCTGGTTTTAGGCCACAGGTGAAACATTTTTCCAATATACATTACCTATATACAACATACATGTTTGTAAGGAAACAGACATCATAATGCTTGCAATGTTTAGAAGTAACAGGTGGTATGGTAGGCAATGAGGGACGTGTGTTATGTTTCGAGAATATCTAGGGTCAGGATACCAGAACAGTCATTTCCTTTAAATTTGGTTGTTAACTGCCTCTGGATACAGTGTTTGCAATTCAGAAGATATAGCCCCATGTCTGAGCCTACAGAGATCCAGGAAAGTTTCAGAGCTCACAACTCATGCTTTGAAACAAAATGCAATGTAACATAAAACAATTAAGATGGTAGGAATATTTGAATATTTTTGTCCGTCATGCGTTGTGCGGAGTCAACATTTGCCTTAATAACTCTCTAGAGGCCACATTTATTGTCCAATCTTCGTGAAATTTGGTCAGAAGATTGGTCTCAATGATATCTTGGATGAGTTCAAAAATGGTAACGTTTGCTTGAAAAACATGGCTTCGTAGGGGCAGGGCATTTTTCCTTATATGGTGATATATGGCTATAGTAAAATCTTATTAACTAGAGGCCACATTTATTGTCTGATCTTCATGAAACTTGGTCAGAAGATTCATCCCAATAATATCTTGGACGAGTTCGAAAATGATGCAGGTTGGTTGAAAAACATGGCCCAGGGGGCGGGGCATTTTTCCTTCTATGGCTATAGTAAAACCTTGTTAACACTCTAGAGGCCACATTTATTTTCCGATCTTCATGAAACTTGCTCAGAAGATTTGTCCCAATGATATCTTGGATGAGTTCAGAAATGGTAACCATTGCTTGAAAAACAAAAATTGGCTGCCAAGGGGCGGGGAATTTTTCCTTATATGGCATTATATGGCTATAGTAAAATCTTGATAACACTCTAGAGGCCACATTTATAGTCTGATCTTCATGAAACTCAGTCAGAAGATTCATCCCAATAATATCTTGAATGAGTTCAAAAATGATACCGGTTGGTTGAAAAACATGGCCACCAAGGGGGTGGGGCATTTTTCCTTATATGGCTATAGTAAAACCTTGTTAACACTCTAGAGGTCACATTTATTTTCTGATCATCATGAAACTTGCTCAGAAGATTTGTCCCAATCATATCTTGGATGACTTCGAAAATTGTTTTGGTGGTTTTAAAAACATGGCCACCAGGGACAGGGCATTTTTATGTCCCCCACTACTATAGTGGGGGACATATTGTTTTTGCCCTGTCTGTTGGTCTGTCTGTTTGCGCCAACTTTAACATTTTGCAATAACTTTTGAGATATTGAAGATAGCAACTTCATATTTGGCATGCATGTGTATCTCATGAAGTTGCACATTTTGAGTGGTGAAAGGTCAAGGTCAAGGTCATCCTTCAAGGTCAGAGGTCAAATATATGTGGCCAAAATCGCTCATTTTATGAATACTTTTGCAATATTGAAGATAGCAACTTGATATTTGGCATGCATGTGTATCTCATGGAGCTGCACATTTTGAGTGGTGAAAGGTCAAGGTCAAGGTCATCCTTCAAAGTCAGAGGTCAAATATATGTGGCCCAAATCGCTTATTTTATAAATACTTTTGCAATATTGAAGATAGCAACTTGAAATTTGGCATGCATGTGCATCTCATGGAGCTGCACATTTTGAGTGGTGAAAGGTCAAGGTCATCCTTGAAGGTCAGAGGTCAAATATATGTGGCCCAAATCGCTTATTTTATGAATACTTTTGCAATATTGAAGATAGAAACTTGATATTTGGCATGCATGTGTATCTCATGGAGCTGCACATTTTGAGTGGTGAAAGGTCAAGGTCAAGGTCATCCTTCACAAGGTCAAGGTCATCTTACAAGGTCAAACATCATATAGGGGGACATTGTGTTTCACAAACACATCTTGTTTCTTATATGGCTATATATGGCTATAGTAAAACCTTGTTATCACTCTAGAGGCCACATTTATTGTCCAATCTTCATGAAATATGGTCAGAAGATTGGTCTCAATGATATCTTGGATGAATTTGAAAATAATTATGTTTGCTTGAAAAACATGGCCTCCAAGGGGCGGGGCATTTTTCCTTAATATATGGCTATAGTAAAATCGTGTTAACACTGATTTATTGTCCTGTCTTCATGAAACTTAGTTAGAAGATTCATCCCGATAATATCTTGGACGAGTTCAAAAATGATGCCGGATCGTTAAAAAACATGGCTTCCAAGGGGCGGGGCATTTTCCTTATATGGCTATAGTAAAACCTTGTTAACACTCTAGAGGCCACATTTATTTTCCGATCTTCATGAAACTTGGTCAGAAGATTTGTCCCAATAATATCTTGTTATCTCAGGTAAGCGAATTTGGGCCTTTTAAGCCCTCTTGTTTTAACATGCTTGTGAACAGTCTCCTGTTTCTTTGTGATGTATTTAAAAAAATATTTATTTTAGCATGTTGGATACTGTTCTGATAATAACAATTTGAAATTTTCAGCATTACATAACCATTCACTTTGCTACACAAGTTTGTTATGTGCCTCTATGGTTTAACCATCATGTGCATGCAATGTAATCATTGTATGTTCAAACCAATTTCAGTTGAACTTATCGTTGCAATTATTTTGTTAAAAATACAAATAAGATGAAAGAATATACGCCACAAGAAAAGAGTTGTGGTATTTCATCCATTCATCATGTTAACGTGAAATACCAAAAAAAAAAGTATTTGATAATCCTATAAATGTGTTCTTTGTCCATAATTTCTAACAGAGCTTATTAAAAATTATCGCTCCAGAAGAGAAAATAATTCAGTATTTTATTTATTAAGAGGCCATTTGGCTGCAGCATAGTTTTTACTGCAGCAGAATAAAATGTTTGACCAATTTTTATATAAAAAATATTGTTATTTTTTCGTTTTCGAAAAGGTGAATAATAACATTTATAGTAGTGAAAATTATTTCTAAGCATGATAATTATATGTATTGTATAAATGTGTACTTGTGCCAGTAGCCTTATAACCTGGTCCTGGAATGTAGAGTCAATGACCTAAATCAAGATCCAAGTGTTATAAACCTCATGAGCGGATGCTTGCAAACATAATACCCTGCTTTAGCGCATCTGGAATACATATAATATTGAACTATAATATTGGTAGACAAAATATAAGCAGCTATTATTTTATGGTGTAGATGCTTATACGTTTTGCATCTTTCTAATATGACTTTCAATTTGAAAAATTGTGTGGTGCTGGAAATTTGTTCTAAATTGTTACAGCTACTGTAATGTTTTTAATAAACCTTTGCACCCAGCTTATAATATGGTTGAACCTTCAACCAATGTGTTAAAATTGTTGCAATGATGCCCTCTTCATGTGTTGCATTATGTCTTCGTTTCAATATTTGTAGGAAGAAGGCATGAACGTAATCGACAACCGAAAATGCGAGAAGGTAGTCAAATGACATTGAATATCTCGCTGTACACACATAGCGCTATTATGCATTAGTTGTATACCTTTCCTAAAATAGTATCAGATTCTGTAACTTGTTAAATCAATGCAAAATACTTTTTTAATCACTATATTTTTCCTGTGAATAATACAAAAATTAATTTATAAATTCATCAAAAAACGATATTGTAAAAAGCACAATTAGATCTATATTTTATTCAGTTTAAACTAAATGGGTCATTTATTCATTATTCTTTTTAGTATTTTAAAAATTTCTGGGTGTTTTTGTATATGATTCATTATTCTGTCACTTTGCTGTCAGTTGATACAAAGGAAAATAAATAAGTACCTAACGAACAACAATTAATCCTTTAATACATGATCCAGTTTAACCTTGTTGTCATCTTATCCAAAATCTTGTAATGTGATTTTTAATGATTTAGCTGATATACAAAATGCTAAAAGATAATTTCAAATAATGTATCACAGTATAAAGACGAAATGTCATAGTAGATGATAAGCTGATACATAATTTATGACCTACAATCATGAGAAACAAATTACTTGCCACCCGTTCTGTAGCGTTAATATTATAGTAACGAGGTAAAGCTTTAAATCATATTTTTAATATCTGTCACTTAACATGAAAAATGTTTGCACCAATTGTAACAGCACCCTGTAATCATATAACAAGTAGATCATTGAGCAGTAATTATAGATGGACAATTATCTCCATAGCAAACATTTAAAGAACAATAATAAACAGCTTTACAGGAATTTGTGAAGGTATACATCATGCAACAAATGTAGTTGCCGTCTTTGAAAAAAAAGATTGACAGTTCTATAGAATTTGTATTGGTTGTGCAGAATGTTATTAAGCTGATAATGCTGCTGCTGCTAAAAATGATGGTTATTAATGTGATGATGATGTTTTCTTACAAAATGTAATGTGTCTGAATTCACTTGTTATCTTGTTTTAATAGATCATACAAGATAAATATAATCATATATTCCTCATATGGATTTACAGTTTGGATTGACCAGTCATTTGCAAAAAATACCGGCCAATTTGGGTAACAAACCTCAGCATATGTGGTTATCTGTTGTTAAACAGCTGCTGTCTTGTTATTCTGATAGACACAATAAAGCCAATTAATTATTTGACTGTTAGCAAAGAACAAAGCTAGAAGATCATAACCTTTGCCTGTCAGAAGCTCTGCCACAGAATTCAAACAAGGAATTGACATGTTTGAACTACTATGATTCTGTTATCAGTTATCCACAATCTCTTAATTATGGTTGATTAAAGCATAATTGTGGCATTGTAACTTGTTTAACATGTTAACACTATGTCATTATCATTAAGTGACTAGACTACATTCATGTAAAATGTCAAATCTAATTGGAGAGGGTTGTTAAAAAAGTGGAATGCACTGCTTCCCTAATTTAGTGAAGTCATAAAACGGCTTAAAACAATGATTTGATATTTTTTTATTTGGCAGTATATAATCTCAAAAGTTGAAAATTGGGAATTAATTAACTTATTAGATTCAGATTTAAAAATCTTATGTGCATGTTTTTATTGCCCCATAATAATGTATTTATATAATAATGACGTAAATTGTCAAAAAAATGATGTAGAGTAGTTTTTACTCAATATACTGCATGCATGTCTCAAATTTTTGCCTAGACCTTTTTTGAAGCTTACATTTTATGTATCAAGTAGTTTTACTCTAAATGCTCTGTATTCATGTCTTTTTACTTAGACATTATGAAGTTTACATTTTAACTTCATGACTTGGGAGAGGAGGATGGGGATTATAGTGAACTTTAAAAAAAACTGTAGTTGTGGCCCCTATAATAGCAAAAAAAAACAACCTGATTTCACTTTTATCCTTAATTAAGTTTTATTGCTGCTTGGGACTGAAACTTTGTAAAACACATTAAGGCCACGACTTTTATATTTCTTGGTTTACAAAACCGCCGACCCGGAAAATGGGAAAAAATAATCGGAAAATGGTCTTTTTTATATACACTTCAACACCGTTATTTCGAACACTGATAATCCGAAGTCACCGTTATTTCGAAGTATTTTTCGGGTCCCGATTTTGGTTCTTCTTTGTTTAATGTTAAATTTGATTGTTAATCCGAACATCGTTAAACCGAAGGAATCGGTAATTTGAAGTGATTCTGTCGGTCCCAACACTGTAATTCGCACCAAATCCTGATTCTTTAATCCGAAGTCAAAACGGCAAAACACTCAGCGTTATTTCACACCTTTGTCGTCTGCAGGTGGCACGTCAAAAGCCGATAATTACACCTTTGTCGCCTGCGAGTAGCGTGTTAATTTTATTATGTCGTCAAAAGCGGATAATTCTGTAATTAGAGAAAAAAAAAGAAGAACCAGAATCGTTTTATTCCTCCTTTTGTTTCAAGTAGAAATCTATTGCTATCTGACCATACAGTAAACATTTTTATGTCCCCCACTATAGTCGTGGGGGACATATTGTTTTTGCCCTGTCTGTTGGTTGGTTGGTCTGTTGGTTGGTTGGTTGGTTTGCGCCAACTTTAACATTTGCAATAACTTTTGCAATATTGAAGATAGCAACTTGATATTTGGCATGCATATGTATCTCATGGAGCTGCACATTTTGAGTGGTAAAAGGTCAAGGTCATCCTTCAAGGTCAAAGGTCAAATTTATGGGTAAAAATCGCTCATTTAATGTACACTTTTGCAGTATTTCAATATTCAAGATAGCAACTTGATATTTGGCATGCATGTGTATCTCATGGAGCTGCACATTTTGAGTGGTGAAAGGTCAAGGTCATCCTTCAAGGTCAGAGGTCAAAATTATGTGGACAAAATCACTCATTTATTGAGTACTTTTTCAATATTGAAGAAAGCAACTTGATATTTGGCATGCATGTGTATCTCATGGAGCTGCACATTTTGAGTGGTGAAAGGTCAAGGTCATCCTTCAAGGTCAGAGGTCAAATATATGTGGCCCAAATCGCTTATTTTATGAATACTTTTGCAATATTGAAGATAGCAACTTGATATTTGGCATGCATGTGTAACTCATGGAGCTGCACATTTTGAGTGGTGAAAGGTCAAGGTCAAGGTCATCCTTCAAGGTCAAATATATGGGTCAAAATTGCTTATGTATTGTCACTTTTGCAATATTGAAGCTAGCAATTTTATATTTGAAATGCATGTTTATCTCATGGAGCTGCACATTTTGAGTGGTGAAGGTCAAACGTCATATAGGGGGACATTGTGTTTCACAAACACATCTTGTTAAGTGAAACAATTATTCATAGTAGCGTTAAACCGAACCATGCGAATTCCACAACTTTTTATTTTAAGAGAATCAAAGAAGTCTACTGTCAAATGTTAATTTCGAATTATCATTAATCCGAAGTTATATTAACGGTCCCGACGACTTTGAAATAACGGTGTTGAAGTGTATATTTTATTCCTGACCGCACTAAAAAACAAGCGAAATGAGAAAAAAAAACGATCCGGTTTGAGTATGGTTGCAAATAAAATCAAGTAATGAAATCGACGACTGGTTCACATATATTGCAGAGATTGGGATATTTTTCAATGTGACGCCTTATGTACCTGTCCTTTTATGGGCACTTCTCAAAACTTATTCCGATAATATCTTGGACGAGTAAAAAAAGGATGCCGGTTGGTTGAAAAACATGGCTGCCAGGTGGTGGGCCATTTTTCCTTATATGGCCATTATTTTACGATCTTCGTAATACTTGGTCAGAAGATTTGTCCCAATAATATCTTGTTATCTCAGGTGAGCGACTTTGGGCCTTTCAGGCCCTTTTGTATTAAATTGGAGGATTGCCATCGAGAATCAAACACACGATTGGTTCGGCATGTTGATTGCTAGACAAAGGAAGCCAATTTTGTCGGCGAGAAATTTGTCGCTTTATTGCTTTAAGACAGGAAGCAGCTTCCCTTTGATGACATCAAACTGTCAATTCACACCGACTGCAAATTTTCGGAAGACTTTTACTGATTCTTTTTTTACAATTGCAGTAAAGAAAAACTTACAAAAGGTGCTTTTAGGACTCATTTCATTTGAAGATATAGATGTGTTTCTTTGCATAATTTGATATGTTGTCTCTGTGTTAAGGTTATAAAAGGTATGTTGTCTTTGTTCTGATGTTATTAGTATTAACTTTTTGTCGAATGTTTTTTTTTTGTTTTTTTTTTCGACCGCCAGATGGACCATTTTCCAAAAAAAAAATGTAAACCAATAAATTAAAAAGTCGTGACCTAACCAGCATGTAAAACTGCGCACCTCCATAATAAATTTGGTTTGCAGGTTTTCGACACAACTGAAGTTATTGATCCTTTAAATATTAAAAAAACTTTTCTCTTAATATGTGCATCATAGCAAAAATCTTTTGCTGCTAGAGTTTGCTTGGCGCATTTTCATTACGATCAGAGTTTTAGCCCCTTTAATATACACAAAGAATTAAAAAATTTGTATTATCTGTTATTCCAAAAGTAATTGTGCTAGAGAGCTTAACTTTACAAACATATTAATTAGTGTGAGCAGTTGTGAATCATCATGTTTTGGTTATTATATTTTCCACGGTGCCTATAACACATGACTTTTTCGGTTCTGTGTTGGGAGAATAAAGCGTGTTCCAGTTAACATTTTTAAGGATCTCTTTTTAAATATTTCATCATTTTAAATGGGAGAGCCCGCTAATTCCCAAGCATTTTTCTATAGGTATCATGACCTTTTTAAACAAATAAGTATTTTTTCAGTAAAGTGCAACCGCGTGTTTGAATGGTTAGAAAAATGTCGGATTGGTGTGGGGACTTCATATTACAAACGTGCGGTTGCATTTAACTGATAAAATACTTATTTGTTTAAACAGATCATGATACCTATAGAAAACTCTCACGAATGAGCGGGCTCTCCACTTTATCCCATTAAAAATGGTGAAAAATTTAAAAAGACATCATTAAAAATGTTAACTGGGTCGTGCTTTATTCTCCTAACACATATCTTAAAAAGGCACGTGGTATAAGCACCGTGTTTTCTATACAACTCTGAATAATTGCCGTTTTTTTAAGCAAATCTTTTCTTTTTCAACTTGAGCATCTCGTAATTTAAAAAAGATTGCTGCTAAAGGGCTTACACTTTACAAACATGTAAACTTAAGCATGATCACTTTCATACTTACATTCTTTTTCACTACAGAAGTGGAGTTTGTTCTTTTTAGCTCACCTGAGCTCAACGTGCTCATGGTGAGCTTTTGTGATCGCTTTTTGTGCGTCGTGCGTCGTCCGTCTTCAACATTTTGCCTTGTGAACACTCTAGAGGCCACATTTATTGTCTGATCTTCATGAAATTTGGTCAGAAAATTTGTCCCAGTGATACCTCGACTGATTTAGAAACTGGGTCATTCTGGGTCAAAAACTAGGTCACTAGGTCAAAAAAAAGAAAAACCTTGTGAACACTGTAGAAGTCACATTTGATGCCCAATCGTCATGTTACTTTTTCAAAATGTTTATCTAAATGATATGTTGGTTGAGTTCAAAAATGGTACCGGTGTGTTGAAAAACTTGGCCGCCAGGGGGCGGGGCAGTATTCCTTATATGGCTATAGAGAAACGTTGTGAACACTCTAGAAGTCACAAGTTTTGCCCAATCATTATGAAACTTGGTCAAAACATTGGTTTCATTGATATCTCAGACGAGTTTGAAAATGGTCCAGATCAGTGAAAAAACATGGCCGCCAGGAGGCGGGGCAGTTTTCCTTATATGGCTTTAGTAAAACCTTGTTAACACTCTAGAGGCCACATTTATTGTCCGATCTTCATGAAACTTGGTCAGAAGATTCACCCCAATAATATCTTGGACGAGTTCAAAAATGATGCTGGTTGGTTGAAAAATATGGCTGCCAGGGGGCAGGGCATTTTTCCTTATATGGCTATAGTAAAACCTTGTTAACACTCTGGAGGCCACATTTATTTTCCGATCTTCATGAAACTTGGTCAGAAGATTTGTCCTAATGATATCTTGGATGAGTTCGAAAATGGTTTCGGTTGCTTAAAAAACATGGCCACCAGGGGGCAGGGCATTTTTCCTAATATGGCTATATATCATGCAGCGCACTCACACTACTTTGGGTGAAGGGGTCCACAGCCCTTAGGAGGGGGAATTTTCGCGCCATTTCCCTTTTTCGGGGATTTTTTTACTTACTCTCTCATTATTACATTTGTACATGTTTGCACTATATTCATTGCATTTTTCATAATTTAGTATGTTTGCAAAGATTTAATTGAAAAAGAATTGAGATATAATAATCATGAGACACATCTTTCTATTAAAAAAAATAAATAATAATAGTTATTTTTTTTATTTTTTGGGGGGGGAATTTTTCCCCCTAAAAGGGGAAAAAAGTATATTTTTCAGGTGGGGGACTGCCGCCGAATTTCGGCGGCAGATTTATTGAGGGCCCTGTCATGCTTTAGTAAAACCTTGTTAACACTCTAGAGGCCACATTTGTTGGATGAGTTCGAAAATGGTTCCGGTTGGTGGAAAAACATGGCCGCCAAGGGGGTGTGGCATTTTTCCTTATATAGCTGTAGTTAAACCTTGTTGACACTCTAGAAGCGATATTTATTGAACGATCATCATGAAACTTTGTCAGAAGATTTGTCCCAATGATATTCTGGACAAGTTCGAAAGTGGTTCCAGTCGCTTGAAAAACATGGCCACCAGTGGGCGGGGCATTTTTCCTTATATGGACTTATGAATCTTCATGAAACTTTGTCAGTTTATTTGTTTAAATGATATCTTGGATGTGTATGAAAATGGTTCTGGTCTGTTGAAAAACGTGGCTGCCAGGGTGTTCACTAGTCATGAAAGTTGGTAAGAACATATTTTTCTAATGACATCTTGGGCTGCACAGAACAGGTCAGTTCCTTTGAATCTCAGGTGAGCGACTTTGGGCCTTTCAGGCCCTCTTGTTTTACAAAGATGAATGTGGGGCACTTGAGATCTACCGACACCATTCTATTTTCTTTTGTATTATTTGATTCACCTTATTAATTGCAAAAAATAAAAAAGGAACATGTTTTGTTGTTAAACAAAAATAAAACACAAAATCTGCTACATCTGAACAATTTTAATAGTAAAAATACTGACTAAGGTTTTTTCATAGCCCTTGTGGTTTGAGATGGGTTGAATTTCAGGATCAGGCTTATGTCAATCAATGGTTTCACACCTGGGTTTGACTTAAATGATATCCTGCATGGCATGTCAGCTCAGTCATGATTTATTTGATACTCAAATCCGACTTTCTAGGGATGACATAATCAGTTTAAATGCTGACTCACCTGAAAAATAGCAATTAGTTACTTGTCAATTTATCTCTGGTTTACTGTTTTGTGTAACTGTGCCCAGGTGTGAGCCTGAGTCGCCCTTAGCTGTAACTCAGGTGTTGGGAGTTTTAGTGTGTTTTTTACATGAAAAATGTCATTGTCATTTGTTGTCTTTTATGAGTTCCTCTCTGAACTTTAGTCTGAAAAGGTCAGTTGTTTTCTTTTTATTCTGTACATTTTATGTTCGCTGTGATGTAGGAGATTAATTGTAGCATTAGATGTAACTTGTGAGTCATGAGATTTATTGATATATAATGAGCATATAAAAAATAAAATGGCTTTAAAACAGTAAATCCAATGTAAATGTCTTCACTATATTTTTGCCTTAACCAACATATGAATGTGACTGAGGAATCATAGTGTAGTAAGATTAAAAAACAATCTTTAAATGGAACCATCAATCATCTATTGTTTACTGCAGTGAAATTTATGACAAGCATGTAAAGCCTTATGCCGAAATGTTTACTTGTTTGAGTTGTAGAACCCAAATGGGGTCTATATGTGTCATATGATCAAATCTGCACAGACAAAATAGCGTTTTACCAATAGAGAAAATTATTCATAACTTGTGTACATGAAGAAGTTTTCTGTTGTTCAGCAATAACTTATTTGCAATTGAATATAACTTTTCTTTCTTTTATTTTCTTGTACTTAAAAAAACCCAACTTGTATTATAGTTTTTGATTCATCAACAATATATCTGTGTTAAAGAAAGTAATAAGATCACAAGTATTAAGATCATAATTATAAACTCACTTATACATTTTTTGTCAGAGCCAATAGATATGTTAATTAATTATTACACAGCTGTTATAGGTTTAACCAAGAGATGTATGATACTTAAATAATCCATATACAAATAATATTAATCATTACAGGAATGTAAGTTTGTAGACAGTAACATGATTTAAATGTATTTTGGCCGGCCACTGGAAAAGCAGGCCTAATGAGTGTGGGTAAATCATGGTCCCATATCAGCCTGTACCATCATTTATTTTAGCCTGTGTGGACCACTTAATTATGCACTATAATAATCACACAATCATATTATGCTTGACTGATCAGCGGTAAGATTAAGATATATTTGCTTGGCAAAACTATTTAATATATAGACATCTATTAGCTGTGACTTAAATTTATGTTATTGACTATGAATCTTGAAAATAATTGAAAATAAATGTACATAAAAGACAATCTTTCTTGTCCATTTCTTACGGCAGCACAACTAACAGGTGATAAATAAATATGTTTAAAAACTGTAAAAATAATTTTGGTTTTTGCACAAGTACAATACTTAGTTGGTTTAAATATAACAGAGTTAAGTAATATTGTATCATTTGACATAGACAACAGTCATCCAAGCTTCTACTAGGATTAACGTAAGCAGATTATGTTGATAAAAGTCTCAATAGTGATAACTTACTTTAACAGCACCAAGCATTTTCTCACATGTTGTAGACCTTAGATAGCCTGGTATGGTGTGTTTCAATAAAATTACAGATAATTTAATGATTGGAATTTTGTGCAACATTTAGTGGTTGAAATATTGTGAGGAGAAGTGTAGTAATTTGTGTGATTAAAGTTATTTTTGGTTAATAAAAGAATGTATGGAGCCATACAAGTGCTGTTGGCAGTTTCTCTTTTGTCAGGATGCTGTTCTGAGACTGACTTGGATATTGAAATTGACTTTGAAGGTGATGTACATGTTGGAGCAGCTTTAAGTGTGTCTGGTCCCTTAATATACATGTGTACTACATGTGTATAGTACTGTAGATTGTATTATCAAGACATGTGTTGTGTGTCATACACTATTTTAACTTAATTGCCTTGAAAGCTTGTCAATTTTAGATACTCGTAATTCCAATATGTTTGAAGAGCCAGTACTTGGTGACGTTGGAAAGTTGTTAAGAACATCCCATGTGTGTGAATTGGACAAGGGACCTCCTTTTACTAAGGCAGACACAATGTCCTTTGCAGCCTTGTTTTATATTTCTTAGTATTTCCTTGTCAGATTCTTATTAAAGTCTGTACTTATAGTCTTTTTACACTTATTATATAAGACCTGTAGCAGTTGGGTCAATATTTTAACCATATTTATGTTACCATGATAATTATGTTGCTTGTTTCCATGATTGCATAATATCGTTTGAGGGCCATTTTGAAAAAAATGTGTTCAATGCCAGGTTTGGCCAGCCAAGTGCCACCCCAGCCAGCACATTTGTGTTGTTTCTTCAGGGGCTACCATGATGTCTGTAATAAATAAGGTTTTCTTCTCTCATAACTGGATGGATAGCGCAGGTTGGTCTGCGGCTATGCTGGCCTCATATGGCATAAAAATAATAATTTTTGCTTGACACTTGACACCATTATGTTCGGAAATTCATAATTTATCTCTTCCAGAAGTGAGATAACGCCATTTTGTTTTGAATCATGTAACCTTAAAATGTCTTCTATTATAATTATCAGAGGTGAGATAACACCATTTGACTGTACATTCTATAAGTATGACACATGTGAACTGTCTTTCAGAGGTGGGGTACATCATTCCTGCCAACTTCTCCATCTATCGAGTGAGCGAGGCCTACAGTCCACAGCACGATATCAGAAAAAACCTCTTCTTCAAAAACTTCGACAACATTATTCCACGAAGAACAGCGTAAGTAGTGTTAAACCAAACAATATAGATTGTTTTTAACAATTGCAAACATTGAGGGATAACAGTTTGTAATATAATAATTATTTTTAACATGTTTCATATTATGCTGCCATAGATCAACCTTTCGCACAAGAACTAAGAGGTTCATAAAATATTAAAATATTTAGTAACTTATTCTTTTTTAGCCATTTTCAAACAAAAATCACAATATACAATTACTTCGGCACTGTATTTTGCAGCAGATGATTCATAATTGAACTCAAAAGTAATGAGTGTGTTTATTTATTTTTGTAACAGAGACCTTTGTCTTCAAAGCAAGACAGCTGCACAGGTGTTTTCTGAATGCGCTGTATCTTGTAATTTCTTATCTTGCAATTTCAGAAGTGTAACAGAGTTTTGCACATTGCAATTTACAAAAAAATGGCGAAAAATGAGTTATTTTCTGCACATCAGGGAATACAAAATCAGAAAATTCAATACTGTTGATAAGAGATTAAGTTGTGCCAAAAGCATTATATTAATCAGGATGTCTGGCTTGAGGTTACTTAAGACCTGACAGGTTACAATGCACTGATAATGTACCAAAGGCAAAAATGACACAAAGAGTTTGATTTATAGGAAACACTGGCCTTTAAAAGTTAAATCAGACAAATCTTGTGATTTTTAATTGTACTTTTAAACTGTTGCATTGAAATCTTGCTGGTACTTACAGCTTACTTACAAGTCCTGTCTTTCAGATATCATCTTAAAAAAAGATTTGTGATTCATTCTATTTTCATTGTCACTTTTTTATTTTCATGTTGGGTTTCTTATACGTGATTTATCGCAATGCTGTATCATTAGAGACTAGAGAGAGCATAAACTCTGGATTAAAAGGTGACAGACAAAGATTAAGATTGTTGGAAGATAAATTGAGTAGCTCGTGCAATTTAAGTTTGTCATTTGTGATTAAGAGTAATTATGCAACAATAAATTATTGTTTGAATCATTTATTTATTCTATTTAGCGTAAGAAAATGAATGCACACACATACAAACCAAATCTCAAAAATAAAAAAAGCATTTATCTTACATTATAAACCATTCAATGATAGATACAATTTATAACACTACAGCATCCTCATGATTACTGAATCAAGACTCTCTTTTGTATTTCTTTGTGTGTTCCATGATAAATAATAATTGCATTCAGTGACAAAAATGTCATATCCAGGAAATTAATATGATGACATCATGTTGAACTCATTGAGAAAATATTGTTAACAACATATCATAGCCACCACAAACCACACAGTTATTTATAGTTTTCAATTATAAGTATTTATTAGTTGTTTATATTTCAACAATGATACTTTATGATTCAATTTCCATATGACAATTAACCTTGTGGGTAGCCATTTATGGCTGTGTCCAATAGAGCTGTAACGATTCGGTTCGATGCATCGAAAAACCGGTTCAATACGGCCAATTCGATTTTAATACCAATACGGCCAATTTTGATTCGATTCATTGCAATCCCGATTGATCCGCATTTTAAACCTTACTTTCCAAATCCGTCGTCTAAACTTTCTTGTCATGTGTAATACGTCTTGTGATTGGTCAATAGCCAATATGGCATCCAATAAATGAATGAATAACATGCTGAGCATAATATCAGCCGGTAAAATGGCTTCTCCAACCGCGCTGAAAGATGCACCGTCAAAATTAAAATCAAAAGTATGGGAACATTTCAGGTTTCGCGAAGGTTCTAATGCAAAAGCAACTGTCAAAACGTGTATTGTTGACATAAGTTACCCTACATCTGGAAGCACTACAAATTTGAGGCAAAATTTTAAGAAAAAACACTTGGTTGATATTTCAGATGGGATAAATGTGTTACTTATAAAATAATGTTGCGTTTTTAAATTTTATTTAAAAAATAATTAGACACTTTAAAAGTACAACATAATAAGTTAATAACAAATACCAAACATATTAATTCATGCCCTGGACAAACCAAACATTAAATAGTTTGCAAAATAAGTAGCAAATAGTTTAATTTGAATCGAAGTGAAATTAATCCAATAAGACTATTTGGCATTGAAATCAAATCGAATCGAAATGATGGGTGAATCGTTACAGCTCTAGTGTCCAATTCTTATTTTTACTGTGTTTGTTTTCAGCTACAATATGGCAATATGTATGTACCCAAGGACCATTTGCATTAAAAATTTTGTTACTTATGGGAATTTAAGAGGCAAACATAATGTATTATATCTGTATATTAGTTACATTTGTATTGGCTTTCAGTAGATAATGTTGCAAACTGTGACATTGAGTACTACTAAAAATCTTCAATAGTTAAAAACATTACTCCAGTATTATTATTTTTTTTCCTTTGGTACTTTTTGCGAACTTTCTGTAACATAACTAAAAAAGTATTAGGTGTTGATGTTTGCATTATTCAACAAATCTTTAATATGTTACGTCCTCTCTAGACTTTCTTTGATTTTTGTTACAATATAAACTGACAGAATTTATATTTCAAATGATGTATTGTTTATGATGGTGAATATATTAATTTACTGGACACACTTTTTTAGTAACTAACATTCTGAATTATTAATATTTTTGGGACTATTATCTGTGATTCATAGCTTTGAAACCTAAGCCTGTGACCAAAAGGACAATGTCCGTTCCCTCCTAGGGTGTCTAGTTGAATGTTCTTTCTTTTATTTGTTTCGTTAATACTTGATTTATGTTTGACATACACGTTTTCCAGTCTCATTTATCTTTACTGGCAAGTAATCATATGGTTGTCAGGGATTTTATTGTGGAAATTGTTCAGCAGGATTCAAAGGTCAAGAGGGTGAAATTGTATGCCTAAATTATATGTTACTTGATAGGTTGATTGAATTAAAAGGCATTGCTTATGTGTGTGAACACATACTGGTGCTTTTCTACATGTGAAGAAATCAGTACATTTGTGTTTTAAGAGACCCGTTGAAAAGGACATGCCATAAACTTTCTGTGTCCCATCTTGGTACAAAAGGCATATTGTAATTGCATGGACAGTCCTGTCTGTCGGTGCAAGCCCCCCCCCCCCTGATGTTATTGTCAAGCATCAACAATGTTTATATAATTTGTCTTAAAAATTGTTAACAATTTACTAGATTTGACTGCTTAAATTGCACCAAAACTGCTCACTACTTAAAAACAACTGATGCGTATAACCATTTCTTATCAACCTTAAAGTACTTTTATCAGCCAATCTTTCTTTGACTTTGACCTAGGTGATTTTAAAATGTGTTGTACGGTGTTGGGAGGGGTCAGGATTTCTGTTGTGCTGCATGCTCTCAGTGTATTGAATAGTGATGTGTCTGATGACATTGACACTGAACGAAAATCATACATGCCATAATTTTTCAGACCAATTCCGGGACATTGAGTTAAATTGTCCGGGACTTTTGCCGATTTTCCGGGACATGTATAAAATGTTGCGATATTTATAGACATATGCATTTTTGGCACGTTTTTTTTTGTTTCGTATTGGGCGTTTTGACATGGCGAACGCAATTCAAATTCACTTATTATTTTTAACGTTATGTTTACTGGGGGTTTAGAACAAGACAATACATGTAATAAACCTAGTGAGGATGACGTTTTTATATGCTTATTTTTTTACTCAATTTCTTTGTCGGTTTAACGTGCGAACATAAACTGCTTTTAATTATTACTCCGCGATGTTGGACTTCAGATGCGTGAACAACTATCCTTTGCCCTTACGCAGCGGGAAATAATGACGTAGTAGATTAAAGTCAATTAACAACCACATTAAACAATGCCGCCTTTTCGGTTTGACCGCGAACGTGAGACAATCGATATGATAACAGGACCCCTGTTAATCGATCGATTTTGACACGTAGCGTAGTCTGCCTATTCGGGTAGGCATTGACATGGAGACGCTGCAGATATACACAGATTCGAGGTGCAGTTAAGCCTAAGATAAGGTACATGTATATATGGATTTTGTAAATTCTGGGACATTTGACAGATTTCCGGGACAGCGGGACAAGTTCTTCATTTTCGGGACTGTCCCAGACAATCCGGGATGTATGGCGTGTATGCGAAAATATTCAAACTGCATGTACTTTAAATGGTCCATTCTGACTAATTATCTTTCATATGTATGGCTTGTGTTATTATGTATGTAGCTTCAGTTTTCTCTGACTATTTTGCTGTCAAAATTTTGTATCAGTTTTTTTTTATATCTTTTCCGAAATAAGATGATATCTTAATTACCATGGAAACAGCTTTAAGAAACAGTGTTTTTGTTGACCCCTTAAATGTTGACAGTAAAAATGGAAACAGCAAGTTGAGTGTTTAACTTTGCAGGTCAGGTCCATACCAATGGTTTTGACACCCTGGTGTTGAGAACAATTATTTACAAGATGACCATAATTATGAGGTTTTGCTATTAAAATAAGAATTAGAAGACTCAGATTTTTTTATTCAGATTTTGTGTTGTTCATTACTGCATATTGAATGTTTTAATTAAATAATTATCAAATCTTGGTGGTTTTTATGCTTTAGGAACAAAAATACATGTAAAAAGTAATAGCAAAAGTTTCGTTAAAGATAAGTTACATTCTGTCATTTATTAACTGTTTTCATGAATTTTAACTACAGACAAATACTGTCCATTCAGATAGTGTCCTAATCTTACAGGAAGACACTTATTTAAACCCTTGCATATTCCATTTACATAAAAATGCAAGTTTGCAAGTATGTGCACAAGAAAACATAATGCTATCATTAGATTAGATCATTGTGCATACTGAATTATATTTGTTACTTTCTTATTACCTGTTTTTTCATTCATAAAGAACTTGATAAAAAATACTTTAAAATTTACCTAATTCGAAAGGAGTATACTGCAAGTTATATATTTTATTTGAAACATTATAATGGCTTCTATGAAATCAAACACTATTTCACAGTATTGGCTGTCCAACATTTTGCTTAACATGAATTTGTACACTCTTGCTAAATAATCACAAGATTTCTTGTTAGTATGCAATAATCCAACTCCCAGCTATTGACCCTCCAGGTCGCTACTAGTTGCAACTGGTTACCGCAGGCATATTTCATGTCAAGTCTCCCGCCCAAAATCTGGGTGGTACTTTAATTGGTAATATTAGCAACATAAACTATTTTCTGGCATAATTAAACTAGATCATATGATTATCACTAATGTGCAAATCAAAACAACTTACGTGATGTGGTGTGCTCGCATAATAATGATATTAATCCAAAGTTTCAAACACGTCAACGGTTCATGAAAATGTGTAAGTTTTTGCGATGGAAAAAGCAGAGTATTCCGAAAATTCTGAATTAAAAAATACGCTATGGATTATCTCTGTAATCCCCCGCGAGAAAGATCCCGTGTTTAATAAACCAATCGTAATACACTGACTTTACCGAACCTCCGTAAGATAGATCAAATCGTCAATTCAAAACTTTTTGTTTTGAGCATTTATCCACAAACAACACGCAAAAAGATATCAGCGGTAACAGGTATTGTGTTTGTTACGCTGTTTTAGGTTAATTGAATTCGAATGTATAGACAAACTTGAAACTTATTATTTTGAGCTGTACGTAATTGAACCCATAAAAGCTCAGATCAGAGCATTCAAGAAGAACTTAAAAGCCCAGTCATGCAAAAATGGGTCTTATGCCAGTAGAGTGGCAAATTTACGCAGTCATGTCAGGAGCTGTGAAGTCATGCAAGGCTTACTCTGGTCTCATTTGTGGACATAGTAGGCCTGGCCAGAATGTGCAAAATGTGAAGGCTGGTCTGGTATAGGGCACAAGACCTATTTTGGTATACAATGGCACAGATGTAATCAAAATTGTATTATTTTAGTGCTTTAACAAGATGTCTCTCTGAGTTTGCAATTACAATACCTAAGGATTTGTTCAATAGTAATTATAAGTGGCCTTACAGTTACAAACACACAATTTAAATCTCTTTTACTGCAATTTGCCGTGCAAAGATAGGCTTAACAAATGATAACATAATGTTAATTACCCATGCTGGAACACAACTTCAATTCTTGACGACTTACCATGATACCCTTATGAGGCCATCTACAAAGGTGGCCATAATATGTTAATCCATCAAGTTCACACTTGGGTCACTAATTTGATTCCATTTCATAATAGGCTTGCTTCCGTTTGACCGAAGCCATTGTGACAAACTTGTTGATTATACAATATATATATTAAAGGCCTCCAAACTTGATACAGATACTATTTGCAACCAGGGTGGGCCAACTGACCTAAGAAGTTTTAGTCACAGAAGTTGTAACTGTACCTTGTTGTTTGACAAAAATTGGGTGGAGAATGTGTGACATGATATGGCTGAATTCCATGACATACTGATGACACAAAATTATTTTTTTGTAAACTTGCACTTGCTAAACAGGGCATATTACTATGTATCAAAGAGGCCTTGCACTTGCCAAACAGGGCATATTACTATGTATCAAAGAGGCCTTGCACTTGCCGAACAGGGCATATTACTATGTATCAAAGAGGCCTTGCACTTGTCAAACAGGGCATATTACTATGTATCAAAGAGGCCTTGCACTTGTCAAACAGGGCATATTACTATGTATCAAAGAGGCCTTGCACTTGTCAAACAGGGCATATTACTATGTATCAAAGAGGTCTTGCACTTGTCAAACAGGGCATATTACTATGTATCAAAGAGGCCTTGCACTTGTCAAACAGGGCATATTACTATGTATCAAAGAGGGCCTACTATGTTATTCTGCCACAGATTGGCTTGTCATTACGCCAACTGACTACATCTGGATTCTATGTCTCAAAAAACTGTATTTTCTGTGCCAAAGGGACTGTTGATAAATGATATGTTTAAAAAAGCTTAGACACTTTTAAATGAATTCAATTGTCTACAATAAACACGGTTTAAAAGATTGCTTTTAGCATACAATAGGTGGTCTTTTTAAAAGTGTTGTGCCAAATGTATTAGAATGAATTGAAAGTCTCACACTATAATTTAAATTATATAATTTGCTTCTCCATTGTTATTAGTTGGTGCTATAGACAAACCCTTAATGACAGGTAAAGCTGTGTCATTCCAGTTCAGTTGCTAGACAATATGGGGTCTAAATAACTGGTATTGAACTAATGTTAGGGATTGTGTTTTCAAATACTATTATACAATTTTACTTCAATCTAGGTCAAACAAAAATGGTTATTTAAAATGCAAAAGATAAACATAAAGAAGTTGATACAGATATATCAGACATTTTATTAATATTTTCATTTTGTTTATCAATAGGTTCCCCTGCAAAATGTTGTTCTGCAGTTCATGAATTATTCGTGAACTGTTCATGAACCAAGTTCATGAATAGTTCACGAATAGTCAGTGAACAGAAAATGGGCCACGTCTGTGAAATGTTCTTGAAATTTTTGTTCATGAACTGTTTGTGAACATTTCATGAACAGTTCATGAACAGTTCATGAACACTAATAACATGAAGTGTTCATGAAATATTCTTGACACCCTATGGCCTGAAGTGTTCATGAACTATTCTTGAACCGTAATGGCATGAAATGTTCATGAACTATTCATGAACACCAATGGTATGAAGTGTTCTTCAACAGTTCATGAACAACACAGTTCTTGAAAAGTTCTTTAGGGTTTTGCTGTTCATGAACAGTTCATGAACACTTTCCTTCTATTTTTTAATGGCCCATTTTCAGTTCACGAACTGTCAGTGAATAGTTCATGAACCATAATTCTTCATGAGTTCATGAACTGAGGTCTTACAAAGGTTATCATAAGTGTAAGCAAACATGAGACTACAAACAATGTCATCAGCCACAGACTGCCAGGCTTAGCACAGAGGCTAGTTTTCAAATTTTTTGTCCATGTCTTCAACACACTCCCATTTTTCTTTCTGGCGCATATTTGAGAGTATTGAACACCATGCACTGCCTCCGGGTCCTTTCTGGTATGAGGTATACTGTTCACATGTGCTCAACAGAATAAAAATCATAAAAAGGTCTATAGTAAAGAGTTATTTACATTCAAACTATGATAAAAGTGAATCTATAATCAACATACATTGGGATCTGACAACAGGAAATGGACTGAAAAGTCTGGTTTTGTTAGGCTACTGCATGGTGATTGGTCTGATATTGTTCTGTAGGCCATCTATCTGGGGTAAATTAAACAAGACAAAAGTGCTATTTAAAATTCATATGTATATCATAACATATTATATTAGTCCCAAAAATATGATACTTCCCATAAGTGATTATTGTACATAATAACAAACAAATACTGACATAATACTAATTTAATGTACAGTTACTTAGTGCAAGCCCAGTACCTTGAAGACAGAATACACTGCAGTCTGTTTGAAGCTTTTTCCAGCATTCGGTCATGGATGCCCACTCAAGTTGAATTTTGCCATATGGGGGACATGCATCACCCTGAAATCGGTCTATTCATTACAATAAGTTACATAAAAAACTTAATTTATAAGCATCTGCATTGCATATGTTATATAAGCACAGCAAATTACTATTTATTGTAGTATTTGATTTCTTTTTTTTAAAGAAAACTAACCAGATTTGTTCTGGAAGCGAATTATTTCAGTTAAATATCTATGTTATTTGGCATGGCAATTATTTTATTAGATAATGAAGACTTTGTACCACTTTAAAGCTTGTCACATTATTGTACATAATGATATATCTTTTGGAGACTGTCGCACTGTGTACCACAAATAAATACATAATTTCCAGTAAACTGTTACATCACAGATTTTTGGTACGAAGTCCACAGGTTACGAACTCCTTAAAGATAATTCCATTTTATTTTTAGCTAAGTAAATGATATAGACACCTTTTAAATTATTCTAATCACTTCAGTTTAAGAATTACATGCCGGGGGGGGGGGGGGGGCAGTTTTCTCATATTTATATAGTTAAAGAAGCTTGTGAACACTCTAGAAGTCACATCTTTTGCCCAATCATCATGAAACTTAGTGAAAAGATAGGTTTTATATATATCACATAATTAATGCCATAATTATTGCCTTTAGATTGTCCAAATTTTCATTATATTATACAAAATCCTTGTAAACACTCTATAGTGGTCACAATTTTGTTTCAGATTTTATGAATTTGGTCATAATATTTATTTTGCCCCCATTTGAAGAAGAGGGGGTATATTGTTTTGCATATGTCTGTTGGTCCGTCCATCAGATGGTTTCCAGATGATAACTCAAGAACGCTTAGGCCTAGGATCATGAAACTTCATAGGTACATTGATCATGATCGGCAGATGACCCCTATTGATTTTCAGGTCTCTAGGTCAAAAGTCAAGGTATAACTCAAGAATGCTTATGCCTAGGATCATGAAACTTCATAGGTACATTGATCATGACTGGCAAATGACCCCTATTGATTTTCAGGTCACTAGGTCAAAGGTCAAGGTCACAGTGACTCGAAACAGTAAAATTGTTTCCGGATGATAACTCAAGAATGCTTACGCATAGGATCATGAAACTTCATAGGTACATTAATCATGACTGGCAGATGACCCCTATTGATTTTCAGTTCACTAGGTCAAAGGTCAAGGTCACAGTGACAAAAAACGTATTCCAAAATGACTGCTAATACAACTTACAGCCCATATGGGGGGCATGCATGTTTTACAAACAGCCCTTGTTGCAAATGTGTTTCAATAACATTCTATTCAGCCCCTGTGTAAAGCCCCTCGACCCTGCGCCCTGATAATTACATAATGAAAAAAGTTGGCATTAAAGTGATTGAATAGGCTGAGTTTTAAACTTTTAATGCACATCCTGTTTTAAACAAAAAACACTTTACTGCACAACTAATTCAAAATGCAGTCTGCATTGTCTCCAGTAAGACAGAAGTTTAAACAATCTGCCAAAAATCTAAGGGCTGATTTGTTCAGCTGGCAGAAATCAGCCAAGCACATGGCAACATGGCCTGCAATCCAGGTTGCACAGTTAAGCTAAGCATCTTAACAGGCTCAGCAACAGAACTGTCAGGAACTTTTGGCTTCCTTTGTAAAGATGTCTGGTAGCTTCAAAATGAAAACCACTGATGGTTCTGCTAGAATTAGCAGAGAAAATTGTTTTACTTGATGATTTCACTTCTAACCACAAGGCCAGGTTGTTGTATTTCTAGTGTGTCTGTATCTCCAGACCTATTGTTTAATGGTAAGTGGTTATCTCTAGCATAGTTTCCTGTTATATGATTTAATTCAGTTTTGGCCCAACTGGATTTTGTCTGACATCAGCCTGTCTCTCGGCTGTGTGTGGGGAAAACAGTTAAGTTCTATTTAGGAATATTGGATAGGGTAATTAGCTAATCATGATCCATTTAACAATGCTTCTGTAGAGAATGACATTATCATGGCTAATTATGAGTAACTGGCCAGTTTGCATCATGTCTGCACAAAAAATATGCATGGACATAATATAATTTGTTGTTTTCTTTTAACAGTTTTCAAAAAGTTTATGTCATGTGGTTATTTTATAATTTAAAAAAAAAGGTTTAGATCTTGAGAACATATTCTTATTTATATTAAGAAATTTACTAGAAACAATTGTTTTTGGTTCTATACAAAGCACTGTAAATAATTGCTACCGGTAAGTTGAGGAAGGTACTTAATTAAACATTTGGACCAGGCAAATGGTCAAAAAACGAACACAATGTTTTTAGCAAGACTTTAATTTGTGCAGTATGGTTCATGGTCTATTTGGTCCAAATCTGCCAAAGCCCTCCTTGAAATGTAAGGTCAGGTGTTAAATTGCACCCTGGACTGTGTTTGTCACAGTGGCTATTCTCTGTCGTTAATCATCTTATACCATCTCTCATTCAGGATTGAAAATCACCACATCTCTATGAAAATTGAAATTGGTTTTTCACTGTGGACTGAATTAAAAAGTAACGTTTTTCTCCCCAGCAAATAAAGGTGTAGAGATGGTATGAAGGGCAATTAGGTACCTGTCTTGCTGTTTTGTCAATATCCAAATTGTTGGGTACAGAGGACTTACAAGGTTTCTTTGGAATGCTGTGTCCTAAAGAATTGTCTTTAAATGCATGTTTGAGATCTGGAGTTTTGGATAAATTAATGAAAACATTAGTTAATGAATGGATGGATGCATGCATGAATTGAAGGAATCAATGAAATATAATTGATTGTGTTTTGGATGTTTGGATTTAATGCCCACTTCCCCACCACCTCCTGTAACCAACATGTGTCCCCTCATGTCAGGCAAGTCTGGATCCCTCCTTGTTCTTTTTTGGACAAATGCAGCCTCATTCCAAAATTTATTTGCTTAACCCTCTCCAACTCAGAAGCAAAGTAAAATTGGCTATGTGCAAACAGCATAAAACCAAAACAGCCTGCAAGTAACACGCAGTCTGTTCAGGTTTTATGCTGTTTGCTGCTCATCAGTATCTAAGGGTTGGAAACGAAGCCTTTAAAACTGGAATATAGTAAGAAAGGTCTTTAAGTCCAAGTTTAACTATTGCCGGTAGAGCCCCCGTCCATCCCGGTTTGCTAACGCTGATTGACTGGCAAGAACCGGAATGATTCGTAGATTTTTTTACGGGTCACATTATTTCCCGGTGCTGCCTGGATGAAGCCGGTAAACAACCCGGCAGAGTTCCGGTCAATGCCTGACTAGCTACGGTTTATCCCGGTATCTGCCGGCACTCTTCGGGGCTATACTAGCATCAGATGCTGGCAGAGCAACGGCAACATCCCTGTTTAACCCCAGTCGTCAGCGGTAATGCCCTAGCGGAGCCCCTTTGAATGCCAGTGGCGTCCTGGCAGAGTGCCTATTTACCAATGTACCATAGCTATACCGGGACTCTGCCGGGATTCACCAGGGCTCCACCTGGGCAACACTGGCCACAACCGGGGCGTTGCCCTAGGTCTGCCGGGGTCTGTATGGGCTCAGGTGTAGCTACGGTTCCTTCCCCGTTGTTCCCGGTGCTGCGCCTGTCATTGCCTAACCTTCCCGGTGACTCCTGATTCATACCGGAGGTATTAAACATTTCAATACTTTCCCAGTGGAGCTCCAGTTGTCCCTGATGGAGCCCAGGTTCATCCTGATAGAGCCTCAGTTCATATCGGTAGATCCCGGATCACGCACTGGGGCTCCACCAGCATCATAGTAAGACTGGGCCTTTAATAAAATGTAACTTTCTAAGGGACTACAAATGCATGAAAATACGTATCTAAGTGGTACAGGTTTAAACCCAACATTCAGTTCCTCTACCTATCCATCTTTATGAGTAAAAGCTCAGCAAATGTTATGATAAAAAACACTCTTATTTTAATTGTATAGTATTTACCAGGAAAAAACAACAACTCATTTTCCCAAAACAATGCTATTTCTCCCCAATCTGAAGGGCCTTTGGCAAATTTTCAAATTGCTGAAATAAACAATACTGCTGACAATAGCATTCAAATTGCATACCCATTGATTGTGTTCTCCTAATGCTAATGTTCAGTTAATTTACATTTATAAACATTTTTATAAAACAGGATATTGCTATTCATTATACTAATGCTTGCCATCATTCGGGGAGTCAAAATTGTAAAAATGCTTAAATACAGTTACTTGTGACTGAAATAGATCATAGAAGTGTAGATTTCATTTTGATGAATGTAGCAATCACTGTTTTCTCATCATGGGTCTTTTTTGTCATAGATTTGAGTCTACAATGTTGTTTGGAATGTTGTAATCTCTTTAAATTGACATCAATAATGATTTGTAAGATACATCACTGTTTTATGAGAAGCCATTACATGTGTTTCTGCAATTACAATGATAAGATGTAGGAGCTTTTTTATTGTATTTTGCTGATGTATCACAAAGCGATCCCTTTAAGGTCTGTATATACAATCAGAATTTACTCATCAGTGCATAATGCAGGGTTGCATTTCAATTAGTATCTTTGATAAACTTAATTGTTTTAATGGCATTGATATATACAGCTTAGTTCATTTTTATGCTCCCCCAATTTTTTTTGGGAAGAGCATATAGTCGCCGCTTTGTCTGTCCGTCCGTGTGTCTGTGCGTGTGTCCGTCCATGCACAATTTTTGTCCGGGCTATTTCTCAGCAACAAATCACCGGAATTCAATTCAACTTTATGGGAAGTTTCACTACTAAGAGGAGATGTGCATGTAATCAGCGGGTTCTGGTCGGATGATTTTTCACAGAGTTATGGCCCTTTGAAATTTTCCATTAACTGTACATATAGGGATAATTCTTGTCCGGGCTATTTCTCAGCAACTAATGACCGGAATTCAATGAAACTTTATGGGAAGCTTCACTACCAAGAGAAGATGTGCATATAATCAGCGGGTTCTGGTCGGATGATTTTTCACAGAGTTATGGCCCTTTGAAATTTTCCATTGTACATACATTGCAATTCTTGTCCGGGCTATTTCTCAGCCACTAATGACTGGAATTCAATGAAAATTTATGGGAAGCTTCACTACCAAGAGATGTGCATATAATCAGCGGGTTCTGGTCGGATGATTTTTCACAGAGTTATGGCCCTTTGAAATTTTCCATTTACTGTTCATATAGTGCAATTCTTGTCGAGCTATTTCTTAGCCACTAATGACCGAAATTCAATAAAACTTTATGGGAAGCTTCACTACCAAGAGGAGATTTGCATATTATCAGCAGGTTCTGGTCGGATGATTTTTCACAGAGTTATGGCCCTTTGAAATTTTATTTAAAAAAAATCTTGTCCCCCCAACTACTGTGCCCTCAAGACGTTTCCTTTTATCTGAATATATAGTGCAATATTGTGTCAAAAAAACACTTTGGGGGAGCATCACCCGTCTCTCACGGTTTCTTGTTATATGTTTGTTAGTCAAATGTATATAAAAGAACAAAAGATAGATATATAACAAGGGTTTCATCCCATGTAAAGTTGGATGGGAGTATTCTTGTATCATGTAACTTATTATTTATGCTCCTGGATCGAAAGATCGGGGGTATATTGTTTTTGGCCTGTCTGTCTGTCAGTCAGTCAGTCAGTGTATGTGTGTGTCACAAAACTTTAACCTTGGTTAAAATTTTATAACTTTTGCAATATTGAAGATAATAAGCAACTTCATATTTGGCATGCATGTGTATCTCATGGAGCTGCACATTTTGAGTGGTGAAAAGTCAAGTTCAAGGCCATAGTTCAAGGTCAAAGGTCAAATATCATTGTATTTTCGTTCCTAAAACTTTAACCTTCGTTAAAGTTTGGTCATAACTTTTTGAATATTGAAGATAGCAACTTGATATTTGGTATGCATGTGTATCTCATGGAGCTGCACATTTTGAGTGGCTTAAGGTCAAGGTCATCGTTCAAGGTCAAAGGTCAAATTTATGGCTTCAAAGCGGCGAAATAGGGGGCATTGTGTTTCTTACAAACACATCTCTTGTTATGCTATATCATTTTGTCTATCAATAAATATTTTTACCTGTTACTTTGTACTCGTGGTGTTTGTTAAATCAAATAAACTATGCATGTGTTCAGACGCTGTTTGTAAACAGAAGCATTATTTCAGGGTTCATTCTAATGCTTGAAAAAAAACACATAAATGTTAGAAATCTTATTAAATTCCGAAACTTTAACACTTGACAATTGAAGACTTTTTGCAATTTTGTTTATTCTCATGACATCTCAATGGTGAAAAGTTTTTCACTGCAGTTTCATTTTTGTCCATTTTTGAAGAACAAAATCCGTTTAAAGTATTAAACCCTAACTTTATTACTGATTTTATGATGCTTTAGCACCGATAAGTTATGGAAATTTCAATTAAATATTGAGTTATTACTGAAATGTATTGAATAGAATGGATAGAATGAAATCATATTCATCAGTTACAAGCAAATATTCGTTTTATTATTATTACTTTGTGTACTCAATGGTATGTGATGAAGTGTCTTTATGTTCAACCTGTTCCACTTTTCCAAACTTGTCTCAAAATGCAATAATGAGTCATAGTCTGTAATAGTACTCAGATACCGGTGATAAAAAAGGAAGTTTGGAAATAAATGTTAGAACATGGGACTATTAATGGCAGTAAAACTGAGCAATTTAAAAGTGGTTACTATGAGTCCATATATTTTACCATGTTACAATATCAATTTACATGCATTAGTTGTAATTTATGAAAAAAAATCATTTTTGATATCTGATACTATGCTTTTAGATGTGAATTATTTGTAGCATTTTGTTACATATGTATTGTACATGTTTGTAAATCAAATGAAGGTAGTGTAAATAGTTACTTTATAGTAGTTTATGCATATGATTGCTCTTTCCTGAATATGTTTAAATAATTGAACTTTTTCAAAACTGCATGGTTTGCAAGACCATAACAAAAATAAGATAATTGCAACATTTTTTCCCCTACAAAATCTAAGTAATATTTCTCAAAAACTTTGTAATGGCAATCAAAGCAAAAAATAATTGTCACTGAAATCAACGAAAATGTTCTTCTGTAGTTTGACAAGGGTGAGGTACTTTTTATTTTGACACAAAGATAGGCCTATATACCGGTATATTTCATGTGCTGCTCATACATGGCTCTCATTATTACGCTATGATTTATCCCTTATTAAGGACAGAAACATAAAGCACATTGAATTTTTTAAAGACCTTCTTCACATAATGCAAGTAGGTCATTCGAAATAATTCACCATTTTCAGATTAAATGTGGCATACATTAATGAATAGACTAAGATTGAATATTTTCTGTGTAATGTGTCCTTTTATCTATCTTGGGTCATTCCTCAATAATCACCAAGTCAGCAAGCAGTAATGGGTTTTCTTTTGGACATTAATTTAACAGTTACTTGTTTTACTTCTTTAAAATAAATAGTTTGTATTATATTGACTTATCAGAGAAAAGTAATGGGCGAATAGCAGCAATATTTCATAATCTGGCAATTTGAAAATCATATTCATGTGCAGAGTGTAAAGTGAAACTGTGACATAAAGCATTTTAATTGCATACTTTTCTATTTAATTGTGCATGAAAGCACTATGCAGTGTCCATTCCATAACTCCCAATTGCACAATTCGCGCTTATTTTCCAAAGATTGGGCACATTTTCAGCATGTACAATTCGCGCTTATTTTCCAAAGATTGGGCACATATTCAGCAAATGTGCATGAAAATTCACGCGCTCATTATCCACGAGTCCATTTTAAAGATCAAAGAAATATAAACTTCCGCAACTTAAGCGCGTCTAAAGGTGGTAAATTAGGGTTGTTGTGTTGGAACTTAAAATTGTTATCCAAAATGAGTGTAATTAAATTTGAAATCCAAAACATGCATCCAAATTTTAACATATCTGCGAAGTTAACAAATTCTTGCCTCAAATAAACAGTGCTCATGTAATTCGTCTGGATCCTTTGTCTCTATAAAAGCGCGCGAAAATCATCCTGCATGTACAATGTCACGAAAAACCGCATGGAAAGGGTGGAAGTATCATTAAATGTATTACAATTTTGTAGCACTGAGCCCTGGATATCAAGAAAGGCATACAAAACAATAAAAAAAAATTTTTATTTAAATGATACAAAACTACTATGTGAAAACATATTTTTGTTCTTTAGTCAAGCTACTTTTTTAATTTTAGAAAAGATACTGTCTATGTCGTGTATTGTGCAAAGTTTTGCTGGTCTCTGGAAAGTGTTTTCAATTGGTCATGGTGCAGTAAATTTTTTAATCAACATTCCTTTACATCAATATAAAAAAACTACCGGTATATAAACTCCTGACAAATGATACAACTTAAAAATATTGTTGTTGTGAAAAACAGCTGGCTAGCTCAATTCACAGGAATACTACATACAAATCTAATGATTTCACATCTGATTCTCGGCCCTGCCATATAAATTGTGTTGAATATGGTCATGAAATCATTTATATGGACTTTCTGGCAGTACTTCTGATTCAAGGAGATAATTTGTCAGTTAGACATAAGTATATATGAACGGGTAAACCAGCTTACAAGGGAAAGTGCCTAGTTTTACTGACTGCATGACATGAATGACACACTTTAACTCTTTCAGTGCTGGAACCAAATTTTGAAGGCCTTTGCAAACAGTTTGGATCCAGATGAGACGCCACAGAACATGGCGTTTCATCAGGGTCCAAACTTTTTGCTATTGTGATACTATTCTCTGAAACAAAATCGAAGAAAAATGCTAATTTAAGAAATTCAGCAGAGGACATTTTAGCAGACAACAAATTTCCCAGCATGCAAAGGGTTAAAACATGACAAAAAAATACACACACAAATTTTACACACAATAAGCACACACAATTAAGTACCTTGTTCCATCACTGGTAACACATTGCTTCTGGTTGCAGGTACAAGGCCCTATTCCGCGTGACACATGCTGGACGTGGCTGCCAGAAATCGGAGTGGGCCAAGGTGCTGAAGAAGGGAGACCAGGTGTGCGTGGAGTGCCAGCCTACATCCATGAACAAGAGGCTTGAGCGGTGCAGAGGTCATGGCGTTTTTCGCGCCAACACCACCTGGAAGGCCATCGAGGTGTCTCACTGCCACGGCAAGTGGGAGATGATCACCCATCACGACCAGGGACAGCTATGCAAACTCAGTGATCACTCATTTGTGCTTGTCTAAGGCAAACTCAGTTAAGGCTTCAAGGTCGAGTGCTGAGGTTTTGTGTCTGTTATTGATATGAATCGCCACCTGTGGGGCTGTTTTTAACTCATAAGTTTGTGAATGATAGAAATGTTAAGCAGATACATAGGTTTTGCTCTCATCCCTTGATTCAATATTGCACTTAGCGTTTGCTACTTGATGTAATCAGCTTTGTGTCGAAAAAGTTTCCCTGTTGACAAGATCTATGTTAATGACGACAGATTTTATGTGATGGGTGCAAGATAAAAAAAATCACTGTGACAATCTTTAAAAAAAACACTTGAAGGACAAGATCAACCAATGCTAAGCATTTGTCAAGTATCGTACCTCAAATCTCTGTACAAAGAAACAATGTTAAATGAGTTAGGAGCAAATCTGATTGCAATACAAAATGTTTACAATAATTTTAGTTTATGTGGGTGCTTTTGTACATTTCATTTTATCATGGTGATGTATGAGTATTATAAATATATATATATACATTGTAGTCTTATGAATGGTCTATATAGATGCACAATTGAATGCCATTGAATTATTTTGAGTTTATTTTCTAAACTTACTCATGATTCTCACTTATAAGTTTATTATCTAGTTTGGAAAGAGTATCATGCATGAAAATGTCACTAGTTGAAACAATGTGCTGTAAAGGACGTGGTGTGTTTGTAAATAGTTTTGTAAAAGTATGTTTTTTTTATAGCTTTCTGTTTTCAATGTATAAGCTCATATTAGCTTACTCTATTTGTAGTCAAATTTCATAACCCACATGGCCAGTAATGTCTATCTGTTATTGTCTGTGTGCAATTGATTAAAGATTGAAAACCAAAGATCATATATCATATGTGTTTCCTATTTAACTCAACTTTGAACTTTGTGCATGGTATTTAGACATCCTGATATTTTTTTCATCCATTAAAGGTGCTACCTACACCACAACTGTATGTTGTTTGAATTGATTTTTTCTAGAAGTAGATTGATTAACAAATAGCAACTTATTTCTGACATACAGTTAGTATTTCTACAAAATAAATAGGCTTCTTTCTATAATCTGTATTTTTGTACATTGTGTGTACCATTTTGCTTTAAGTTAACCTTTTGTGTTGTAAAAAATTCATGAGATTTCATTTTAAAAAGTTCATTTGTTTACTTAAGCATGTTTCATTATCAGACTAGTTCGATAACATATTATTTATGGAAAAAAAGTACATTATCAATGTGGAAATTTTTGTCTTTCCTATATTCGGTTGAGATCTATAAAATAAGATAGTGACGCAATAAATAAAAAAGAATATAAAATAAAACACAAACATTAACACTCACGCTTTCTTTTTGTTCATGTACATATACCTTGAATTTTTGTTTTATTCATTTTCATTTAACGCTTAGTATTATATTTCATACAGGTGCATTAATTTCATACAGGTGTTAATATAACAAGTATACAAAAGATCATTGAAATCAGCCTGTAGTTTTTGTAAAGTTTATTTACGACTGACTTATGAATGAAAATTATACCTGTCAAAAATATGGCACTTCAGACATGGTGTAAATCAGTCAATCAGTTGTCGTTAGATTGTGGGCCTTGACACCACTGATACAGTTAGGCTTCATATCTCTGGTTTGTTTCCAATTGTGTAATATAATGCTGCCAATACATTTCTTGTTCTGGCCTGTTGGCTTGGATTTGCTGTGAATACAGAAAAACTATGATGACTAAAGGTGACACAGGGATGACCAAAATACTTGATGTATGGAAGGTCTCAAGTAAATCAAGGTTTTCATACAATAAAGGTAAATCTGTTACTAAAAACAAAACAACTATCATAGTAAATTCTATGTTGTATGTTCCTGTGTTATGCAGCTCGTTTATATAAACAACAAACACTCATTTCCATATATCAAAATCATGTCTATGTACCAATCATAAATACGAAGTTAGTTTACAATCAATCAAGATAAACAGATTTTGTAAATATAGTATACTGATAAAAATAGCTGACAAATTCAGGTACATTAAAAAACAATAACAGCAAGCAAGGAAAATATCTGTTAAACAGGGCTGGATGCATCATAATAAGACAACAACGCAAAAGATTATCCATCAATGTAAATTCAACACTATGACAACAAAGCATTTAATTGTTGCAAATTAAAAAAAACTTTGATCCAACTTGTTATCTTAAGCTGCTCAACTTGCTCAAATTGTCTCTTAATTAGCAGTTGTGTAACAAAGCCGGATTGCTTGGGTCTTGTTGATTTGACGTCTTGAACAGCAGGTTTTTTTTCGCACCTGTCAAAACGCACTGTTATGTGCAGAATGTGTTCTGAAATTTCCAAAGTTATTGTGGGTAAAAATCTATGCCTTTTGGCACGGACTACCACGTAGAAAATTTGAAATTTCAAACACATACATATTATTTGAGTGTAAGACACATTGTGTACACTCTGTACAATTTTGTTATTCATTAAGTCACATAGCAAGACTTTCAATGTGTATTATGCGTACAACTATGCAAGAGATAACTCTATATCTACAATATGCACCATTTGTTGCCAAATGCATGAATAAAACTCATTCTTATAATGACTTTCATATGGTCAGAAGTTTATTGTGTATTTTACTATTCATTTTCCTTACAGTCATAATTATTATTTTAACCCCAATGCATGTTATGTAATTTAAAAATCTTGTTTTGCACTAGCAAGGTAGAAAATCCTTTTCTAAATTATGACATTTGATTTTCCTTTCTTTTTAAAGGAATCAGAAATGTTTTATATTTGTGCTTTTTAATAGAATGCCTAATTTGAGAAAAATATCTTAGTGTTGATGACATTTCACTTTTAATTGTTTGTACAACATTTTCTGTTGTTTTAGTGAAAAGTATTCATGTATTTTTCAATATGTAGTTCATTTGCTTATTCCATTGGTTTTTAAAACATTTCTTTTCTTTTATAAATAGTTCTTTATGTATTCTTACACATTTATAATAGTTATGTTAAAGCAATTGATGCTGATCAAAAATTTGTATACATAATTGTAGGATACTAATTTATTGATTATTATAGGAACTATGATATATTTTTATGATTATAACTACAGTTCTGATTTTTTTAATTGAATATGACAGATTAAATTCCTATTACTCTATACGCAAATGAAGTTTCAAATGTGTTTTTTTTGGATGTCATATTTAATCTTCATATTTTTAGCAAAGCAAATCTATCACATAAAACTGTTATACAAAAGAATATTTCAGTGTCATGATAATCAAAATAACTGAATAACTTAATTTCACTCATAGAAGATAATAATAATACATTTACATTTATATTCCTTTTACTTGCATTTATTGAAACTTAAATAAGCAGTATAAGTATTTAGAAATCTAAAACTGATGTTCTTTGTGTATAGTTATGAGCACTTGCATTTACAGATCAGATGCCTGCATGTTTCATGTGAATAATTCTATCTCAATAAGTCTTCGAATTTGACAATTTATATGTACTGCTGGTGACTTTCTTGTCTTTTTGTACAAACTTTTTGTGTCCAGGTTTTAAATAAAAAACATATACATGTAGTTTCAGCTCTTCCTTGTTTGTGTCAGAAAAATAACTCTGTGAACATGCCAATGATGTCTGCATTTTTACTTGCAGATTGGTAGTTGAAGCTTCATCCATGAAGTGTTTATTGAATCTGGCATATACTAAAGTACAACTAAGTTCATTAGTCTTTCAGCCAAGTACCCAAAATTGAGGTGGGGTGTGCCAGTAAGGGGGACAAAACTACACCTATATATCTTAGAAGATGCATGCCAGTAGCATATGAAAATGGTTGATAACAGTCTGGTTCTGGCAGCTTTTGGTATTTTTTTCTCCTTTGAAGATGGGGCCTCAATCAGCTTAATTTTCATAAATTGTCTGGGAAAAATTGAACCGAAGTAGGGTCAATACACACTTTGACCCCCCAAAAAGTGCTACAAGACGTATTTTAACTGACCCTGGTAGGGTAGAAGGTCCTTAAAAACATATTAAAAATTTACCACAATCGGACCTCCGGAAAGTTTTTTTTTTCAAGATGGCTGCCAAGATGGCCTCCCTCCAAGACCTATTAATGATCATAACTATGTACCTATCCAATCAAATTTGATGAATTTGATGTATATACCTAGATTTCAAGGGGCAAAGAACACATAATGATCATCAGAAATTGTTTAATTTAGTACACACAAATTCAACATGGCGTCGAAAATGGCCGCCAAGATGGCCGCCAAAACCTATTTATGGTCATAACTATGTAACTATCAACTTAAATTTGATGAATTTGGTGTCTATACCCAGGTTTCAGGGGGCAAAGAACACATAAAAATCATCAGACAAAGTGTAAGTTAATTATGTTACACAGAAATTAAACATGGCGTCCTAAATGGCCGCAAAAATGGTCGCCACAACCTATAAAATGATTATAACTATGTTACTATCCACTCAAATTTGACGATTTTGGTGTCTATACATGGGTAACAGGGGGAAAAGAACACATTAAGATCATCAGACATTGTTTAAGTTTATTATATTACACACAAATCCAACACAGCGTCCAAAATGGCCACCAAGATGGCCGCAAAAACATATTTATGATTATAAAATCTAACTATGTTACTATCCATTCAAATTTGATGACTTTGGTGAATATACCCATGTTTCAGAGAGCAAACAACACATTAATATCACATTTATATCATCAGACAAAATATAAGCTAATAATGTTACACAGAAATTCAACACGGCGTCCAAAATGGCCATCAACACAATACGAAGGACCACAAGTCCATAACTTGTTCCTCAAACGTTATGGTTGTTATGTAAAATGCCATAGTTTAGGAGACAAGAAACACTCTAAGCGAATTGAGGTTATCACTAAGGAGTTGAATAATCATAAAATCAAATTTACGATATTTGGAAGAGAGAATGAACCAGCACATGACTTCATGATAGGATCAGGTTTTACTAACTTCTGTAGACTTGATTTTTTACCGTTGCTGAAAATCATTGAAGATTAATTACAGCCTGAATAAGCACGAGTTCTTTCAAAAGGTTAATATTATGCACTTTGCGTTCCTTTGACTATTTATTTACATAAAAGCGGAAGTAGATGGTCTTATTGTCCCTTTCGGAGTAATGCAGGATCAAGATGAGCAAATCTGTATCCTCGCCCATCAACGTTGTGGTGCTACGACGGGATCGTTATACTGTATTTAACAATTTGAACGTCTGCATCCCCTGAAGACAGAACAACATAGCATCCCATTTAAGTCAGAGTTGTGCTGATCAGAGCAATCATGCCGGCCTTGTTTCTGTCACGAGACAATCAGTCTTCCTTTTTTACATGAGCATTCTGTTTCTCTGCTGAAACTCACAATATGATTCACGTTTCCGGTGCGTTTTGTCTTTGTTATAATCACCGTCTTCGAAGCCATCGAACCCCACTGTCGCTTGTCCGTAATGCATGTCACTAAATCTACATAAGACTCGGCTATTGCGTTATATGAGTCGCCCTTCTCCATGGTTAACGATGCAGCAAAGTTCCACCATTATGCACCTGTTTCATGAATACAGTTCATCACAGCCTCAAATGATGTATCTACAGCATACTCTTGAATTGCCTGAGCGATCTGAGGCTTATCTGCTGTACAACGTAAGTTCTTGGCTTGAAAGAAGGCAGCAGGATGGGAACTCAGTTCATAAGACAATACGACTGCAAGGGAAGGATCTCCATATTTTGACACCACCAGAAAACTCTGGAACAGAAGAGCAGGATCAAACGCACTGTCAGAAGCGATCTTAACAGGCAAGCTATTCCAAAGAGATTTGGCTCTGTATTTTCTCGTGAATTTATAAGCAAAGAGCGACTTTCCTATGATATCTCTTATGATCGTTTTCCCAACCGCCTCCATTGCATGAACATTCACATGTGACCCAGCCACTATCCCATTGACCATGTTTCTGAGAGTAGGGTCAGCTGTGTATGGTGATCAGGTTGTAATATGTGTCTGCATTTCATCCAGATCAGAAGAATCCCCTTTGATGCACACTTCAGTTGAGTTTTTGTGTTGTGGACTTGTAGTATAGGTCAGGTCTGTGAAATCCTGCATCGCACTGTTGTGCTCGGATGTTGCAGATAGGGTCCAAGGGGTTTGCAGTTCCTCAGTCATTCCACTGCCGCGAGTTAGACCACACGTGCTCTATAAAAAACATTATCAATGTTTGCTCAATAACAAGATCAAGTCATAGCCAGGCCCAGCACTGATGGCTCCTACAAACAACGTGAAAACCAATACCGAATTTTCGATAAACGTCCGGGTGCGTTTCCTCTAGATTGCTAATTTGCTGCAGATATATGTAGTAATACGCAGATTGCAGGTAATGTAGCCAGCAGCAGCAAAGATGGATAGCTAATTGGGCACTGCCTAACGCATCAACCAACACCCAGTACGATATGCTTTAATCAACACCCTTGAATTGTTAATCATAAGCTAATAATTCAGCTATACTATGTTTGTCTTTGAGGTCTGGGCAAGTTCATGTTTCAACTTCTCTGTAGCCCTCTCGAGTTTGATCAAAATCGCATAACATATCATCTGCTAGCGTCGTTTTGCCCCTCAAAAGTACAAATCCTTGGCATGATCCAACAGCATCTGAATGTCTGGATCTTCCTTGGTCATTTCGGCTGAAAGCTGGCTGTGTATACACTTTTCAACATAAAGATGGTCCCGTGAAGCCCCCTGGACAGCTTTTCGTGTCACAATTGCATTTCTCAATAGACAGCCTCAAGTATGTTTTTAGAGCGGTTTTTTCCATGAGGGATCCTTTGCCCACACAACCCCCCCTCCCCCCCCGCAAGTTCATACGTTTATGAAACATCCCAAATTCTGAACAACATTTTCAACTACTTTGTGGCGCATCAATGATGATTTCGGCAGCTTTCCAATACAAGGGTTGGTCAAACGTTACAATGGTGTGAAGGTTGCAAACTACGACTTATGTTGACAGAATGCACGCTTTGTTCCCATTGTACATATTAATCATAGGCAATAATTTGACTGACAACAGCCCAGTGTACTGGCTTTGCTGATGCAAGATATGCATCATTCCCTGCCAATTCAGTGTTGCATAAAGCTGAAAAATATCGATCCTCTTATCAAAATCCAGAAATTGCGGCAGGTCCAAACTATGGCGTTTCACATAACAAGCATCACGTCAAAAGTAATGGACTTGCGGTCCTTCGTATTGTGTCATTGGACGCCATGTGCGATTTATGTGTAACATAATAAACTTAAACTATGTCTGACAATCGAAATGTGTTCTTTACCCCTCGAAACCTCGGTATAGACAACATAATCATCTAATCTTAGTGGGTAGATACATAGTTATGATCAGTAATAGGTTTTGGTTGCCATCTTGGCGGCCATTTTGGACGCCATGTTGGATTTGTGTGTAATATAGTAAACTTAAACAATGTCAGATAATCTTGATGTGTTCTTTGCTCCTTGAGATCTATGTATATCCACCAAAATAATCACATTTAAGAGGATATTTACATAGTTATGATCATTAATAGGTTTGGGCGGCCATCTTGGCGGCCGTTTTAGACGCCATGATGGATTTGTGTGTACTATTGTTAACTTAAACAATGTCTGATGATCTTAATGTGTTCTTTGCCCCTTGAAACGTAGGTATAGACACCAAATCCTTTAAAGTTGAGTGGATAAATACATAGTTATGATCATTCATGGGTTTTGGTGGATATCTTGGCGGTCATTTTGGACGCCATTTTGGATTTGGGTGTAATATAATAAACTTATACAAAATATGATGATCTCAATGTGTTCTTTGCCCCTTGAAACCCATATGTAGCCATCAAAATAATCAAATTGGAGTGGATATTTACATAATTATGATCATTTATAGGTTTTGGCGGCCATCTTGGCGGCCATTTTCGACGCCATGTTGCATTTGTGAGTACTATTGTACACTTAAACAATGTCTGATGATCTTAATGTGTTATGCCCCTTGAAACTTAGGAATATACACCAAATTCATCAAATTTGATTGTAAAGTTGCATAGTTGTTATCATTAATATGTATTGGCGGCCATCTTGGCGGCCATCTTGAAAAAAAACTTTCCGGAGGTCCGATTGTGGTAAACGTTGATATGTTTTAAAGAAGCTTCTACCCTACCAGGTTCAGTTTGAATACCTTTTGTAGCAATTGTTTGGTGGTTGAAGTTATTTTTTTTTCATATATTGACCCTACTATTTTGGAGGCTCGCTAGTTTTTAGAAACTTTTCTTGCAATCTCATTAATATTCATAGATAAGCAAATGTACTTATTTGTATATTTAACCGCAGATCATACTAGGTAATAATCATAATCTTTATTTTAACACCAAACCTTTTTTTCTAGAACCAATTTTGAAGAAATATTTGAGAATTATACTAGCTAAACTAGCTATTTAGTCAAAGCCTGACGGTTGCCCTAGAAACAGCTCAATAATAACTTATAGCTGCCCAACGGAGATAGGTGTTGTTTTGCCCCCCTGAGTGGTACACCCCAACCCATCTGGCTGATAGACTACATGTTCTTTCCAGAAAACAGGAGTCAACAATTCCCATTAAACCTATTTGGACTAATTTGTCTGATTTTAATACATCATTCCTGTTCCATCAAGATCAACTTTTTAGGTCAACTGATTGCTCAGGTGAGCTTTTGTGACCGGTCTTTGTCCGTCGTCCGTCCGTCCACATTTGTTCGTAAACACTCTAGAGGCCACATTTATTTTCCGATCTTCATGAAACTTGGTCAGAAGCTTCGTCGCAATGAAATCTCGGTCGAGTTCGAGACTGGGTCGTGCCGGGTCAAAAACTAGGTCACTAGGTAAAAAAAAAGAAAAAACTTGTAAACACTGTAGAAGTCACACTTCATATTCAATCTTCATGTTACTTTGTCAAAATGTTTGTCTTAATGATTTGTTGGTTGAGTTCAAAAGTGGTTATGGTCCGTAAAAAAACATGTGACCTTGACCTTGAACTTAGGGTCCGCGTTTAGGTTTTGAAATCTGCGTTTAGGTTTCGAAAAATGCCCAAAACTTCTATGTCCCTTGAGATATAACCTTCATATTTGGTATGCATGTTTATATGGGCAAGGCCTTTCCACTGGCACAAAATATTTTAACCCTGTGACCTTAACCTTGAACTTAGGGTCCGCGTTTAGGTTTCAAAATCTGTGTTAAGGTTTCGAAAAATGCTCATAACTTCTATGTCCCTTGAGATATAACGTTCTTTTTTGGTATGCATGTGTATATGGACAAGGCCTTTCCATACGCACACAATTTGTTTACCCCTGTGACCTTGACCTTGAACTAAGGGTCCGCGTTTAGTATTCAAAATCTGCGTTTAGGTTTCGAAAAATGCTTATAACTTGTATGTCCCTTGAGGTATAACCTTCATATTTGTTATGCATGTGTATATGGACAAGGCCTTTCCATACGCACAAAAACTGTTACCCCTGTGACCTTTACCTTGAAGTTAGGGTCCACGTTTAGGTTTTGAAATCTGCGTTTAGGTTTCGAAAAATGCTCATAACTTCTATGTCCCTTGAAATATAACATTCATATTTGGTATGCATATGTATATGGACAAGGCCTTTTCATACGCACACATTTTTTACCCCTGTGACCTTGACGTTGAACTAAGGGTCTGCGTTTAGGTTTTGAAATCTGTGTTTAGGTTTCGAAAAATGCTCATTACTTTTATGTCCCTTGAGATATAACCTTCATATTTAGTATGCATGTTTATATGGACAAGGCCTTTCCATACGCACAAAATGCTCATAATTTCTATGTCCCTTGAGATATAACCTTCATATTTAGTATGCATGTTTATATGGACAAGGCCTTACTATACGCACAGAAATTTTGTCCCCTGTGACCTTGACCTTGAACTTAGGGTCCGCGTTTAGGTTTCGAAATCTGCGTTTAGGTTTCGAAAAATGCTATAACTATTATCAAAGCGTTTATATGGGGCATATGTCATCCTATGGAGACATCTCTTGTTTTTAGCCCACCTGATTGCTCAGGTGAGCTTTTGTGACCGATCTTTGTCCGTCGTCCGTCCGTCCACATTTGTTCGTAAACACTCTAGAGGCCACATTTATTTCCGATCTTCATGAAACTTGGTCAAAGGATTTGTCCCAATGATATCTCGATCGAGTTCGAAACTGGGTCATGCTCGGTCAAAAACTAGGCCACGAGGTAAAAAAAAAAGAAAAACCTTGTAAACACTGGAGAAGTCACATTTAATGCTCAATCTTCATGTAACTTTGTCGAAATGTCTGTCTTAATGATATGCTGGTTGAGTTCAAAAGTGGTTCCGGTCCGTTGAAAAACATTACTGCTAGTGGGCGGGGCAGTTTTGCTTATTTGGCTATAGAGAAACCTTGTAAACACTCTAGAAGTCACAATTTTGGCCCAATCATCATGAAAGTTAATCAAAACATTGGTTTTATTGATATGTCGGACGACTTCGAAAATGGTCCAGATCGGTGAAAAAACATGGCCGCCAGTGGGCGGGGCATTTTTCTCTATATGTATTTAGTGAAAACATGTGAACACTCTAGAAGTCACATTTTTTGCCAAATTTTCATAAAATTTGGTCAGAACATTTGTTTCCTTGATACGACAGTTGAGTTAGAAAATGGTTCCGGTCAGTTGAATAACATGGCTGCCGGGGGGGAGGGAGTTTTCTTATATGTATATAGTAAAAAAAAGCTTGTGAACACTCTAGAAGTCACATTTTTTGCCTAATCATCATGAAACTTGGTGAAAAGATTGGTTTTATATATATCTCAGATGAGTTTGCATATGGTTCCGATGGGTCAATAAACATGGCTGCCAGGGGGGTGGGGCAGTTTTCCTTATGTGACTATATAGAGAGAAACCTTGTGACCGAACACTATAGAAGTCACATATTTTGCCTAATCATCGTGAAACTTAGTCAATACATTGGTTTTATTGATGTTTAGGACAAGTTGGAAAATGGCTCAGATCGGTGAAACACACTTTTTAGCTCACCTGATTGCTCAGGTGAGGTTTTAGGATTGGTCTTTGTCTGCTGTCCGTCCGTGCACATTTGGTTTGTAAACACTCTAGCATTCACATTTCTCAAGCATTCTTTATCAAAGTTGCTGAAAGATCTCAGTCAAGTTTGATGATGAGCAAAATCACATAATTAATGTCAAAATTATTGCCCTTAGATTGTCTAAATTTTCATTTTATTATACAAAATCCTTGTAAGCAAAGTTTGATGTTTAGTAAGGGGGGTCAACTCAAAATATAGGTCACTATTTCAAATCTTACAAAAACAAAAACACTCCCTACTCCAGAGTTTTGGTTCAATAATGATGAAACTTGACCAGGATGTTTGTCTGGTCAATATCTAGGTCAAGTTTGACATTAGGTAAAGATTGAATGAACAGACTCCTCTCAGGCGAGCGAACTAGGGCCATCTTGTATTAAATTTTTCATATAATGTAAAGGGCAGCATGGCAGTGTGTCCATGTAATTGAATAATAATAATTGCTGCATAGAGCAAGATGTAAGAATAAAAACAAAGGTGTACAAGAAAAGAATCTTGCGTGTCCATATAAATAAGTCAAAATGTATACTCAAAATAACCCAGGTGAAATACGAAACTTTTCCTTCAATCTTTACGTGCAACCGGAAGTTTCAAGTATACATGTAAAGATCAATTACTGAACATTTCATTACTTCGGGGTCATTGTGGCTGCCACGCTTTTTTGGCATCGTCCTTTCCAAACATAAAAAAGGTCAACTCAAAACTGCAAAATGTTTGAACAAACGTGTGCACATATAAAACATAATACTAACTACGAGCTGTAGATCGTGGATTTTTATGATAGTGGTAATGGAGATAAACAAGTAGGATTCACAACCCGCTTTCCTTCTTGTTAAACGTTGTTGGTCTTACTTCAGTTTTTTGCTTTAACAAAGCAACCATATTTAATACAAGAAGAAACAAATGTACGTTTTTAATGGCGCACATTTACGTGCACAGAAACGATTCCAACGTATCAAAACAAACATGTTTATCACCAGCTAATACGTGGTTCAATTCAGTTGCAAAGGTATCAACAGAAGGGAATAACTCGACCGAGAAATGCCAAGTTCTGACGTCACCCTGCTTTGAACGAATAATAATAAATACCATTAGATATTCTTATTGTAGAGGTTAACTACGCAATAACGCCATCTGTATAGTTTTTATGACGATCATAAATAGTTAGTTTATATATGTGTTCGGTTAAAAGGTCGTAAGGTAATAATAAAACGAGTTTACATTTTGCAAATGAAGCACAATGCTGCTTTATACAATATAATAAATATCATACAATTATACGCCTACTAAGTGCAACCCACTTGGAAACGATCGTAATAAGGCCGTTGCCACTTCAAGATTTCGCACAATATTTCCTTTCACATTTGAATGTATGTTTTATGATCTGATAAAACTGTATAGCAAACAATATATGATCAACTATATGTTTATATATCTCATGAAGATGTTAACTTCATTCGGCAGTCAACAACAGCCGACAAAATCATTCGGTAAAATCTACTTGAAGTACATGAAACTTGAAACTTGCAACTTGTATGAAACGCCTATTTATATAATTATATTCAATGGCGTTGTACAAAACATATATATGTACATAAAATTGATAACAAATAAGAGTGATTGATACTTTTATGCAGCATTAATACATAACATTGATAAAAAAATAAGAGTGATTGATACTCTTATGCAGCATTTATTAAAGGATTAATAATCTAAATTTGTGTGATATAAATACAAATGCTGTAAGAAACTTAAGCACTAAAACAATACCGGCTACACTATTAAAACACAGTATAAGTAAAATATTATGTAATAAACTGATATTACTAGGGTTAAGACAATAATATTATGAGCAAATATTTGGCAACATAAGGACACTGTTTTTCATTAACTGAAAGGATACATGAAAGGATATTTCTGCACTCTGGCTGTCGGATTCCACAGCTACCTGTCACCTGTCACCCGTACGGACTATAAGACACAACTATAGGCCGTCGAGGGGCTAAGCGAGACTAAAAGACAGCTTGATGATGTCATTCACTCATTGAGCAAAGAAGCCCTAATTACTAGATGATGTCTAATTTACTTGGCGATAATACTCGGGAAAAATTGAACACGATTGTCAATCGCGTATACCTAGACAAAATGTGGAATACATTGCCTTTACTGGGCTTCGTGTGTGATGTGTTAGTTTGACTCCTCTCTAGACACAAACGTACTAACAATCTCCAGTGGAAACTTAACCTGGTATATTGAAATATTTTCACAATTAATACATTGTATAATGTAATGAGTCATAGTTCCCTCAGAATGTTTATTCATTTATGCTACGTAATCCGTGGTTTGTTTATCATTCAGAGACGACAGTGCAGGCGTCGCATTGCTGCACAATTATAATATCTTACTAGTAATAATCTACATCGTCCATGTGTCTAACAAGTAATGATGTTTACATCTGGGCTGTTGATGCCTCTTACTGTTTTTGTCTGTTTTTGTTTTGTGTTGTTGTTTTTTTTAAATCACATTCGAAAAGTGTTAACAAGAAGGCCAAGATGGCCCTAGTTCGCTCACCTTTTTAACAAGGCCTTGTTCATTGCTTTGTTGAAAATTCAGTACTGTAGAGCACATTAGATTGGTTCTCTTCTGTTTACTTTTGCAGTGTGAGTATATGATTAATTCTGATTGAGTACTGTCCATTTGCATGGGTTTTTGCAATACAAACATTTGCAAGTAATGCTAATTCTACATTTGTCTACAAGGTTTTTTTAAGATTTGGACCTCGTGACCAAGATTTTGACCCCACATGACCCAATGTCAAACTTTGCCTAGATATCATCAAGAAAAACAACCTGGTCAAGTATCATCATTATTGGACCAAAACTATGACCTCTAGTTTGTTTACAAGGTTTTTGTAAGATTAGACCCCATTACCAAACGTCAAACTTGACCTAGATATTGTCCAGACAAACATCCTGGTCAAGTTTCATCATTATTGAACAAAAACTCTGGCGTATGAAGTGTTTACGAGGTTTTTGACATGGTGACCCATATTTGGACCCCTCATGAACAAGCATAAAAAATTGCTTACATAAAAAAAATATTATGACCAAGATTCATAAAATCTGAAACAAAATTGTGACCTCTAGAGTGTTTACAAGGATTTTGTATAATATAATGAAAATTTTGACAATCAAAGGGGAATAATTCTGACATTTATTATGCGATTTTGCTCATTATCAAATTTGACTGAGATCTTGTGGCCATTTTTTCTTCACCGATCTGAGCCATTTTCCAACTTGTCCGAGATATCAATAAAACCAATGTCTTGACTAAGTTTCATTATGATTAGGCAAACAAATATGACTTCTAGAGTGCTCACAAGGTTGCTCGATAGTCATATAGGGAAAACTGCCCCCCCCCCTGGCGGCCATGTTTTTAGACCGATCGGGACCATCGCGAACTCATCTGAGATATAAATAAAAGTTTTATTTATTATAAAACCAATGTTTTCACCAAGTTTCATGATGATTGGGCAAAAATGTGACTTCTAGAGTGTTCACAAGCTTTTTGTACTATACAAATATAAAATATAAGGAAAATGTGCCCCCCCTGGCAGCCATGTTTTTAAACGAACCGGAACGATTTTTTAACTCAACTCTCGTATCTAGGAAACAAATGTTCTGACCAAATTTCATGAAAATTGGGCCAAAAATGTGACTTCTAGAGTGTTCACATGCTTACACTATATACATAAAGAGAAAACTCCCCCGCCCACTGGCGGCCATGTTTTTATACCGATCTGGACCATTTTCGAACTCGTCCGAGATATCAATAAAACCAATGTTTGGACCAAGTTTTATTATGATTGGGCAAAAAATGCGACTTCTTGACTGTTCATAAGCCATTTTTACTATATTAATATAAGGAAAACTGCCCCGTCCCCCTTGCAGTCATGGTTTTCAACGGACCGGAACCATTTTCGAACTTAATTCACGTATCTAGAAAACAAATGTTCTGACCAAAGTTCATGAAGATTTGACCAAAAAAATGTGACTTCTACAGTGTTAACAAGGTTTTTCCTTTTTTTGACCTAGTGACCTAGTTTTTGACCCAGCATGACCCAGTTTCGAACTCGATTGAGTTATCATTGGCACAAATCTTCTGACCAAGTTTCATGCAGATCGGACAAGAAATGTGGCCTCTTATGTGTTTACAAGGTTTCTCTATAGCCAAATAAGAAAATCCATGTTTTTCAACAGACCGTAACCGCTTTTGAACTCAATTAAAGGGATCTTTTCACGGTTTGGTAAATTAACAAAATTAAAAAAAGTTGTTTCAGATTCGCAAATTTTCGTTTTAGTTATGATATTTGTGGGGAAACAGTATTACTGAACATTTACCATGGTCTCGGCAGGACTCCAGGAGTCACTGGTTCGAAACCTGCTCCAGGCAAAGTTTGTTTCCTTTTTTAAAATTTTATTATTTATTTTTTACTGCAGCTTTCATGGTCAAATGTCTACATTTATCAATAGAAAGCATTTAATGAATAACTTCAGAACATGCCAAAATCTGTGAAAAGGCCCTTTAACATATAATTAAGACAACCATTTTGACAAAGTTACATGCAGATTGGGCATGGAAATGTGACTTCTACAGTGTTTACAATGTTTTTCTTCTTTTTTTTTGACCTAGTGACCTAGTTTTGAAACAGCAAGACCGAGTTTTGTACTTGATCGAGGACAAATCATTCCAACAATTCAGATGCAGAAGGTCGGGCGGTTATAGACTGGTTGGATGAGCAAGACCTTGTACTGCTCAATGACGGTTCTCCAACCAGACTTAACCCCACTGGTTTAAACTCTCACATTGACCTTACTGCTGTTAATGCCAGGATAGCCAGTGCGTCTGCATGGGCAACCGTTAATGATACAATTTGGATCTGATCACCTCCCACAACAGGTTACCCTGCACAACTATATTGCACATGGAACTGATGCTCAATGCTCAGGAGAGCAATAGTTTCTTTTGGAAAAAGCTAACTGGGCTCAGTTTAGGGACCTCTGTTCAGATCTCTCCCTTGCAGATGTACATTCTCAGGACTCCAATCAGTTTTGTAACATTTAACTAGTAAGATACTGTACATAGCGGAATGTAGCATACCGGTCTCCTCTGGCAAGGTTAAGGCCAGAAATACGGTCCCATGGTGGAATGAGGCGTGCTTCAAGGCGGTACAGGATCGTAAAAAAACATTAAAAATTCTTAAAAAGAACCCTGCTGAGCATAATCTTCTTAATTATAGGTCCCTCGAAAATCAAGCAAAGCGGGTTAGTTTGGACGAAAAATCTCAAAATTGGAAAGAATTCTGTGACTCAGCAATTATTAATAAGAAAAATACTAGGGATTTTGGGCAAAAAATTCACAGAATTAAAGGAAAATCGTTCACCCCTGTACCGCTTCTCAAATACAAAGGCGAATTTGCCACTACCCCAAGAGAAAAGTTTTGGTACAGCCCTTCAAATCTGTCTCCAGTGACTCAAACCTTCCCGTTGAAACTTTGAACTATCAAAAGCGGTTTGAGACAGAGCACCAAAACATTTTACATGAGCCTTGGGACAACAGCATGCCTCTTAATTTACCTTTTACTTTAAGTGCATTATTAAGGGCCATTAACACCAGGAGTAATACTGCCACGGGGCCTGACAAAATAGCATATTTAATGTTTAAAAATATGCCAACCATAATTCTTAAAATATGGCTTAACCTATTCAATCAGGTGTATAGAACAGGAACAGTACCATCCGAGTGGAAGCAGGCCTCAGTGATTCCTATTCCTAAACCCGGCAAGGACAAAAACGATCCAAACTCATATCGTCCAATAAGTTAAACATCTCACGCAGGCAAATTACTAGAAATAATGGTAAAAAACAGATTACAACACTTATTGGAATCTAAAATCATACTAAACCCCGTCCAGTCTGGCTTTAGGAAGGGGTGTTCCACTCTTGATCAGCTAGCTAGACTACAACAGGATATTCTTTCTGCAAAAAATCAAGGGCAATCAGTACTAGGAATTTTTCTGGACCTTCAGGCCGCCTTTGATTTAACATGGACCTTTGGCATATTAAAAAAGCTAGCTGATTATGGAATCAATTGATACTGTTTTCACTACCTCTGAGCTTTCCTAGAGGGTCGCAAAATCTAGGTCAGTGTTGATGGTGAGTTATCAGAAGAAGCCATAACCGACCGCGGCACCCCTCAGGGGTCCGTAATATCCCCAACTCTGTTCTCCCTCATCGTAAACGGCCTACCTGATGCCGTAGAAGACTCAGGAATGGTTATCTCCCAGTTTGCCGACGATTCATGCACTTGGTTAAAGGGGTCTAACATGTTACGCCTGCAGAAGAGGGCTCAAGCAGGCTTAGACTCCATTTGGAAATGGTCTTTTTAATGGGGATTTAAAATTTCTCCAACCAAAACAGTAGGTGTATTATTTGGCGACCAAATTCAGCACTCTTTGGACTTAAATTTAGGCGGCACCAAAATTATTTTGAAAAAGTGGTGAAATTTCTAGGTATGTACCTAGATAAACAGTTAACCTTTACTCACCACTTCAAATATTTGGCAGAAAGGTGCAAAAGGGACCTAAACGTAATGAGAATGTTAAGAGGCAAAGGTTTCGGATCAGATAAAAATAGCCTCTTAACTCTCTATAAGTCCCTTATATGTCCAAAGCTAGATTATGGAGCCCAGATCTATGCATGTGCAAAGCCAACCCTAAAAATGGTTGATGCCATTCAACACAAGGCCCTTAGGATAGCTCTGAGAGCCCTAAACTGTACACCGGTAGCACTGCTTGAAGAAGAGGCCGGTATGCTACCTCTTGACTTGCGCAGAAAACAACAGTCCCTTAACTTCTGGGCAAGGGCTAAGTCTCAGCATGGCTCAAACCCTGTAAACAAACTTGTCGGGACTGGCACCTTCATCAATGGGAAAATACTTAAGCGTAAGCATGTTGCCCTTCCATTTGGTGCGAGTATTAGGACCCTTGTTGAAGATGCCGGCCTCGACAAGGTACCTGTAGCAGACCTGAGGCCCTCCAAGACCCCCCCACCCCCTGGACGCTTGGACCCATTGATGTTGACCTATTACTCTCTGATAAAATAACGAAAACTGACTTGCCACAACTCATTAAGTCAGAAGCTCTCTCACTCAAAGACAATAAGTATGTTGAGCATCTAAAAATCTATACAGACGGCTCCAAATGCCCTAACTCTGGTTTGGTAGCCAACTCTTTTGTAATTCCTTCCAAAAATATTACCAAAACACACAGGCTCAGCAACAATCTCTCTATTTTCTCAGCAGAACTTTTGGCAATTAAATACTCTTTGTGCTGGATATTGGTCAATAAACCTACTAAAACCTTTTTTATCAGACTCAATGTCATCTCTTGAGTCTTTAAAAAACAGAAATAGCAGATCTAGGCCTGATATTTTAACTAGCACTTTGGTACTTCATCAACAGTGTCTAGATAAACCAAGACCCCCCCCCTGGACGCTTGGACCCATTGATGTTGACCTATTACTCTCTGATAAAATAACGAAAACTGACTTGCCACAACTCATTAAGTCAGAAGCTCTCTCACTCAAAGACAATAAGTATGCTGAGCATCTAAAAATCTATACAGACGGCTCCAAATGCCCTAACTCTGGTTTGGTAGCCAACTCTCTTGTAATTCCTTCCAAAAATATTACCAAAACACACAGGCTCAGCAACAATCTCTCTATTTTCTCAGCAGAACTTTTGGCAATTAAATACTCTTTGTGCTGGATATTGGTCAATAAACCTACTAAAACCTTTTTTATCAGACTCAATGTCATCTCTTGGAGTCTTTAAAAAACAGAAATAGCAGATCTAGGCCTGATATTTTAACTAGCATTTTGGTACTTCATCAATAGTGTCTAGATAAACCTTTTTAAAGGTCACATTAGTATGGTGTCCAGCACATGTCAACGGCCTCTTGAGGGGGGTCGTAGATGCTGGGGAACCCCTGGCGCCTACTGGGATCTACTCCCTGGCAAAGAAATTTGTCGTGGGTAAGTGGAATCTCCGGAAAGACAATATGGCCCCCGTCGAAATACTTTTAACAGACCCGTGAAAACCCTCAGGCCGCCTGACAGATACTCAGCTAGCATTGTTCTTGACAGAGCCATCACGCGCCTGAGGATGGGAACCACCCTATTAGCCGGTGGCACGGGAAAGTATGTCCTCGGTATAGACCCTGCATGTCCTAGGTGATAGGAACCCATCACTGCGCCCCACATGCTGCTGCGATGCCAAAACCATAAGGCGCAGAGGGACCACCTCGCAGCTGCATTGCACTCCCATGGACTAGTTTTAAACCTCTCCAACGTGCTAGACCCCAAGGGAGCAGCTAGGGGCCCGGTCTTCTCTGCCCTCGCCAAATACCTCCTAGACAGCCAGATAACTGACAAGATCTAGGTCATTGGGGGAGGGAGAGCAGCCAACACCCACCCAATTACTCAGTCTTATGACTGATTCGTTTGTAAACTTTGTAATTTTTTCACAAATCTGACCTAGTCTTTGTACCTGTGTTGGATTTGTGTCATTTCGACACAACTTTGTTTTAGTTTTTAACGGGATATTGTTCCACCTTGCCCTTTCTAAATCAGGCCAATGGTATTGACCTGGTATTCCTTATTTTAAAAACATTTTTTATAAGGGTATGACGTTTACATTATTCAGTTTCTTAATATATTCATATTTTATGGCAGTTTTTATTTAAAAGAAAGGGCGAGTCTGTCCAGTAACCCGGGTATGTTGGCTGCATTGCACCCCCTCCCTTCCCTTCTGACTCCCCCTTCTCCTTCATACTCGAAGAGCCATGTCAGACAGGAGTGCACGGTGCAGGGTCATGTACACCTTGCAAACCCATTTTAGCTTTTAAGGGTATTTTCAACTTTTGGGATTATTGTAACTCTCCCAATAAGCGGTATATTAACAATCATAGCAAATAAAGTACTGTTGTACAATTTTTATCTTAATTTTGAGAAACTTGCTAATTTTGTATAGTTAGTAAATAAGGTGTTCTTGTACCTTGTCTCTTAACTTGCATCATCCACTTTATATTAATTTCTATAGTATGGATGCTAGCTTTTTGTGGGTTATTTCCTGCATTGTTGTATGAGTTGGTCCTTACCAATCACATATATTACTAGAATATTTCAGTATATTAAACATTAGAGTGTATTTTTTATTTCTTTTAATTTGTTAATTACCATGTGTAGTTCTCTTAATTCCATTTACCGTGCACTCCCTCTGGTCTAGGAGACAAAACCATCAATACTTCTCCATACAAAAACATCTCCCCTACACAAACCCAAGTTGATTTGCCCCTGCTGAAAACCCCCCACCCCACCACTCTTGCCTACACTTCCAAACTTCTTCTTTTAACCCCCCGGGGTGGCAACTTGTTTTTTACCTATCAATAAGTGCATATTATGTTGTACATTCTGTACATAATCTGCTTTTATGTATAAACATTGTTTGTTTTGTCTAATTTTTAACTGTAAAGTACATTGTTTTACCTTTGATTTTATGTGGCCCTAAAGAGGTAACCGTTTGGCGACACGCAAGTTATTACCTTTAAATATATAAATATTATTATTAAATTTCTTTTAAATATTGTTTTAACGCTACTCTGGGGGGGGACCTCCTGTCTTCATAGCCCAATCCTCTATAAGTTCCATACAGACAGGGTCTTAGGTTGGAGCATCACGGCTATATTCCCTGTCTGCAAGTGTTTAACATTGTGTCACACTTACAAATACATGAATATTTTAATACTAAATATAATTTAGAACTATATTGCATTACCAATTTCAATTGTTTGTTATAATTCTATATAATTGCATGTTTACATGCAAATCCCCTTCTTTTTTTCTTATGAGAGCTATTAAAACAGGCTCTTTCTTCCCTATTAATTAAGGTTTATAACTCTTTATATCTTCCCATGGCTTAGAGTTCCTAGCATAACATTTAACTCAAACAACAAATTACACCTATCTATAGGTTTATTTTGTATGTAGATATATAGTGGCAATGTTGAACCACTTTGTGATCTGGAAAAACCTAAAATATTAATAATTTTTGCTTATTTTATACATATCACACATTCGTGTTATCCTTTTTCTCCCTAGAAACATAGAATTAAAAGTATTATTATATTAATTTTAACAATAAAATCACAGATCACAAAGTCTAAAGACTCCAACAAACCCATTGCAGTATATACTGAACAGTGGGTCTAGTAATGATGATGCCACATACAACAGTATGTGTTTTCACCATCTTTACTTAAGGTTCATGTAAAGTCCCAAAATGACCGCACATAGATGAAATTTTAAAATATAAAAATGATCAGTAATACCCAAAATAAGTTAATGAAATTTACATATGGTTGCAATAATCAAATTTTTATTCCATATATGTATATAATTAAAAAACACTCACAAATGTAAGTAATAATGTAATTATTAAAAAAAATATTGCAATGTATGGCAAATTCTCAATTTCATTAAAAAAACACAAATGCACCAAATAAAAACATCAACAGTATATGCAAGTTATATTTAAGGTACTCCTAGCATTGAATTGCGTCAATACAGCCCCACAAAGACAATATGCGTATTTCAAAATGAACATGTCAATGCCATGAGTCTCTATTTATAGATTTTGGAAAAATACTAACTTTCCATGCGCATAGCATGCGATCAATAAGAGTTATGATCATAAAAAATAAAATAAATGAAAATATATCATTTTCATAACATCTCCATAACAATGACACTTACTTGAAACGCACTATTTGAAAAGAATCTTGATATAATTGACTCTCCTCCCGATTTAGTTTCATCGGTCGTCCATCTTGGTCAGAAATGTGTATTGATTCGTATTTGCGAATTTGTTAAATAATGCTTATATTAAATATTTACTTAAAGGGATCTTTTCACGCTTTGGTAAATTGACAAAATTGAAAAAAGTTGTTTCAGATTCGCACATTTTTGTTTTAGTTATGATATTTGTGAGGATACAGTAATACTGAACATTTACCATGGTCTAATATAGCCATTATATGCATCTTTTGACGATTTTAAAACCTAAAAATTATAAAGCGTTGCAACGCGAAACGATTGAATAATTTGGAGAGTTCTGTTTTTGTCCTTAAATTTTGTGAAACTACGAAGATTGCTTATATAAGGTATAAAATACGTCAAGCGTGTGTACTCGGCGGAATAGCTCAGTAGGTTAAAGCGTTTTTACTTCAGGACTCTGGTAGGACTCCAGGGGTCACTGGTTCGAGACCTGCTCCGGACAATGTTCTTTTCCTTTTTTTAATTTTATTCTTGATTTTTTACTGAAGCTTTTACGATCCAATGTTTACATTTATCAATATAAAGCATTTAATGAATAAGTTAAAAAATGCCAAAATCTGTGAAAAGGCCCCTTTAACGCCCACATTTGATATATCGAACCATTAATGCAATATATCATATTAACGCCCATATTTGATATATCGAACCATTAATGCAATAGATTGTATTAACGCCTATATTTGATATATCGAACCATTGATGCAATAGATTGTATTAACGCCCATATTTGATATATCGAACCATTAATGCAATAGATTGTATTAACGCCCATATTTGATATATCGAACCATTAATGCAATTGATTGTATTAACGCCCATATTTGATATATCGAACCATTAATGCAATATATTGTATTAATGCCCATATTTGATATATCGAACAATTTATGCAATTGATTGTATTAACGCCCATATTTGATATATCGAACCATTGATGCAATTGATTGTATTAACGCCCATATTTGATATATCGAACCATTAATGCAATATATTGTATTAACGCGTATTATACACACCGTACAATACAGACCACACAAAACTGTTTCTTTTAAATTTTTCTCTTGCTCAATGAATGAAATATACACCAACTTAATGAATACAACGTCTTCAGGAATACATTTTGTTTACATGGGCTTGTTATTGTCCACCTAAATGAAATTCGTATTTCAGCACCGTACAGAAAATTGAAATTATATGTGTAACATACAAAACACATATTTATGTTTGAACAGCGTTCCTTGGTTTTGTTTGCATTATTATTCAATATGAAGGTAAACAAGTTAAATATACCACCAATTGCAAATAAAGAGTGTGCAGTTTAAAACAAAGTTTATGTTTAAGATGTACATGTATACGTTGTAATTTCATTGACAATTTAAGAGTATGACGTTTGATAAATGATATACTTATAAGTTGAACTTCATTATAATGTCTATATTGAACGAATGAAAGAAAGAATTTTAATAATTAAATTTTACAAATAATCGTTTTTGTTTTCAAGTTTTATTCTCAACTGGTTATAATGTTCTACCAAATAATGAGAATTTAATACAAAATAAAAGTTCTGCAATACTGCATTTGAAACACTTTGCGCTTCCAATTTGGCTCCATAGGGAATGGACAAACGTAAAAAGAGATGATATACACAGAAAAACCAGATGTTGTAGCTCAGTATGCGATCAATTTATAAGATAATACAAACAGTTATGCGGAATTAATCAAAGGTATTTACGTGCATAAGTAGAAGAAATGCACGATTTCTCGATTAATGAATGATACACGAATTTCGACAATTCAATATCTTGCAAGTAATATACGAAAATGGAGGGTCGAACTTGTAACCTTTAATAGTGGCATTGACGTTGAGCAGGCTCGTTTAACTCACCCCTCACTGATAGAGGGACGACAAACTGACGGATGAACGGACGAAAGTCCGGCACTGCGGTGGTGGATTTATTAAATGTATACAACCACTTTGCGCTCAAATGTGCTAGTTAGACCTTAATTCTAAGAAGTCACATTTATCCCAATCGGATATTAGATGGTATAATCACACATTTAAGTTCACTATTTTGATTGCCATATCGATAGCTTTTCAGACACATTTTCTGAATTCTCTTATCATATTCACTGAATTATATGAGCTTATCATGGAAAGATGTAAACGAAAGGTTAACACACGGCACGTTCATGATAAAGTTGATCAATGTTAATCTTAAACATTCATCCAATGGCTTTTCTATGTGAACGCTTATTAATATGTACTCATATACATACGTTTTAATAACCATATATGATATTTATGGAATTTACAAAAAATTATCGATGATAGTTTGCTACCGGTTTAAACAAACATAAGTCAATCTTTTTGTATAACAAATAACGTATCTAAAAATATATAAATAGTTCGTTCTTTGACTTCAAATTTCAGTGTTGATATTTCCTTTTCTCTTTTCAAATGTCAATAAAAACAATCAAAATTGTAGTGTTCACCATTTTTAAACAGTGTGTATCTATAGTACACATATGTATGCCAAACCTGCAGGGAATATGTCGCCATATCGAAATTGTGTATGCCAAACCTGCAGGGAATATGTCGCCATATCGAAATTGAGCAAGACCATTTTATTAAAAAAATAATGTGTTACGGATATGATGAGCGGTTGACAGAGGAATTCACCGCTGATCGTGAAGATCAGAGGAGTGAGTATGTTATGTGATCAGAAACTTGTCAATGAAACATGAGGTATGTCTGATGTGAGCATGTCATCCACTTATTAAGGATTGCCCTACAAAGTTTGACATTTTCAATTTCAACTACTGTATAACGTGAATAGGTATTCATGAATATATTTTTTACTTGGTAGCGGTATGACTATCACATACAAGTACAAATAAGTTTGATTTTAACGTCATGTAAATTATAAAATATACCGTTAACAAATAAAACCTAAGTCTTTATCTTTTTGGTAAATAACACTGTTATGTGAAAATAACCATTATATACATGTAGCAAATAACGGGTAAAATTATATACTAGTACGTGTTACATGTATATAGAGTGCAGTGCATTTATTTTAATTTTTTTCAAGTAATGGATTGTTCAAGCTATTTTCGAAAGAAAATTAATTCTTGGTATTGTAACTTTTCTTAAAACAAACATGACAAGACTGACATAAGAACACTTCTGGTGAGTACTAGACTTGTAATATATTGTACAGAAAACTAGGAGGGTAATTATACTTTCCCAATAGTTATTGTTTAAGCAACGTATAGTTAGAACACTGATTAGAATGTTTCAACAAATACATTATAAACCTGTATACTTGCATAAGTGTTTATACCATGCACCGTGCCAAGACCAAATTATATATGCGGATGCAGAGCTACAGATAAGCTGCGTATTTGCGTAAATACGCAATAAAAACTGGGTGGATACGCAATTTTTTCAAAATCTGTGCGTACCGGCACGCAAAACAAATCGCCGATACCCAATTCGAGCCGCCTTCTATGCGTAATGAAAAATCCCGTTTTGTTTTGGCCGTTTTGAATCGAGTCTTAATCGACAAGCGCTTGTTTTTATCTGGTAACATATTTACCAATCGTTTAGATGATAACAAATGCGAGTCAAACAAAATGGCGTCTCGAGGCAGACGAAAAGTTGCGCAAAAAATACAAAAACATTTAGATTCCTTTGTCGTGGTTAATTAATCTAAATATAAAACAATTGCAAAGGGCATAGTTGATGACTATAATGAATTTTGTTTGGGGCATTTTCGGTCAAAATACACTATATTATACTACCACAATACCGTTCCAAACCCCTATGATGGGGTGTGTTGGGTTTCTAAAACAAAAGTACTGGTCCATATTATTGGAACAAAATCAAGTAGAAACACATTCGATGAGTGGGTTGAGAAATTCCCTTGTCTTCGGATTGTTGAATCTGATAGCAGAAAGATGGAACAACCTATACTGCGATTGAATACATAACAGTGACTTTATGTAGGTACGGTTTTGAGAAGCTAAATTCACGTTTTATTGCAAATACCCAATTGACTTGTTTGTTTTGGTACAAATACCCAATTATTTTTTATATGAGCGGGCATCATACTTTTGGATACCCAATCACGTTTTCCATTACCCAATTCATTCTTATTTTGAAGGGTATTACCCAATTACCCCAAAAAGCTTATCTGTAGCTCTGTGCGGATGTATCTTAAACCAGACATGGAATGTACATGTACTTCTTACACAAATTCCTCTACGTCAACACCATAGTCATCAATCAACAATTGATTTGACAAATGTAAACGGATCGCATTCTTCAGGCATTGCCTCAAATCAATCCAAGGGTTGATTGCTTTTCACGGGACAGCGGTTTTTCAGGCTCTTTTGGCAATCTTATATCGAAATGGTTCATCAGTTCATAACAATGGCGGCCTGTGACTTCCAGTACCCGACACTCAAGAAGGCTGACATCATTAGCGGAATTGTGTAAGGTTTTCAATTCCCTTGATTACTCCATATTTCCACATCATCTACACTTTTCCTGTCTGAGATTTCGTGTGATTCACTTTGAAAACAATTCGTATTTTTATGTCCCCCACTATAGTAGTGGGGGACATATTGTTTTTGCCCTGTTTGTTGGTCTCTTGGTCTGTTGGTTGGTTGGTTGGTTTGCGCCAACTTTAATATTTGCAATAACTTTGCAATATTGAAGATAGGAACTTGATATTTGGCATGCATATGTATCTCATGGAGCTGCACATTTTGAGTGGTGAAAGGTCAAGGTCATCCTTCAAGGTCAAAGGTCAAATATATGGGTCAAAATCGCTTATTTAATGTACACTTTTGCAGTATTTCAATATTGAAGATAGCAACTTGATATTTGGCATGCATGTGTATCTCATGGAGCTGCACAATTTGAGTGGTGAGAGGTCAAGGTCATCCTTCAAGGTCAGATGTGAAATATATGTGGCCAAAATCGCTCATTTTATGAGTACTTTTGCAATATTGAAGATAGCAACTTGATATTTGGCATGCATGTGTATCTCGTGGAGCTGCACATTTTGAGTGTTGAAAGGTCAAGGTCAAGGTCATCCTTCAAGGTCAGAGGTCAAATTTATGTGGCACAAATCGCTAATTTTATGAATACTTTTGCAATACTGAAGATAGCAACTTGATATTTGGCATGCATGTGTATCTCATGGAGCTGCACATTTTTAGTGGTGAAAGGTCAAGGTCAAGGTCATCCTTCAAGGTCAAATATAAGGGTAAAATTTGCTCATGTAATGTCACTTCTGCAATATTGAAGCTAGCAATTTTATATTTGAAATGCATGTGTATCTCATAGAGCTGCACATTTTGAGTGGTGAAGGGTCAAGGTCAAGGTCATCCTACAAGGTCAAACGTCATATAGGGGGACATTGTGTTTCACAAACACATCTTGTTTTTAAGTTGTCTTCTATAAATTAAAAAATGCCATTTTGAAAGATAAACGACTTGAAGGAAAACATGTTTGAATATACCAAGGCAAAACAACATAAATCAGCAATTATCAAAAGAACTGCATAGGTAACGTTCGATTTAAAGGGATCTTTTCACGGTTTGGTAAATTGACAAAATTGAAAAAAGTTGTTTCATATTCGCAAATTTTCGTTTTAGTTATGATATTTGTGAGGAAACAGTAATACTGAACATTAGCCATGATCAAATATAGCCATTATATGCATCTTTTGACGATTTAAAAATCTGACGATTATAAAGCGTTGCAACGCGAAACGATTGAATAATTTGGAGAGTTCTGTTGTTGTCGTTTAATTTTGTGAAACTTAATGAGTACTTTTCGAGTCTCATTTTACTCATTATCAAATGGTTTTATAATGAAAAAAATTGTGTATAAAAGCAGCAACATCACACTCACAAAAAGATGTAAACCGTAGTTGAGCCAAGTAGCATGGGAAAGCTAAACGTATGGATTTAATATCCATAATAACACGTTTTTAGTCAAACTTGATAGCAACGTAAAACCTTATACATGTACTTCACCGTCCCCAAAAAGAAGCATTACATGCTGTTTATTAAAACATTACTGCCCGGAATGGTAATCGAGATCGGGACATCTCGGGCGCAAGGCAAAAACTAGTGGACCTTGCACACACTGGGACAACATACATGTAGCCAAGAAATTAAGGCCTGTTTATTGATTTATACGCGCCGATGCTATTCGCAGTTCGTAACCAATATCTGACAGACCGCCATATTAAACACCATTGTTAAATAAAAACATGTCATGTTGGTTTAACGTTGATTTATTTCTGCACACCTTTACAATGCTTCTTGTCCATCTCGCCTAATCAAAATATCATCAGCGTGTTGCAAATAATGTACATGTTGTTCCCGATAATTCTACTTCTTAGCGGTAACAGTGTTTAGAACGATTGTAAGCTTAAAATCCAAGTACAAAAACTTAATCTTTTCTTGCTCATCGCAATTGGCGTTATAAGCTTTTTTATTTAAGAATTCTGCCAAGTATTTTAAACATACGATATTATGTATGTTTATCAATGTTGATTGGGGGGGGGGGGGGGGGGGGGCTATGAATTTCGACTGGCTTTTTGTTTACAACCGAAACGAACGAGTTCGGCTTTTCGGTTTATATCGGAAGGCAGTTTGATTACATAGGACATATCATTTGTATATTAATGAACTTAACGTAGCTTACGAATCGGAAATACTTGGTGGGTTGCCATAAATCTTCATTTTATTGCAAACAAATACTACATCAACCCATGTTGAAATGTTGCAGTGTTTATCTCATTAATACAAAAAAACACACGCTATATCCCCTTCTTGAACAGTGTTTTCATGATAAAGAGTGTATTTGCCACAATGCAGATACAATTGTAGTTAATTGATCCAAGTTTTCCTCATACCTTAATACTTGCATTCGTAAGAGGCGTGTACTTCCTTGCTCACGAAAAGATTTTTGATACAACAGTACGGCAATTTCTCTGATTGGTCATCCTTCACCCAGTGATTTGACTGGATCAAATGGCCTTATGGATCAGCGGACGATTTATTGCAAACATTAGACTAGTCCGATTGCAATCGTGTGTGAAGGCATGGAACGACAACTCTGCGTGGAGATTGCTGTTTGGTCTGCTTTCGAGTAGTCGATCAGTGAGCGCTTGGTAGGTGTTTAAGCATCGCTTAGACGTGGGGGTCGTCTCAAACAATTTTATAGTGATGTAGGCCTTCCAACAGTATTCCTGAATATTGACGCAGTTACCGTTCGTAATTGACGTCGCGCGTTTAATTAATGTAAGTAACACTATCACCCTGGGTATGGCGGTACTTTGATAACTACGGAATCCAGATAGTGCAATACATAATCTCGCTCTTCTTTCATCAAGGACACATGACACACGAACCGATACACAATATTTTGTGTTTCGCCCTTTGAACGCGAGACACGATATTTTGCGCTAAACACGAATCGACACACGATAATTTGAGCGATTCTCAAAGCAATACACGATATTTTGCGCGACACACGATATTTTGCGCGATACACAAAGCGACGCGCGAGAATGTATCACGAAATATCGCCCTTGTGTAGGTAGACCAAAAGACGATATATCATATATCGTGGTAAATATCGCGTGTCGTTTCGTGTATCGCGCAAAATATTGGATGTCGCTTTTGAATATCAAACAATTTCTTACACTATTTTTAAGTAGATTTATTTTGTTAAATTTTGTACTGTTCATCCAGTTCATGCTGTTTTACGACCGAATTTTCTATTTTAGGGGCAAAAAATGTTTGCCCAATTTTATTTATTTATTATTTTATTATTATTATTTATTATTTTGTATTATTTTTTTTTTGGGGGGGGGGTCCATTTGCTTTCGGATCGGGTCCGTTTTACGGCCTTGTTTTACATAGCAAGAAAGCCCATGCACATGGATTTCTTACTTCAAATTGTTTGGTAAGACTAGACATCATATACATAAATGCATTTCAGGTAGAAAATAAAATTCGGATATCAGTGTGCCAAATTTGATTAAAGTCTCCGTTATCCGAAGTGTCCTGTATCGGGAATCAAAGTGTCTACAACTTCATGAATACCAGCTATTAAACATGTCCTGTCTTCGTATTTATCTAATTGAATACTTTCAAAATTTCAGTATATAAAGCACAGTGATTACGCTACATGCTGGACTAGCAAACAGTCTAACAAAATATGTCCAAGTATTTTTATTTTGTTGAAATGTGTACTGATTATTCAGTTTATGCTGATTGCAATGGAATTTTTTTTCGAAAATAATATACAATTATTCATTGAAATATTATATACAGTACAATAAGATACATAAAATGTATCTACTCCACCATCTACTGTGTCTCTAAAACAAATATTAAGGATATACGTTTATAAAAACAGAGGAACTTATCTTTCGCGCGTGAATTTTGTATTTCTCTGTTATCGAAGTGCCATCCGTTATCGAAGTATCGCCATACCCAGCGTGAATATACTTAGAGATCTCATAACCATACATTTTCTTAAAGAGCGGCCCAAGCCAAATTGATTTAAACAATACAAAAGATTTGTCATGTAGTATTTAAGAAAGAACTCGACGCAAATCAACGGCCACTAAATAGTCACGGTCACGGCAATCTGTTTATCGGCTTCGCTCCCGTTGATGAGGGTTTGAGGTCTAATGTAATCTCCAATTATAAAGCAAAACATTAAAGTTGCTGTACACCACCGTCCCTGTATTTCCTACCAAATACAAACAGACATATTAAAAAAAATAAAGTTATGGTAAGTGCCAAAACAACAAAGTGTGTCTTCAAAGAAAAGATGTTCCCCTTTTGGATAGTATAGCATTCAACATATTTAGCATACTGTTACCTGTATTGTTATTATATATTTGTGCCAGATAACACGCTGCTTGAAAGCCGGAAAAAATGGAAGAACTAGAAGAAATCAACAATGTTAAAATAGCAAATTGAAAAGCAGGATCAATTATATCGTACATCTCAAGATAAATATAGTGTCGTTAGTTATTTACGTAAAATGATGTACATAACTGAATGTCCATGACAAACTTGAAAACTCAAACAGTTCAACAAAGACGACGTAGTTCAGAAAGGTATTACATTTATAGTTGATTTTCCTATAGAAAAATAAAACTTGGAAATGCAGATTATGGACAGTTGATTATGACTTGCTTATGGTAATGTTTGGTGACAGACATGTACGTTAAGTGCTGAATAACATACTTCTCACAGTAATAAAAACATAGTCAATGCCATTATTCATTAATGTAGTAAGGGTCCTTAAATGATTGTCCTTATTAATAAAGTTGGAATTACCGGCGGTTTTCACACCGCGATAAAGTGACGACAACTTTTTGGGCCAGTGAAACCCTGAAAAGCGCGTTATTATGCTATTTGTATTTTTCGGCTGTATTGATTTTTACTGGACAATAAACTATTAAGTTTCTTTTAAACCTCAATAGCTTATTTGTTGTATGTTGAGATAAAGTATATTTAGTGCAAAATATGGATTCCTTGTGAAAAAAAAACCCATAGAGATGGCAAGTTTCAACCAAATGAGACAATTAAAAAAAAAAATTCAAATGATAGCAAAATGAAAAAAAGTTATTTTGTTCCATGCACGAAGTCCGCAAAACGCACAGGTACTATGACCAAAATGATCAGCAAAAAAATCACCAAAACGTTTATTATGGACAAGTGAACATAACTTTTGAACCAGTTAAGATATTTTTAAAATTCAAACTACTTTAAAAACTGCACATCAAGACCTTCAGTCTGATTATGATCATTTTGCACATCAATATGTTTAAAAAAAATCACTGTGGTTGCTTAGTAAAAAGAACTCCTTATCATAACATTTTTAAAAAGAGTGCATATTTGGTCACCAATCTTTTTTTCTTTTTTTTCCGTCCTCCTACCCGACACTTTTAGAAAGAAAAATCCGAAAATCATTTTATTAAAAAATTCCGGCCTAAAGAACAACACAGTAAATATCAAAGTACAACCTGTGTTTGATATTTTTAAAATTTAAAATAAAATTTTAATAAACACAATGAAATCCTTTAAGGCCAAAAAAAATAAAATGTTTGTTTCCGGTTACCCGACCGACCGTGTCAGTTTACCCCCGACTGCAATTTTTGTATAAAAAAAAAAACAAACAAGATATGTGTTTGTCAGAAACACTATGTCCCCTTCTGCGCCGCTTTGAAGCTATATATTTGACCTTGAAGGATGGCCTTGACCTTTTACCACTCAAAATGTGCAGCTCCATGAGATACACAGTCATGCGTGCCAAATATGAAGTTGCTATCACTGTTGTCTTTAGTGTGTATTATATGTATGTTTAATCATAGGCTTAAAGCCTAATGTATTCTAAAATAAACCTTTACACTGTCTGAACTGTAAGGTGTCTAGTGTATAAATATGTGTTGTTGTTTTTTTTGTTTTTTTTTTAGGGGAAAATGAAATCTAGGGGAAAATTTACCAGCTGAGGGGAACAAAAAATCGGAGGGGAAAGGGCCGATTTTCGGCGGGTCATAAAGAAGGAAAAAAAACCTGCAGTGTATGAGTAAATGAGATGGTATATAGAATTAAGCATCGAGGTTGCTTTGTATTTGTATTGTTGCAGTTTGCATTTTTAAGTATTTTTCTTGTTATTGTTAGTTGTGTCACAATACATTAACAAGTTTTGACTGATCATATGTATCTCAGTGTCTTGTATACAGATTGACAGTTAAAATACTGGATTTATATTTGGAGAAAGTTTAAAATAATAATTGTCACAAACATCTCCCATGCTTGTTCGTCAAGGTCACGGTAAGAGTCATACATTTTAATTTCTACTCCATAGCATTCGCTTTCTTTGACGTATTTTAATATTTCTTAAGAATTTAAATGATCTTTACAAGTCGTGTCTATACTTCAAAAAATGAAAATGGTCATTGCTGAAAGCTCGAGACATTATACAATAATCATATATACCGGTAGTTATTGTACTTGTTTGTTTTGTTTAATTGCTGTACATATACATTTAATATTACGAGTTGTGTTATTCAAATGGAGGAGAATACAATTGCTATAATGTATTTTTCATGTGGTATATTTTTATGCCCCCCTCGAAGAAGAGGGGGTATATTGTTTTGCTGGGTGTTGGTCGGTCTGTCGGTAGACCGGCTCGTTTCCGATATATATCTTGAGAACCGATTGGCTTGATACTTCCCATGTGCATTGGCGTTGGACAGTAGATTGCCCCTAGTAAAATTTGGGTAACTAGGTCAAAGTCATTGTCACTCTAAGTGTGAACACGGACTCTAGATTACACGGATATGAAACGGGACCGTTACGCCAAATATCTTGTTGTGTCTAAGTCACGTGACCGTGTCGTAACTATCGATCTTTTATCGAAGCGCCGAGGTTATACAGTTGATGTACCCACTCACGTATTTTGTTAAATTATAGTTTCATTTCTAGGCCGATTTTGACAAATTATATATCATTAGAAAGCTTACGTAACGTAGTTTTCAGATATATAAATATATATTAAGATTTTCTTCTGATTTCGGCAGCCCGGCTAGTTATAACTTTAACTTTTGCAAATATCATACCGTTTTGGAGTTCTAGAATCTAGATTTACGGTTGACATGTTCGTACTTAATACCAATTTGTAGCGTTTATATTTGGAGTTCAGTTTTAAAAATTACATCTTGCTTAGTAGAATAGAATTCTGTATACGATAGAAAAAAAAATGTTTAAAAAACGAAAGTAATTAAGGAATAAAGGCGGAAAAAGTAGCGCGCGTTCCTAACGCACTGAACTGATGGTACGGTCTTGGCGATTATGCTTTTGTTTAGAAACCGGCCATTGAATTTCCTTTGCCATATTGTTATATTTTTTATGGAATATATTGTAGTATTTTGTTCACGAAACATATCAATAAAGCTTATTATAGATTAATCTAAATAAATTAACGATTTCAGCTCTTGTTTATAACACAGAAAGGGTGTTAAATTTATGATGAAACAGCGTATATAGCGGACCCTCTCGATATTATTCGGCTTTGCATGCATACTTGAAATAAAACTTAATAAGCTGGCTGACATCTATACAGTATTTAGTTTATGGCAATCTGTATGGGCAGATGACTATATAAATGTTTTCAATACACTACATATCTTATAAACGCAAAATTGAGTATTTGGCGTTACATTACTCCAAGAAATGACCACAAATACCACGAGAAGACATGGAGGTATCATAAAAAGTGTAAACTGACCAGACATTGCCACCTGTGGTTAGGGACCAATATACAAGTATAGGTCCCTGCTGTGGCGTATGACACCATAGTGTTATTTAGTATTTGTCGGCACAGTGTCTGATCATAACGAGATAATTGGTTTGTGCTGAACACAGGGGCAATAAAACCACAGATCTATCAATAAACAAGATTATTGAGATGTCTTTTATTGAACACCTCGATAAAAATGCTCAAACCACGGACTCTAGATTACACGGATAAGAAACATGGCAACATTCTCAGAATCATCACTGCTATTTGTGTAATCACCTAACAATTCGTCTAAAAATAATTTATATATTTAAGTTGAAGACGATGTACTGTTGTATAAGTCTGAATAAACTATCTGTCTGCCTGTCTAAATCCAAGCCGTCATCGTCCCAGTGAAAAAAAATCTGATTTTGAATAGTTGGACATGATGCCCTGATGTCAAAATACAAAATGACCCGCGTAACACCGACCGTGATTTTCAAGAATCTTTAATAAATTGATAATTTAAGGTAAATAACATTTCATATAATTATACATAATTACTTCGTTGATAATAAACAGCAAACGATGAATGTTTTTGATACCCATTTTATTTCAAGTATGCATGCAAAGCCGAATAATATCGAGAGGGTCCGCTATATACGCTGTTTCATCATAAATTTAACACCCTTTCTGTGTTATAAACAAGAGCTGAAATCGTTAATTTATTAAGATTCATTTATAATAAGCTTTATTGATATGTTTCGTGAACAAAATACTACATTCCATAAAAAATATAATAATATGGCAAAGGAAATTCAATGGCCGGTTTCTAAACAAAAGCATAATCGCCAAGACCGTAGCATCAGTTCAGTGCGTTAGGAACGCGCGCTACTTTTCCCCGCCTTCATTCCTTAATTACTTTCGTTTTTTAAACAATATTTGTTCTATCGTATACAGAAGTCTATTCTCCTAAGCAAGATGTAATTTTTAAAACTGAACTCCAAATATAAACGCTACAAATTGGTATTAAGTACGAACATGTCAACCGTAAATCTAGATTCTAAAACTCCAAAACGGTATGATATTTGCAAAAGTTAAAGTTATAACTAGCCGGGCTGTCGAAATCAGAAGAAAAACTTAATATATATTTATATATCTGAAAACTACGTTACGTAAGCTTTCTAATGATATATAATTTGTCAAAATCGGCCTAGAAATGAAACTATAATTTAACAAAATACGTGAATGGGTACATCAAAATGTATAACCTCGGCGCTTCGCTGTACGCTAATTGTAAAAGATCGATAGCCACAACACGTTAAAACGCGCGGTGGTAAACCATAAAATGTGTATTTCTTGTGTTTAACTCGCTATAAATCCATTAATAACAACGGGAATATACTAAAAGTTATATTTTTTTGAAAGAGGAATTAATAAGCAACAAGATAACGTATAAACCAATAAAATCGGATGAATTGTTTTTGCATAAGATTGAATTTACTACAGTAAGGGTCAAATACTCGATTAATCTCCTTTCAATATATACTCCGTGGTGTGAAGTCGTTTCCGATCAATAACTCGTCAACTTCTTTACTGATTGGCTTGATACTTTCCATGTACAATAGCCTTGGACAGTAGTTGACCCTATTGAAATTGGGGTTACTAGATCAAAGGTCAAGGTCTCTGTCACAATAAGTGTGAAAATCGTTTTCGATCAATAAGTCATAATTGAATCGACCGATTTGCTTGATACTTATCATGTGAATAGGCCTTGGACAGTAGATGACCCCTATTAAAATTTGGGTCACTAGTTGGTGTTTGAGTCTAACTTAATGACTTACAGATTAAGTTTCAGTTTCAATCCGGTCCTTTGATTTTTGGTATATAACACTTCCGGATTTTTTTCCGAAACTCTTTCAGATTCTTCCCTGATTTTGGGGTGTGCCTCTGCCTACAAGACGTTTATCAAGGCTGATTTTTGTTCGAAATAAAGGCTTAAACCTCAGTTTGTTTCACTATTTTCTATTTACATCAGTGTTAAGTATGCAATTCAGTTATTATAGAGTCCAAGACTGTAACTGTGTCAAATATCATTGTACCATCACTTCATCATGATGCTTTTAATTGGGATATAGCTGCAGTGGCTTCAAAGTGAAGTAGGGGGCATAGTGTTTTACAAACACAGCTCTTGGTTACTTATATTGTTTTGAAATATAATCATGTTAAATGACAAATGAGAAACAATAATAAGTATGAGCAGAAACTCATATCAATTTTGTCTTATACTTATTAATATAAATAGTTGTAAAACCTTTTTAGTAGAAATACTGTTATTATGAGTCAATATTTACTAGTTTGGACAATGTGTGTTGAAGAATCAATAGCTTGTTACCTATATGTAGATGACACCTTTCCGTAAATGTTCCTGTTTCGACCAGTTTATCGTGTTTTGATATTAAACCTTTAAAATAAAGGTAGTATTCTTTTGTTATTCAAATCAGAAATGAACACGGTATTTTTCCCCAAAACTTCATTGGAATTCTCTATAACCGATTAAACACATTTCGATTAAAAGCATCATGGTAATGGGAACTTCGCAACCAGTATCGTTAATGAGGAAAATTAACACAATTTTGATCTAGTTGATTGCTTTCAAAAGTTCTGAAATATTTCAAGAAAGGCATTAATAGCCCACGTATCAAACTTATACGTGCTGCTTAAAAACGTTTATGGTTTTCATTTTTATTAAAAACTATAAAAGCCAGTTAACAGTATTCGAAAACAAAAACACAACGGTTATTTTTATATTTACATTAAAAACACAGCATCTACTAAACCAGAAAGATATATTTGTTATGAAAAACCACAGCAGCAAGTTAACTGTATACTGTATATGTCAATGCTGGTCAATAAGACAATGTTTGAATCGGTATCAAGTGGGGTAAAATCTTGATTACCAGCCAAAAAGGTTGTCGCCACTTAATTTCGCCATTTAAAAAAAGTTGTCGCCATTATTTTGTCCATTATATTGGCCAAAACTCAAACACTATTGAAACGGTATTGTTCCAATTAAATAGCATACTAACACCTAATATATTTATACGTATAATACATAATATCAACTTATCACAAAATGTAACTTGAATGTTTTTCCATTGTTATTTTAGAAAAGAAATGGCGAGTAGATTTCATTAATGTTACTTTTGTCGTGTTTCCTTCATAAATAGAACCCGCCGCCTTAGTAAGTAAACGAGTACAAAATAGAAAAAAAACATGTAGAAACACAGTGTAATTCAGTATTATTGTCTCTGAAAGACCCTATGAACAGACTGTTTTAGATTATATCTTAAGTGTTAAATTTTCATCGACACATTTAAATTTGAATTGCATAAGTCATAACCAACAAGTATCTTGACGTATGTTCGCAAGCACCAGCAGTCCGGTTATCCCCAATTGGAAAGAACTTACATTTACAACAACGTTTTATCTCGTTATCTATCGTCTACATGGATTAACACATTTGATTAACGCCTGTACGTTTCTGGAACCGCGGCAAAAGGCTCCAGGAGATACACATGCATGCCAAATATCAAGTTGCTATCATTAATAGTGAAAAAATTATGGCCAATGTTAAAGTTTTCGGACAGGCGGACAGACGCAATATATTAGACATTTGACCTTGAAGGATGACCTTGACCTTCATCTTTCACCACTCAAAATGTGCAGCTCCAGGAGATACACATGCAGGCCAAATATCAAGTTGCTATTATCAAAAGTGAAAAAGTTATGGCCAATGTCAAAGTTTTCGGACGGACGGACAGACGCCATATATTAGACATTTGACCTTGAAGGATGACCTTCACCTTCACCACTCAAAATGTGCCGCTCCATGAGATGCGCATGAATGCCAAAGATCAAGTTGCTATGTTAAATATTGAAAAAGTTATGACCACTAGTGTTCAGACGGACGGACAGTTCTACTGCTATATGCCAACCTACCGGAGGCATAAAAATATGTATCTAAGTGGTATAGGGTTAACATGATAAAGACACTAAACCCTAGACCCACAGGAGGACAAAGTTTTACATGAGTCACTGGTTAGGGAAACTGTGCACCTAATCATGCACCATACCATGCTGTGTCTTTTTTCAACTAGCTGACCCAAAAAAACAAAAAATCTTCCCCATCCGTTAAGAAAATTATTAGAAAGAATGTTGAATGGACTCTCAATTGGTTTGGTTGTATTTTTGGATGACCTCAGTAAGTTGCCTCAGATTAGCGTCTGTCCTGATGGCTGTGCTGTCAAAGTGGGTCCTGCTTGCCCGATATCCAGACCTCTGCATGCACTCCACAAAGCGATGAAGTCTGCAAGTGGAAAGGATATAAGTGGCGCTCTATGAAACAGGCTTGAATGCATGTGCTTAAAGTGTTGTCTCGGATTATCTTGAGCAGTCTGCACAGGCTTATCAGGATCAACTGGTTGTTCATTGAGAAGAGACTTTCTTCAAAAGAAAAATTCCAAAAAGCAGCAGAACGAAATGTTCCTGACTAGCCTGTGCGGATTGCACAGGCTTATCTGGCACAACAATTTACTCACATGCATTTAGCCCTGTTGAATCAGAGCAAGGCTAATCTATAAGTCAGCACGTGCATTACAACATCATTGTGTAATTTTATCAAAACTTGATCTTACTGCATTAAATTCTGTTCTAGATAACTTCGGAAACATCGACATACAGGAAGATGAAGTATAATGCAGTTACTGGTACACGTATATACAAGTTGTTATATGGTACAAAATCTGAACTTTTTAGCACAAAAAATATCTTCTTAAATTTGTTTTGGGTCAGATCTAAAACAAAAAGCGTATAAGTAATAATCAGTGACCACATCTACCATAATTACTCATTGAAAATTAATCAAATTTAAAGGAGTACATACTTTGGAAATTTTGGAAGCCGTTTATTGTGAATTCCATAATAGAAGAGGGGCATTGGTTTGTACTCTACAAGGTCTTTATCTGCTGTGTCTGTGACATTACCACCACCTTCAAGCTTTGATTTCTTCTCAGAGCTGCCTGCTTCATTCAAGCTGTAATTTTCAGCATGCTCCTCATCTCTTTTACGTTGAACACGATTTCCATCTTTATCACAGGAATTACTGGTACCTGCATCTGGGTTAAGAACATCATAGTCAGGTATTTTACAATCAACACCTGTTTGTATATCAGAATTTATTGTATTATTAGACACAGTTTCACAACTTTGTCCATGAATACTAGATCTATTATTACTTGGTGAAACAAGACCTATTGCAACTGTTTCTGCTGACTGATCACAAGGCACTGTACCATTCTTCAGTTCACTATCTCCATCTTCTGTGGGGTTTCCACATATCAATTCTGTTTTCTCCACTTTGGACAATTCCTCAGGACCTGGGCAGATTCCTTCTATTACCAATGTTCTCAATAGTTCAAGCAGGCCGCTATTTAATGGCTTCTGATGTGATGTCAAATCATCTTCCAGAGTTTTGATTATTTTTCTGGTGTAAGGAATATCCACTAATTCACCCATCCTATAATATGATCAAAGTCATATAAGACACAACACTTCAAGTATTAAAGCCACACACCTTGAAATGAAGAACATGCTTATCAATACATATAGATGCAATTTGAAAATGTGCAAAATTGTCATTAACTCTGTAACCTAGAGTAAGCAAGTAATTTATTTATTTATTTTGAATTTTAAAACCGAAAGTAGGATTTCTATACGTATACATACATTTCGACCAACGCGATTATTTTTTAGTTTAAGCGCAAAAAAGACGGATTTCTTCCTTGTAACCACCATATATATTCTTATTGAGATAGGTAAAATTAAATTTATAGCTTAGTTAGATTATAATTTATTATTTTTCAAACGGTACCCCATTTAAAACCGAAAGTAGGATTGATAGACGTATACGTCCATGTCGACAAACGTGATTATTTTTTAAGTTTTTTAGCACAAAAGAGACAGATTTCTACCTTCTAACCACCATATATATTCAAATTGGCATGGATTAAATATGTTTCTTATTTATACTTAAAGCCACACACCTTATTTGGCATAGTAAATTTAAGAATAAATAAGAAAAATATTTTATATATGCCAATTAGAATATATCTGGTGGTTACAAGGTAGTAATCCGTCTTTTTTGCGATTAACAACTTAAAAATAATCGCGTTTGTCGAAACGGACGTATACGTCTAGAAATCCTACTTTCGGTTTTAAATGCCGTACCGTTTGAAAAATAATAACTGCTAACTAGGCTATAGATATAATTTTATCTAAGCCAATTATAATATATCTGGTGGTTAGAAGGTAGAAATCCGTCTTTTTTTAGCTTTAAAACTTAAAAATAATCACGTTTTTCGAAATTGACGCACACATGTATACGTGAAAATTCTACTTTCGGTTTTAAAAGCCGTTTGAAAAATAATAAATTACTTGCTAACTAGGCTATAGATTTAACGACAATTTTGCACACTTTCAAATTGCAGCCATATGTATTAATTAACGTGTATTTCATTTCAAGGTGTGTGGCTTTAAATTTACTATGCCATGCATTGCATTTCAAGGTGTGTGGCTTTAACTTCCTTTATGTTACAAGTAAACATGGCTTTGTTTTTTGTACTAAAACTGTAACCAAATATATGGAACATTGCTTTAGGAATTTTCTTTGAAATAATGCTTTTTTCCACCAAATGAACTTACATTTACAAATTTCATACCCCTATGATCCAGAGCTCCAGATAAGGATTTAGTCTAAAAGGTATTTCACCCCCTGATATTATTTTTAACGCGTATTTTACTCCTTTGTTTCAGCCATAAAGGGTATATAGGAATATTTTCCATTTCTATACAAACCTGACAAAGTAAAATGCGAGTTTAATCTAGAAATATTATTACTTATTTATATTTTTAAATGCAAACAGAATGAATTTAAAATGAAGATATTAACAGACTTTCTTTAAAAATATTCCCGCAGGTGCCGCTGGTCGCTTAAAACGCGCCTTTTTTGATCCAAAAACATAACCGGCCGCAATTTCAAACAAGAGCACCGCCTTGCGGGTGCAGACCGCTCATCTATTTTCTTTTTAAAGGTGAAGGGACTCTCAATTTAAATCACAAATGAGGGAGGGACGGAGTGAAGAGGGGTGAAAAGCGTGGGGGTATGGACATTTATTACATTATCTTCCAATAATGCGAAAAAAAAATGCAAAAAAATATTCGTGGGGGGGGGGGGAGAGGATTCTTGGGTGCGATGGTTGGACGGTATTTCAAAAATAAAATAATAAAAAAAAATATTTGTGTTTCTTGACCGTTTAAAAAAAAAAAAAATTGGGCAGGTGGGGGGGGGGGTATAGTGTGAGGGTGTGGTGGTCATTTGTGAGATGATCTCTAAAAAAAAAAAAAAAAAAAAATTATGGGGGGGGGGAGGGCACGGGGCATGGTTTGGGTGGAGTCTATTGTGGTATGTCAGGTAAGAGTAGTTTTGTCAAAGTATCAATCAAATCTAATCTTAAGTAAAGAAGTTATGGCAATTTTAGCAAAATTTAATAATTTTACCTTGAGAGTCAAGGTCATTCAAAGGTCAAGGTAAAATTCAACTTGCCAGGTACAGTAACCTCATGATAGTATGAAAGTATTTGAAGTTTGAAAGCAATAGCCTTGATACTTTAGAAGTAAAGTGGATTGAAACACAAAATTTAACCATATATTCATAGTTGCTAAGTCAAAAAAGGGCCATAATTCCATAAAAATGACAACCAGAGTTATGCAACTTGTCCTTTTACTGTACCCTTATGATAGTTTGCGAGTGTTCCAAGTATGAAAGCAATATCTATGATACTTTAGGGGTAAAGTGGACCAAAACACAAAACTTAACCAAATTTGTAATTTTCTAATAATAAAGGGCCCATAATTCCGTCCAAATGCCAGTCAGAGTTACATAACTTTGCCTGCACAGTCCCCTTATGATAGTTAATAAGCGTTGCAAGTATGAAAGCAATAGCTTTGATACTGTAGGAATAAAGTAAACCTAAACACAAATCTTAACCAATTTTTCAATTTTCTAAGTATAAAAAGGGCACATAATTCTGTCAAAATGCCAGTCAGAGTTACATGACTTTGCCTGCACAGTCCCCTTATGATAGTTAGTAAGTGTTGCAAGTATGAAAGCAATAGCTTTGATACTTAAGGAATAAAATGGACCTAAACACAAAACTTAACCAAATTTTTTAATTTTCTAAGTATAAAAGGGCACATAATTCTGTCAAAATGCACGCCAGAGTTATCTAACTTTGCCTGCCCAGTCCCCTTATGATAGTAAGTAAGTGTACCAAGTTTGAATGCAATAGCATTGATACTTTCTGAGAAAAGTGGACCTAAACGCAAAACTAAAACGGACGCCAACGCCGACGTGATGATAATAGCTCTTTTTTTTTTTTCAAAAAATAGATGAGCTAAAAATTACAAGCTAATTTTGATTGACTTACTTTTGATTCAAAGGTTAACTTACTACTAAAAACTCAACTGGAGTATTTGTTAAACCGGTTAAGCACTTAAATCGATGTAAATTAAAATACGTACCAAGATTTGTATTGCGTTTTGTTACGTACTGGGATGATTTTTAATGTTTTTTTTTAATTTTTTCAATGTGTAAATACGCAGATACGCCTCTTATCTGGAGCTCTGGCCCCTATCAGTTAGAAGGCAAGTGTGTCAACAAACATTTATACAAAGGGACAGACATTATAAAGATGTCCATATATATATTAATTCAAGTATTCCCCCCTTTAATTTGTAACCGGAGTATAATAATTAATGTTTCTATACAAGTTTGAATGTATGACTGCCCTCAAACATATACAAATGCCTGTATCAAATCAACTTATTTATATACTCTAACCTAGCAGCTTACCACATTGGGCCCAGAAGAACTGCTGTCTTCCCGGGGTTTGTTGAGTTACAATCACATGGTAGCATACTGTATGGTGATTCTGCAATGTATCAAAGCAAAAGTTATGTATATTCATTAAAAATGTTTATTCTATCTGTATTTCTGAAATCTGCAGAGAAATGCAATTTTCTAATTACATGAAACATTAAACAACTCGAATTATTTAGAATACTCATAGATAATACTATTTCAGAAAATGTTCAGAAATATTTGAATCAAGAGTCCGCGCTGTTGGAGGACAGGGCATTAAATCTTTCTTCTCTTCTCTCTGGCTTTTTTTCATACAAAATTGTTTGTACAGTAGGTAAGTTATTTTAGCTATCATGTAATAACGTACTTTTCTAATTAGCCAAATATCATATGAGACACATTGAATTTGATTTTTTGCAAAACACTTTGTCTATATAAAATTACAGGGACCTTCACCCAATGTGCCCTTTATGCAAACAAAAATGTAGTTATTCTACAATGTATATATACGTGCATCACAACAGCTCAATCATTATTGAGATATAAAGACTATTAGAAGATATTAAGCAAAAACGATTTTTTAATTTAGTAACAATGACCTTGCAATTGATTATACCTTGCAATTGATTATACCCGTCCCAAGATACTACTTCAAAGTTCTACTTCAGCTAGAATCAGCTAGGTATAATGTTAAAGGAATTATTTTCTGACAGCCTATTCATGGGTCATGTGACGTATCAAAAGCAACAATACAGAAGGTCACATGTCCATCCTGACAGCTGAGTGTCAAGCTGCTCCATCTATTTAACATTGGTATATTAAATACAAATTCAACATGCTTTAACCTTTTAGAAGTACGAAGGACCATGAATATTTATTTATAATGGAATTCCATAAAAAAATTATTATTCTTAAGATTTACCTACACTCACTGCATTGTTCATCACCCTTGACCCCACCCACTCCATATGCATTCTAAGCTAGGTTTGGATAAGAAGATATTATTGTTTTGAGTTTCATTACAATAACTTGTTTTGTTATTGAGACAGGTTTTGGTACAAAGTATCTGCCTATGAAGTTTGGTGAAAATATTTAAGTTTTATGAACTGAAACCTAACATTAAACATAATAATATTGTAAAAGCCCCTTAATTATGAATATATTCAATATAGTTAACAAACTTGGCTTGTAAGATTACTTCATTATAGGGAAAACATATTTTTAGTTTGAATGAAATCGCTCATGCCATTCTTAAGAAACTAGCTTGTGGAAAAACTTAAGCCTGCCTTTATAGTGCTTAATTTACATTTCTCAGTGTAAAATGGCCCTTAATGTTGACCATTTTCAATTGAGGATAACCAGCCTTGGCCTATGGGCTCATTTTAATATATGTTTTAAATGCAATACCTTTTGCCATTCAATAAACTTGCATACCAAAACCTTTAATGTAGACCCCGACTGAGGGCAAGCTCAATAGCTTGCCTTTTCATTTAAAAGTTAAGATAAAAATCATTTTCATAAGGAACATTTTGGAACAAGACTATTGCCAAGCAATATGTGTCCCCTACCGGCTCCACCATTGTCAGAAATTCCACCATTATCCGATTTTTTATATATATATATTTGTTGCAATAGCAACCCCAATTTTTGACGTATGAAATGACGTGCATAATGTCCATATTGCCATCTATCCATATTTGAAGTTTCATGAAACAATATGAAGAACTTTTTAAGTTATCGCAGGATCCAGAAAAAATGTTCAGCAGTATTTCTAGTTTATATGTTGCCATAGCAACCATAATTTTTGATGTAGGAACAAAATTAAGTGAAGTTAAGTGCGAAGGGTGAGCATTTTTATGTATGGAAAACGTTACTACGGTGTTAACTAAACAGACTAAAAAGCCCAGGAATTGTCGCACAGGTCCTTTGCTTATAACATAGGTACATTTATCTCTCCAAAAGATTTGTTGTTCTATCTATTTCACATATTTTTAGATGCTGTAGATCAAATCTACGCATGTTCTACAAGATTAATGAAAGTTCCTTCATTCAATCATGAATCTTTTTTCCAAAATTCCAATAAGTGTTTGTAGGTTTCAAAGTTTCTGTTACTTATTTAGTTCATGACATATGCAAAACACCTAATGACGTAGATCACCTGAACTTCATTCTTGAGGAATTAGTGAGTGTAGCAGGATTGTTAACGTGGTGAAGAAATTGTTTATTGTACAAAGATGATATTTGCCCGAGGAACATAAAGTTACAAGTTTTTGAGGTTCATGAGGTGCTGAAAGGCAGTAGGAATGATAACATTGTAGAGGTTGTTTGTTAAACAAAGTAAATGTTTATGAGACAAAAAATTGATTTATAATTCATCAAGATGTTGCAATCATGGCAACACTACTTCCATATGGCGTGAGGTTTAAAGAGATATTATGACAAACAATTAGCTTGACCTAGCTTTCCTTTACTATTTCCATCTGACGTTGGTTACCTGTCATGTTTGTTTTCGAATGATTTCTACCCCACCCAGCCAATTTATAAATAGTCCTTTACAATATTATTTCTCGTCTGCAATCTCTTTCAATTTGGGGCAGCCAAAAATGTGTCGTTTGGTAAAGGGTTAACATTTATGAATAGTTAACATGTTGGTCTACCTTTCACGCTTGACATGTATGCATTTATCTCTTATAATTAAAAAGTTATTCCAAGTGTATTTTGATAAACTTTAAGTTTGAGAAGAAAATAGTTTATTCAGCCCATAATGAATAAATAGCAAAAACGCATAAACATGCAAAGTTCAACGACTTCCTGTGGCCATGTTTTTTTGACAAAAAAAATTTCTTAACCAACTTTTTAATGGGAGACTTCAAGGGATAAATTTGGCCCCAGGGGCATAATTTAAACAAACTTCGTAAAGAACTATAAGATGTTACTACATACCAAATTTGGTAGCCCTAGGCCCAATGGTATGGACAGGAAGATTGTGTTTAAAGTTTGCACAAAAGAGGCTTTATATAAGCATATATTCATTTTTGTGACCCCTGGGGCAGGGTCAAATTTGACCCAAGGGGCATAATTTGAACAAACAAAGTAGAGAACTATTAAATGTCACTACATACCAAATGTGGTAGCACTAGGCCCAATGGTTATGGACAAAAAGATTTTTTAAGTTTGCACAAAATAGGCTTTATATAAGCATATATTCATTTTTGTGACCCCCGGGGCAGGGTCAAATTTGACCCCAGGGGCATAATTTGAACAAACAAAGTAGAGAACTACATACCAAATGTGGTAGCACTAGGCCCAATGGTTATGGACAAAAGATTTTTTAAGTTTGCACAAAATAGGCTTTATATATGCATATGCTCAATTTATTGACCCCCGGGGCAAGGTCAAATTTGACCCCAGGGGCATAATTTGAACAAATTTTACAGAGGTTCACCCCAGGAACATTTGTGAGAAGTTTTATAAGAATTGGACTTGTAGTTTATGAGAAGAAGATGTTTAAAGAAAAAGTTAACGCACGGACGCACGCACACACGCACAACTGCATTTTCAGCAGTATTTCTAGTCTATTTGTTGCCATAGCAACCAGAATTTTTTACGTAGGAACAAAATGAAATGACATGCATAATGTCCATATTGCCATCTATCCATGTTTCAAGTTTCATGAAAAAATATTTAGAACTTTTAAAGTTATCGCAGGATCCAGAAAAAACACCATTTTCAGCAGTATTTCTAGTCTATTTGTTGCCATAGCAACCATAATTTTTGACGTAACAAAATGAAGTGACATGCATAATGTCCATATTGCCATCTATCCATGTTTCAAGTTTCATGAAAAAATATTTAGAACTTTTAAAGTTATCGCAGGATCCAGAAAAACTTGACTGACGGACAGAGCGCAAACCATAAGTGCCCTCCGGTGAAACCGGTAGGGACAATAAAATAATCTTAGAAAACGCCCATGTGAAACACAAAAATATTAATGATACTAGGTTTATTTTGAAAAAATACTGAAAGTCTATGTGTTAAGTTTTTAGTATAACTGAGACTATTGTGATAGAAATAATAGATACATGCATATTTATCTAAAAATAATACTTCCCATTTTGGGCTTAACCAACGCTATTTCCCCAAAAAGCAACACATGCTAAAATATAAGACTCAAGGCCCCTTCCTCCACTCTTGAAATTTTTTTTTATACAAAAGTAACAAGCTACATTTAAAAAAAAATATTATGGCAAATGTTCGATCCTAATACCATGTCGCATTTGCCTTTGAATTTAGTTTTTTCAAAACCAACCTATCGGTGTGTGCACATAGGGGAGTGCTGAACGTTCCTCACAAATGAGACAGTGGATCACATGCCTGCACTCCCTGAGACCACTAAGAGCTGATTGGTTGTTCTTGGTCACCCTGACAACTGCCAGCATATGGTCCTTTATGTCAACAACAAACATCACCTTGATCCCTCTCTGGTGCCGTGATGCACACCTGGATACCGGTTACCATGGTGATAATTTATGTAACCTAGATCAGTCTTCAGTTATTTTTCTGAAGCAGTTGCTCATTTTAGCGGACAGCAAAATAATTCATCTAGCAAAAATTTATTTCCACATGACTCAAACATAAAATTGTTTTCTACATAATGATAAGTCATGCAGTTTTGTTTATTTAAAGAATGATTGCTCTGTGCATACAGCAATTTTAGAAATTATATTAAATGCAGTTTAATTTTTATTAAAATGTGAACAACTTATTTTCCATTTAATTGCATATAATTCAGTGTTGAATTTGCAAAATAGAGTCATTAAATTCATAAATTAAATCATAAGAAGTGAGTTGTAACAATAAGAAATTGGACCATGGGGCAAAGCAATTATAGACCCCAGAGGCACCTTTTAAACTAAGTTTGTAGAGAATCAATATAAAATATTACATACCAAATATGAAACAGTTGTGCCTTATGATTTCAAACCATGAAAAATATATTGCTTTTCAAGTCTATATAAATAATTTGAACTCCTGAGTGTGGCCAGTCATACCACAAGGGTCATCATTATATAAAAAAAACAAGAGCACCGCCTAGCGGGTGCAGACCGCTCATCTATTTTTCTTTTTAAAGGTGAAGGGACCTATCTCAATTTCAATCACAAAGGAGGGAGGGGTGGAGTGGAGAGGGGTGTATAGTGTGGGGGTGTGGTAATTTATTATATTATCTTCCAAAAATGCAAACAAACACAAAATCTTTTTTTTTTGGGGGGGGGGGGAGGGGATTCTTGGGTGGGATGGTTGGATGGTATTTCAAAAATATAATAATAACAAGGAACAAAATTGTCACAAAACCAGGTTTTCATTGTGAAAAAAAAATCTGATAAAGGGAGAAAACTCAAACTGAACTTTTGAAATGACCCAAAAAAATTAACCCCCTTTGTAAGTTTTTTTTTTTTTTTAAATCTATTTTTAGTCGTGGCGACCTTGACATTGGAGATATTGACGTGATTCTTTCGTGGGACACACCGTCCCATGATGGTGAACAAATGTGCCAAATGATTTTAAAATCTCACAATGAATGACATAGTTATGGCCAGGACAAGCTCATTTATGGCCATTTTTGACCTTTGAACTCAAAGTGTGACCTTGACCTTGGAGATATCGACGTAATTATTTCGCGCGACACACCCTCCAATGATGGTGAACAAATGTGCCAAATGATTTTAAAATCTGACGATGAACGACATAGTTATGGCTCGGACAAGCTCATTTATGGCCATTTTTGACCTTTGAACTCAAAGTGTGACCTTGACCTTGGAGATATCGACGTAATTATTTCGCGCGACACACCGTCCAATGATGGTGAACAAATGTGCCAAATGATTTTAAAATCTGACAATGAACGACATAGTTATGGCCCGGACAAGCTTATTCCGCCAGCCCGCCAGCCAGCCAGCCCGCCCGCATTCGCCAATCTAATAACCAGTTTTTTCCTTCGGAAAACCTGGTTAAAAATAAATATTTGTGTTTTTTAACCATGTTTATAAAAAACCAAGATGTGTTTGTGAAACACAATGTCCCCCTATATGACGTTTGACCTTGAAGGATGACCTTGACCCTTCACCACTCAAAATGTGCAGCTCCATGAGATACACATGCATTTCAAATATAAAATTGCTAGCTCCAATATTGCAGAAGTGACATAACATGAGCAATTTTGACCCATATATTTGACCTTGAAGGATGACCTTGACCTTGACCTTTCACCACTCAAAATGCGCAGCTCCATGAGATACACATGCATGCCAAATATCAAGTTGCTATCTTCAATATTGCAAAATTATTCATAAAATAAGCGATTTGGGCCACATATATTTGACCTCTGACCTTGAAGGATACCCTTGACCTTGACCTTTCAACACTCAAAATGTGCAGCTCCATGAGATACACATGCATGCCAAATATCAAGTTGCTATCTTCAATAATGCAAAAGAATTCATAAAATAAGCGATTTGGGCCACATATATTTGACCTCTGACCTTGAAGGATGACCTTGACCTTTCACCACTCAAAATGTGCAGCTCCATGAGATACACATGCATGCCAAATATCAAGTTGCTATATTCAATATAACAAAAGTTATTGCAAAATGTTAAAGTTGGCGCAAACAGACCAACCAACCAACAGACCAACCAACCAACAGACAGGGCAAAACCAATATGTCCCCCACTACTATAGCGCGGAACATACACAAAAAAATTTTGGGGGTGGGGGGGTATAGTGTTAGGGTGTGGTGGTCATTTATTAGATGATCTTAGACTTTAAAAAAAATATTGGGGGGGGGGGGAGGATTTCGGGGGACCTAGGGGATGGTTTAGGTGGAGTCTATTGTGGTATGTCAGGTAAGAGTTGTTTTGTCAAAGTATCAATCAAATCTAATCATAAATAAAGAAGTTATGGCAATTTTAGCAAAATTTAATAATTTTACCTTGAGAGTCAAGGTCATTCAAAGGTAAAGGTAAAATTCAACTTGCCAGGTACAGTAACCTAATGATAGCATGAAAGTATTTGAAGTTTGAAAGCAATAGCCTTGATACTTTAGAAGTAAAGTGGATCTTAATACATAATTTAACCATATATTCAAAGTTACTAAGTCAAACAAGAAACCGACGGAGATGGGTGTAATGCTCCCCAAAGTGTTGTTTTGTCACAATATTGCACTATATATTCAGATAAAAGGAAAAGTCTTGAGGGCACAGTAGTTGGGGGGACAAGAATTTTTTTACAGTCAATCTTGTATTAAGAGACCACTCAAGGGAGTAATCAAAAGTGGTCTCTTAATAAAATGGTCTTTAAATAAAAAAGGCCATTCTGGAAGAATGCTTACCCTCAATTTTAATCTATATGAAGGATAATCTCTTTTGTCAACAATGATTTTAACTTTTATAATGAAATGAATATAAACACAATACATAAACAATATTTTACTTATAATGTGTTTTATTTTTTCACTTATTATAAATTATCATATATTATAAATGAATTGTGTGCACATATTTATTTGCAAAAACAACATAGACAAGGAAATATTTTTCGCGTTTTTTTCACCAGACACATAATTTTCCACGTCTTCAAACACCTCGGCTTTACGTTTAAGAATGTTCTGAATTTGAGTTTTACCGACTCCAAACTCATCTGCAATTTTACGTGCACTTTTACTCTTTGACAATTCCAAAACCCGAATTTTCTCGTTCAACGTTAACACTTTTCGTTTTGACATTTTAATTTCTGCATGTACGCTTAAGGAAATCTGACTCAATTATGATACATAATGAGCTGAAAAAATTAAAACACGTCAATTGAAAACAAACAAACAGACCTGATTGGAAAATTTATGAAGTAAATAACAATGTGATTGGCTAACAAATATCTACTTATTAGCATAATTACAAATTGGTAATGTACGGATTTCGACAGATGTTGCCGATTAATAGTTCATTTTTCGCACTTCTCATGAAATGTTTGTCGCGTACAGTGCATTGTTTCTGCACCTGTTATCTATACTCGAGAAAATCGGCGTTGTCTCTTAACGTTCCACATAGTAAACTTTTTAGGCTGTAGACTGTGCGTAAAACGTCCATCTAATATTGAACTCAATAAATTGATATGCAGTCTACAACAATACCGGTCAGAACCGGTCAACGAGACAAAGCATAATCATAATCGTTGGTGTGAAAACAAAGCAGCGGTGTAACAGTACATCTTATCGGCTTAGATAAACAATAAACACGGATTTGTCACTGAAAGATCAATACATTAACCACTTTTACCTCCTAGTGGTCGCTTAATTCAAGATTTGGATATCAAAATACATAGAAAACAGCGGTCGCTGGTCGCGTAAGACAAAAGTCGCTGAATACAATATCATTATATAGCGAAAAAGCTCCGTGGGATTTCAAAATGGTCGCATAAAACAAAGGTCGCTTAATACAAGTGGTCGCATCCACAAGATTGACTGTATATAAAATTTCAAAGGGCCATAACTCTGTGAAAAATCATCCGACCAGAACCCGCTGATAATATGCACATCTCCTCTTGGTAGTGAAGCTTCCCATAAAGTTTCATTGAATTCCAGTCATTAGTTGCTGAGAAATAGCCCGGACAAGAATTGCACTATATGTACAGTTAATGGAAAATTTCAAAGTGCCATTACTCTGTGAAAAATCATCCGACCAGAACCCGCTAATAATATGCACACCTCCTCTTGGTAGTGAAGCTTCCCATAAAGTTTCATTGAATTCTGGTCATTAGTTGCTGAGAAATAGCCCGGACAAAAATTGCACTATATGTACAATTAATGGAAAATTTCAAAGGGCCATAACTCTGTGAAAAATCATCCAACCAGAACCCGCTGATAATTCGCACATCTCCTCTTGGTATTGAAGCTTCCCATAAAGTTCCATTGAATTCTGGTCATTAGTTGCTAAGAAATAGCCAGGACAAAATTGTGCACGGACGGACAAACGGACTCACGGACGGACAGACAAACGGACAGACGAAGCAGCAACTATATGCTCCCACAAATTTTTTGGGGGGAAGCATAAAAAGGGCCATAAATCCATAAAAATGACAACCAGAGTCATTCAACTTGTCCTTTACTGTCCCCTTATGATAGTGTGCGAGTGTTCCAAGTATGAAAGCAATATCTATGATACTTTAGGGGTAAAGTGGACCAAAACACAAAACTTAACCAAATTTTCAATTTTCTAAGTATAAAGGGCCCATAATTCCATCAAAATGCCAGTCAGAGTTACACAACTTTGCCTGCACAGTCCCCTTATGATAGTTAGTAAGTGTTGCAAGTATAAAAGCAATAGCTTTGATACTTTAGGAATAAAGTCGACCAAAACACAAAACTTAACCAAATTTTCAATTTTCTAAGTATAAAAAGGGCACATAATTCTGTCAAAATGCCAGTCAGAGTTACATAACTTTGCCTGCACAGTCCCCTTATGATAGTAAGTGTTGCAAGTATGAAAGCAATAGCTTTGATACTTAAGGAATAAAATGGACCTAAGCACAAAACTTAACCAAAATTTTCAATTTTCTAAGTATAAAAAGGGCACATAATTCTGTCAAAATGCACGCCAAAGTTATCTTACTTTGCCTGCCCAGTCCCCTCATGATAGTAAGTAAGTGTTCCAAGTTTGAATGCAATAGCATTGATACTTTATGAGAAAAGTGGACCTAAACGCAAAACTTAACCAGACGCTGACGCCAAGGTGATGACAATAGCTCATAATTTTTTTTCAAAAAATAGATGAGCTAACAAGAGATGTGTTTGTCAGAAACACAATGCCCCCTACTGCGCCGCTTTGATACATGTTTTTTGACTTTGAAGGATGACCTTAACCTTTGACCACTCAAAATGCGCAGCTCCATGAGATACACATGCATGCCAAATATCAAGTTGTTATGTGAAGGGACATAGAAGTTATGAGCATTTTTCGAAACCTAAACGCGAAACCTAAACGCAAAGTATGACGGAATGACAGACGGACAGACGGTCCGATCACTATATGCCCTCCTTTGGTGGCATAAAAATAGATAGAGGGCCAATACAAAATCTTACATTCAAAATATTACACAAATGGATGTAGCCATTACACAGATGTATATTACTTTGTAATAAAGTATGTAGTTACAATAATTGTTAACGCAGGACAATAAGACTTACACATCGAAAACTTCATATAAAATGAAAGATGTCCATTGTAATTCCAGTATACCCCTGTTTATGACGTACTGGGGGAAATATAACTATCTAAGTAAGATGATGCTTCTACCTGGCCAGATCTCCGATGAGAATCCTCATGGCCATCTCTCGACAGTACTCAGTCTTCAGTACATATGCCTGAAACTGGCGCTCTATCAGGTGTGGAGATCGAATACACTGGCTTGCCATGTCATGGTGCTGTGAGATGAACACAGTTAGTTTATTGAGGTCCCTAACCCTTTCCTCCATAAGATGCAAAGTGAACATGGCTTTTGCAACCAGCATAAAACCAGAACAGCCTGCGAGTAACTCGCAATTTGTTCAGGTTTTATGCTGTTTGCTTCTCATCAGTAACTAAGGGTTGAAATGAAGCCTTTAAAATTGGCATTTAATTTTACTTTCTATGGCACTACAAATGTGTCAAAATACGTATCTAAGTGGTAAAGGGTAAATTACAGTCATAAAAGTAAGCTGTGTGTAAGCAAGAATGAATTATTGAATCATTACTTTATAACATGATACAATTTCAAGCCTGCCTAAATAAACAGAGAATCTTAGAAAGCTTGGTTCAAATTTAAAAATGCAAAGCTTATTTAAATCTCAGTAATTAAAGTACTATCAGAACAAGACCTTTTCAAAAAATAAAATAAAACAAGGGCTGTTTGTAAAACATGCATGCCCCCCATATGGGCTGTCAGTTGTAGTGGCAGCCATTGTGTGAATACGTTTTTTTTTATTGTGACCTTGACCTTTGACCTAGTGACCTGAAAATCAATAGGGGTCATCTGCCAGTCATGATCAATGTACCTATGAAGTTTCATAATCCTAGGCATAATTATTCTTGAATTATCATCAGGAAACCATTTTACTGTTTCGAATCACTGTGACCTTGACCTTTGACCTAGTGACCTGAAAAATAATAGGGTTCATCTGCCAGTCATGATCAATGTACCTATGAAGTTTCATCATCCTAGGTGTAAGCATTCTTGAGTTATCATCCGGAAACCATTTTACTAGTTCGAGTCCCTGTGACCTTGACCTTTGACCTAGTGACCTGAAAATCAATAGGGGTCATCTGCAAGTAATGATCAATGTACCTATGAAGTTTCATGATCCTAGGCCTAAGCGTTCTTGAGTTATCATCCGGAAACCATCTGGTGGACAGACCGAGTGACCAACATGTGCAAAACAATATACCCCCTCTTCTTCGTAGGGGGGCATAATAAATCATGACAAAAAATCGCGGTTGGAAGCATAACCGTTTAGATATAAATAAAAATGCAAAGAGATTTCAAGAACATGTTAAAATCAAAATAATGTACCGGTATACATATATGTTGTGTATTTGCCAATTTAACAATTGTAAATCTATGTGAGGCTACTAAACCAGAGTTTATTGCAAACCAAAATGTGCTACATCATTGTTAATTGGTCAATAAGCAATGATATACAAAGATTTATGTTTTAGGTGCACTGAAGATAAACACATAAGCATTCACATAATAACTTAAAGAAGTGTTTGTGCTAAAAGCTGTGAACACAAAATGAAAACTAGAATCAAAAGTGCAAGTTTTATCTAAATTGCTTAATATATAGGCTTCTTTTCAGCAAACCACAGATAATAAAGCATCTGCTTCCAGGAAAGAAATATATATTTTGCACCAATAAATATTACAGCTACTTTTAAGACGATCACTGAGGTTTATCCAACAAAGTTCTAGTATATCTGACCTGTATACAGATGAGAGCATTGTGGCGTATACTGGTGAACAAGGCATCTGTGTACTGGGACAGGTTCTGCTTTGGGTGGAGAAACCTGATAAAAGTGAACAAAACAGGCATTGATCAGATAGCTGTCAAATATTTGGTAATTATGCACAATGCATAATCTAACGATGTGGTTTTCTGAAAAAGAAGTTGACAATGTCAACTCACATCACACCAGTACACAAAACATGTATGATTGAGCTGCATGTTTTTATTATGTTAGAAGCGATGTGTTATTTTAAAGCATATGATGAAACAGATCAAATATAAAATCAGATAAAATATGGAATGCTATGAAAACTCAAGAATACATTGTGCTGTACAGTGTGACTGTGCAAACAATTAGTCCAATATGCGAACAAAATGGCCATGATGAGCCTTTAGTGCTCACTAGAGTTCAAGGTACACTAATTGTCAAAGACTTTACCAGACAACAAAAACTTTTTCACCCCACATGACCCAGATTAAATATATTGTCATGTTATACATTCTGGTCGTGTTTATCAAGATTATGTCATAGAATATATATTATGTGTCTTCAACAGTGGTAATATGCTTTTTTTAAAGATTTGACATAGTGACCTTCTTTTGGACACACTCAACCCAGGTTTGAAACTTGGCCTAGATATTGTCAAGATAGGCATTCTGACCAATTTACATCAGAATTGAGTCAATAATGTGGCTTTAAGTTTTTTCTAAGATTTGATATGGTGACCAGACCTTGTTTTTTGGATACATGTGAATCATATTGTAAAGTGGCCCAGATATTGTGAACAGGAACATTCTAACCAAGAATCTGGTGGTATACGTTTTAGACACATTAGACTATGATAAGAATTTGCAGATGGACTAGATATTGTCAAGATAAACATTCTGACAAAGTTTCATCAATATTTAGCAAAACATGTTGCCTTTGAGTGGACATAAGCTGAAAATTTACACTGCATAAATGGAAAATGATGGATGCTGTATATAGACTAACCAAAATACACTTAATTCAAGGGAAGGGGAAAAATCAATACCTTAGAACAGAGTGCACATGCAATTAGAAACAAGAGGGCCATGGTGGCCCTAGGTTGCTCACCTGAGTAGTATGAACGTTAAGCAAGGGTTGTCAAATTTGTTTCTTGAAAAAAAAAGGTTTGTTGTTTTGCAGATATATACAAACATGCGTTATAAGTAGTTTTATGTGTATGTGTTTATGTTTTTTAAAATAGACATTTGTAACCTGTTGCCACAAAGCTATATTTTGGATAAAAGTAATATGAGGACAGTAATATAATAATGAGCATCAGAAAAGAAAATGGAAGTACTTTTTGCCACAAATTGTTGTCCAGCTTTGAGATCATGAGATAAGCATCTCAGCATCTTTGGATGTTATAGGGTGAGACAAGTTTCAAGAACAGCTTTAGATACCGAAAACAACTGTACTTTTTCAATAGATTGAGTGTTTATGAAATAGCATAATGAAATACAATATCGTCGCTGTCGTTCTCAAACCTTGTACTTACAAAATGCCAACTTTTCAGGAAACAGAAAAAAACTGTCACATTTTTATATAAAGATGTTTTAGAAAGTGAAATTCTGTAAAAATACCATACAAATGAAGCTGCAAAATACGGTACAAGCCGTAGACGCGTAAGTCATACTGATAAGTCATACTGATATTCAGAAATGGTAGCTACAATATTTCGTCACCACAGTTTTGTCATTTTTATGAGGTACGACAATTCATCCTGATAGGAGACCTCGTAGCTGCAAATATAAAAACATAAATAAAAACATTTATGTCAAATTTGTCCAAACGAAATGAAGAACCTATAGGTGAAATGACGTAGCAATAATCGCTACGACTTTTTGCCCGACAAAAAAGCCAACAATCAAGATACAACATTTCGTCATTTGGCTTTTTCAAGGGCTCTGATTGGCGTAGAGCTACTAGATATAGCCCAAAATACGTGCCAGACTTCATTTATTCGGAAAAGACGAAAAAAAATGAAAATTTTTGAGCTACGGGGTTTGAGAACGACAGCAACGATATGTTGCATTATTATTATATATCATAGTTGGTTATAAAGAAATAAATGCGTATGAGAATATGTACTAGAAATTCAACCCTGATCTTCTTTAAAGGTACAAAACATCACTTGATCTTTCTCATTCTAGTAACAAATGTGTGCAAATATAGAAGTAAACACACTCAACTTGTCTCAAGACATTTGAAAATTTATCATATCAAAACAACTGTCAAACTATTTGTAATTTAAATGCACAAAAAATATGTAGTATTATTTTTGCAAAAAAACAACAACTGCCAAAACAAATTTTCTTTTTAATCAAACAATTTTTGTGCTTATCAAGATGTGATAAATTGTTGTTTTGTACTACGACATTGTTCACATTTTTGACAGTGTGTTTTTAAACAACTGGAGCAATTTTCAGACTAGCATTTCAATGATATTTCCAATTGAAACAACAATAAAACCTGTTCAAGTCACAAATCTTTGATAATAACACACAAACAACTGACTGACTGCAATATGTAGGCCTAAAATGTTTAAAGTTGTAATCTATCTGATGAATGGCGTTTATCTGACATCAAGACAAAGGTCTTTAATGGGATTGCCCAGTTAATTGGGGCCAATTTTCATGGAGTGTTACACAATAATCAAATGGCTATTTAAGAAGGCATCAATCAACACTATTGTACTTCTACAATACAAGCAATGGTATAAATTAGTTTTAACGAGAGTAGAATAAGTGAATGAAAGGTCCAATAAGATTAATTTGTAACAATTCTTGCTGTTTTATTGGTCTTACCACTATGTTGAATTTCTTCAAAAATAAAGATAACCATCTGAATGCCAATAAATAATTTGAGTTATGCAGTAATTATAATTAGATACTTGGGTTGTTGTTAATGCTTCTGAATCCATTACCAGTATCATCATCATTGTGCACAAACATCCTCATTACAACTAGAGTGTTAACATGGTTTTAATAAAGACATATTACGAAAATTGCCACTCCCCTGGTGGCCATGTTTTTCAACGTTAAAACGGTAACTATTTTGGAACTGAGCCGAGCTATCATCAGAACAAATCTTTGGACCAAGTTCCATAAAGATTGGACTATAAATGTGCCTTCTAGAGTGTTAACAAGGTTTTAGTTTAGCCATATACGGAAAACTGCCCCAACCCCTGGTGACCATGATTTTCAACGGACCGGAACTATTTTCAAACTCAGCCAAGCTATCATAAAAAAAAATGTTCTGACCATGTTCCATGAAGACTGGACCATAAATGTGACTCCTAGAGTGTTAACAAGGTTTTACAATAGCCATGATAGAAGGAAAACTGCTGCGCCCCCTGGTGGCCATGTTATTCAACGAACTGGAACCATTTTAAAACTAAGTGCAGATATCATTAGAACAAATGTTCTGGCCAAGTTTCATGAAGATTATAATTAATATAAGACTTTGAGACAGTTAAAAAGGTTTTTACTAAAGCAATATAAGGAAAACTGCCCCAACCCCTGGCAGCCATGTTTTTCAACTGACTGGAAACATTTTCAAACTCATCTCAGATATAATTAGAACAAATGTTCTAACCAAAGTTCATGAAGATTGGACTAAAAATAAAACTTCTATAGTGTTAACAAGCTTTTACTATAGCCATATAAGTAAAACGGCCCAGCCCCCTTGGCGGCCATGTTAATCAACTGACCTGAACCATTTTAAAACTCAGCTGAGATATTATTGGGACAAATGTTTTGACAAAGTTTCATGAAGATTTGACAATACATGTGACTGCATGAGTGTTAAAAAGCTTTTTCTTTAATTTGACCTAGTAGCCTAGTTTTGGACCTCAAGTGATCCAGTTTTGAACTATACCAAGATATCATTGGGACAAATCTTCTGACCAAGTTTCATGAAGATCAGACAATAAATGTGGCCTCTAGAGTCTTAACAAGGCAAAATGTTGACAACGGACGACGGACAAAAGGTGATCCCAATAGCTCACCACGAGCACATTGTGCTCAGGTGAGCTAAAGACAAAAAGAAACAAGGGCTGTTTGTAAAACATGCATGCCCCCCATATGGGCTGTCAGTTGTAGTGGCAGCCATTGTGTGAATATGATTTCTGTCACTGTGACCTTGATCTTTAACCTAGTGACCTGAAAATCAATAGGGGTCACCTGCCAGTCATGATCAATGTACCTATGAAGTTTCATGATCCTAGGCCTAATTATTCTTGAGTTATCATCACGAAACCATTTTACTGTTTCGAGTCACTGTGACCTTGACCTTTGACCTAGTGACCTGAAAATTAATAGGGGTCATCTGCCAGTCATGATCAATGGACCTATGAAGTTTCATGATACTAGGTGTAAGCATTCTTGAGTTATCATCCGGAAACCATTTTACTGTTTAGAGTTAACTTGACCTTTACAGTTGACCTAGTGTCCTGAAAATCAATAGGGGTCATCTGCGAGTCATGATCAATGTACCTATGAAGTTTCATGATCCTAGGCATAAGCGTTCTTGAGTTATCATCAGGAAACCATTTTACTTTTTTGGGTCATTGTGACCGTGACCTTTGACCTAGTGACCTGAAAATCAATAGGGGTCATCTGCAAGTCGTGATCAATGTACCTATGAAGTTTCATGATCCTAGGCGTAAGCTTTCTTTAGTTATTATCTGGAAACCATTTTACTATTTCTGGTCACTGTGACCTTGACCTTTGACCTAGTGACCTGAAAATCAATGAGGTCATCTGTGAGTCATGATCAATGTTCCTATGAAGTTTCATGATCCTAGGCCCAAGCGTTCTTGAGTTATTATCCGGAAACCATTTTACAATTGCGGGTCACCGTGACCTTGACCTTTGACCTAGTGACCTCAAAATCAATAGGGGTCATCTGCAAGTCATGATCAATGTACCTATGAAGTTTCATGATCCTAGGCCTAAGCGTTCTTGAGTTATAATCCGGAAACCATCTGGTGGACGGACGGACATACGGACGGACGGATCGACATGAGCAAAACAATATACCCCCTCTTCTTCAAAGGGGGGCATAATAATGTGTTTCATTTTCTGTTGATTTTAAATGGTCAAAATTGTTGCCAGTTTCTAAAAAATAAAAGTTTAAGAGTCACCTACACAAAGCCAAAAGGTTCCTCATGTAGAACAGTCTGTAGAGAGAAGGTACACAGATGTAGCTCACTTTTTTCCTGCACTCGTATTGGTAGCTGGCCCGTCACATGACAAGTATCCAGTGACCAATCAGAAACATGCATTCCTGAAGCTTCAGCCCTGTGTCTGATGCTCTGTGCATCATATTGGTCAGCCAAGATGCAATGCACTGAACAGCCATTCTTTTGTTTCCATTGGAGTCCACACAGTCCTAGTATCAATATTTTCATAGCTATAGTAAATGTTCAACATATGATCCAGTGCTCCAGCTAGGCCTAAATTGAAGGGCGCCCTGCCCTCCCGAACCTCCGACCTTCCCTCTGTAGGGCCCCCCCCCCCTTCCCTTAAAAAAAATATTATTATTTTATTTATTTTTTTATTTTTTACATATGATGATTGATAAATCTCTTAGTACAATACATTGTAATTAATTTATTCCTCATTGTAGACATTATATTTGAATTGTTTAATAATAATGGGAATAATATATTCTAACAATTATTAATAACATATAAATTAACATGCCAGAGGAAGCATTCCAGAAACACCTTTGCCGTCGAAAGTGCCCTTTTGACAAAATACTGCGCGTGCAAAGTGCCCTTTTGACAAATAAGCCGCCCCCCCCTGCCCTTTTCAAATCCTAGCTGGAGCATTGTGATCATAGATGATGTTTCATATATCATTGATTTAAGTAGGTAATTCTGTTGAAGGGTTGTATAAACCTTATATTGGAATAACACACTGGTTTCAACTTGGGATAAGGAATGTTTTCAATTTTTCAAATCTATTAGAACAACACCCTTGTTCATGTTATCTGAGTAGGAAACCATTTGTATTATTGTTGACCTACATGTGTAAATGGCAACATTGAAGTCATAAAGTAAGCCTTAAAGAGTAAATGTGTAAAATAATATCTCAAAATTCTAGCAAGTGGATACTAAAAATACTAGATACAAAATCCTTATGAAACACACACAAACGTCTTTACAACACATTTTTGGAAACTGACGTTGGCCGTGTTGCAAACAGTAAATTCACTACCAAGGTGTAAAATTGTCATTTTGACCATAATTTCCTAGTGCAACCTTGATCTTTGACCAAATGATGCGCTCAATATGCTGTCCAAACGACAATTTATTGTTTAAAATTCCCTTATCAAGAAAAAGTTTCATCCTAGAAAAAAGTTTAGGCTGTACAGCACTTGTTTCTTAGGGGGTCATATTTGGGGCCAAAATTCAACCAAATCTGAAAAAGTAAACAATTTTTCCAAATGATTGCCTAAAATTCCAAATTTAATGATTCCAAAATCTTTTTTTTTTTAATTATAAATATTAAAAAAAAATCTTAATTACCTAATTTTGGTCAATACAACTTGATTTTTTCCTCAATCCAAAAGGTTCCATTTCCTTTAAAAAAAATAGAGAAAAAAACGCATAAAGTACAGCAAACTTTGGAGGAAAATTGCACTCAGTGTAGGGTTCAAACCAACTAAAACATATTGCACATGGATATTATATTTCAAGGTTTTAAGCAACAGTGAATGGCAGATTTATTGTGTTTATAATTGTAAATTAATTTAATTATGTAAAATCAAGTTATTTTTCGATTAATTATTATTTGGTCAATTATTGTTTGAAGGAATTTAAAAAAAACAAACATTTTGCCGATAATATAATAATTATTAAAGAGATATGATACCTTTAAAACTTACACATATTCATGAACCGTTGACGTGTTTGAAATTTTGGATATATATCATTATTATGGGAGCACACCACATCACGGAAGTTGTTTTAATTTGCTTATTAGTGATATATATATATATATATATATATATATATATATGATCTGTTTGTGTTTATTTAAGCCAGAAAATAGTAAATGTTGCTGTAACAAGTTGCAACTCCCAGCAAACCAGAGGGTCAATAGCTGGGAGTTGGATTATTGCAACTAGGGTAAAATCATCCAGAATGTATCATTAAATAAATAGGACACTTGAACAATTAAATTTCAATAAAATATAATCATGTAAAAATGCCAAACTTGTTTTGATACGAAAAGTGTCCCAAGCTACAACAATCATACCTTGACTTGCATGGGCATCCAGACACAGCAGCTGCTTGTCTTCAACGGCAGATAACTCAACAGTGAGGGCAGCCCCAACAGCATCTCTGAAACAGACAACAGACATGAAAGTAAACTCTGTGAGTGCGTATATCAAATACACGGAATTTAACAATCATTAGCTTTTTCCACCTTAACAACATCTTAAAACACATAGTAGTTTGTAACCTATTAATCATCCGAAAATCACCATCCGAAACAGTACAATTTTAGAACGTAATAACGCGAGAATCCTTCCATTTATGTAAGCTTTTTAATTAATGTAACGATGAGTAAAACCTTATGAAACTGATTTTTGTATGTTCTGTGATAGGAACACTGTCTGATTTCTCATCGAGATGGGTATTCTTCAGAGCTTTATCCATGCTTGTGTCGTTACTTTATTACATTAATCGGTTAAATTTACAAAACGACAATCGAGCACATACCAACAATTGTTTTTGCAGCTTTTGCAGTTTTAATAAATTTAAGTTTATATGTTTCTAAAATGTACAGAAACAACAATTTGTTAACAACGTCATTCAAAAAGGTCAAGCTAGCAAAGCTTGATACAAAGGAAAAAACAAAAAGTAAGTAAATATATGAAAACATGTTGCTATGTTCAAGGGGTAACTATTCGGATAAAGATGGTGTTCGGACACTTCATCATCCCATTGATTGCATGGCTCCTCTGGAGCATCGACGCAATTTGACTATTCATTGAGTCTTGGGCCTGGGTAGAACCAATACTTGATGTCTTTGGGGGAGATCGAAAGAACGCTCCACAGTGGGAATCAAACCCGTGACCTCCCGATTGCTTGGCGGACAACATATATAGTTCACCGCCGCGATCTCACTATCTGTTAAGTAAAGCACTTAGTTAGAACTTAGTCCACTATGGACTAAGAATAGATTCGCTCTTTCAGGATGCTGCTGGAAAGACCTCAGCCTTCTAATAGGCACTTTGGTTCACAGGCACTCAGCATTAGTTTCTACCATCCTCCCCCAGCTGCTATATAACCCCCTCCCTATTCAAAATAACAAAAAGAAAAATTGAGTTGATTTTTTTTTTTTTTTACTTTTATATATAACAAGGTATGTGAGTTGTGACTTCGACCCTTGATATGCTAATTTCTGCACACCAGCCATTTTCTGAAGCTCACTTCTCCTTCAATTTTCAACCGATTTGCAAAATCTTGGTATCAAACAACACAGAAGACTTCATACTAAATGAATAAATCAATGCCTGTTCACATTAGTCTACCAGAAAGCGGAAACCTACAAAATTGTTTCCTAGAATCGATCTGGCTACCACGAAAATACATTGCAAGCTTGCATAATTTGGTTGGATAGTAATTGACATTGTATTTACACATCTCAATTACGATCAAATATAATGAATATTAAACAAATTTAACACTTACTAACATATATATTCAGTGTTTTTTTTATGGCAATTTCTGGGCCGATATTCGGCCCCATTCCCCTAAAAAAAGAGTATATATTTTCCCCCAATTTTGTAAAAAAAATCCCCTCCAGAACACGGTGCCTATACCACGTGACTTTTTAAGATCTGTGTGGGGAGTAAAATATCAACAAAAGCGCGACGAAGGTAAGATTTTTAAGGATAACTTTTTTAATATGTTAACATTTTTTATGGGATATAGTGGAGAGCCCGCTCATTCATGAGAGTTTTCTATAGGTATCATGATTTTATAAAACAAATAAGTATTTTTTCAGTAAAGTGCAACCGCGCGTTTGAACGGTTAGAAAAGGGTAGGATCAGTGTGGGGAAATTTTTTTTTTTTTACACAAAAAACATCACCTCTGGTGAAATTAAGAAATAAATTTTATGGGCGGAGCTTACACTATATCATTTGGCATCCATTTTCAGGTTATTGTTATTTATTTACGAAACAAAATTCAAGAAAACTATTCTTACAGTAATATGATCTGTGTGGTATACGTTTTTCAACGGATCTGTGTGGTATACTGTTTTTAAGTTTTTCAGTTCTATTTAGTTGTTTAAAAAATGCTTGTCAACAATGTATTTGAAACGGGATTTTTAAATGCGCTAGCATGTAAAACACATAATGGCTATACACTACGCTTGCACCGCTTGTTGAACTGATCCATAATTATGATTTACAGGCATGCTGTACAATCCCCATTATAATATTAAAATCTTACGCTGGAGCATCTTAAATCGATGACAAGTCCATGCTTACCTTAAATAAGTGTACACTTTATGTTATTGTATCAAAGTCCATTTTTATTTTGGCGCCAAACAGTACTGTCAGGTGAAGTAATGTATCGTATATTATTTTTGATATTATATTTGCTTTAAGGTATGGCTCATTGCTCCGAATGCGGAAAAATGTCGAAGACCAGAGCTGGATTATTGCGCCACATTAGGGGACACGCTAACTCTAGAAACTATAACTGGTGTGGGAAAGCATTTCAGGTAAGATTAAATACCTTAAAAATAGTTACATTTTTATACAGTTATGCTAACAAACAGATGAACGGATTTTCTTGAAACAACACAAATATGCAATATATCTCATCTCTCAGGTTATCATATATTTTGAAATAGCTCAATAATCGTCAAATCGTTTGTAATTTAAAACTAACGAACGCATGTCCTCAGATACTAACATTTTTTAAATAGCGTGTTTACGCATTGAAATGTCACGTGAATAAAATGTTTTTTTTCTCAGGATGCCTACAATCTTAGAAGGCTTCAACGAACAAAGGACCCCAATGTCACGTGTGTGAACAGTGCGACAGGAGCTTTGCGGACAAGTACTTACTCATGGCTAGAGAGAAAAGTGCAAAAAAGAGGGATTGGTGAAATGTTACCAGTGTGGGTTGGCAGTTAGGAGTGAGAATGACCTCAGAGAGCACGTCAATACCCACATGCATGACAAGTGTTACAGTAGTGAGGAGTGTTTCAAAACGTACAAACGCAGAACAAACCTTTCTCGATACGTGAGGACTTCACATAAATCTGTGAATACTGATTAAAAATCATAATAGTTTACAGTTTGTCTGTGTAACTTCATTATCGTTTTACGTTATTTTATTCGTTGTTTTACTTTTACTTTGCTTTTCAAAATGATTCTAAAGTTATCAGAATTTGATTAATTTTTAGGTTTTGTTTAGTTCGTTTGTGTGTTTGAAATTATTCTCAAATAATTGTGCAATAATTTGGATTTACGTTATTCATAAATATATCGCATCTGTGATTTGTATTATCGAATCTGTGATTCTTTTTTGTTTATAACTTGATTAAAGTTTTGCGATGTTTTTTCGTTGGTTTCAATTTTAAATACCGCTGTCACGAGCTAGTTCGATAATCATAAGCAGCCAGGGTTTCTAATACTAGGGATTTTCATGACTGCTTTACATAATTAACTGCCTGCTTATAATTACTCTAGGCCGTGGTAATTGACAGTAAACAATGTATGCAATGTGGTTGTGTATACAATACAATACTCCTTAATTCGAAATACGTCTTGACATTCTTCAGAGCTGCATCCATCCACAACACAAGAGGAGAATCGTACATATATAATCATATAATATAATATTTATTCATTTACTTTTTATATTCATTTCAAAATAATTAACGCTAAAGATAAGCATACACTTGTTACACTGAATACAACAACATAATTTATAACATGACATTATCACCAACACATGGCGAATGATTGTCAATATCTATACTATGTAATGAACTAATGCAACAATATGAATTTCATATATGAAATAAAACACACAAACACACACATATATATATGTTTCTACGATGACCAGTATTTTGTTTTTAATAAACATACCGTTAACCTTAAACTTTAAATAAGAACAAAATGACAAGCCAATACGTCTGGTGGATTCTGTTTTATTAGTTTGTATTCCAAATTTGATTTTAAAACATACTTATTACTCAGGAAAGAACATGCCTTTGCTTTTTGTCAACCTGTGTAATATTTGACACAATTTCTATTGCAGAATTTGTGTCAGAATTAAAATGTCCATCGTGTTCGTCTATCCGCATTTTTATTGTTTGCAACAGTTTGCTATCGTTTCGTCTCGCCCGCTCCCACCTTACTCCTAGTGTTTCCTTCTGTATAGCATTCCTGTCTCGTGAAACTGTTTCCTCTATTTTTTCTTCCCTTAACCCTTGTCTGCTCACTAGTGCCAAATAGGTGATTACTGAAATGAATGAATTTTTAAATAATAATAATAGATCTACTACTACTACTATTACTACTACTACTAGTAGTAGTAATAGAAGTAGTAGTAATAGTAGTAGTAGTAGTAGTAGTAGTAGTAGTAGTAGTAGTAGTAGTAGTAGTAGTAGTAGTAGTAGTAGTAGTAGCAGCAGTAATAGTAGTAGTAGTAGTAGCAGAAGTAGTTGTAATAGTACTTAGTAGTAGTAGTAGTAGTAATTGTTGTATTGAAATAATTGAAATTAATTAAAAAATATATCTATTGTCGTTATTATCTCAATTTATCCGTAAATTGTAGAAACGCGGATACCACACAGATCCTTCTAAACACGTATACCACACAGATCATATTAGTGTTAGGATATTTTTCTTGATTTTGTTTTCATAAATATATGAAAGAAACCTGAAAAAAGAATGCAAAATGATATAGTATAAGCTCCGCCCTTAGGTTTAGTGCTTTATTTCACGAGAGGTGATGTTTCTGTGTCATAATAAAATAATGTCCCCACACTGATCCTACCTTTTTCTAACCGTTCAAACGCGCGGTTGCACTTTACTGAAAAAATATTCATTTGTTTTACAAAATCATGATACCTATAGAAAACTTTCATGAATGAGCGGGCTCTCCACTTTATCTCATTGAAAATGATGACATATTAAAAAAGTTATCCTTAAAAATCTTACCTTTGTTGTGCTTTTGTTGACATTTAACTCCCCACACAGATCTTAAAAAGTCACGTGGTATAGGCACCGTGCAGAAGTAAAAAAGAATTTTTTTTTTATTTTTTTTTTATAGAAAGAACTGTCTAATGATAAATATATCTCAAATTTATTTCATAAACATCTAACAAAAGATATAACTATAATTTAATATGATTTTGAATTAGTATAAAGAGTTATATTAAATTAGTTTTTCCCAAATCAGTGGACTTTTCACATGAATTGCATTTTTTCCCAAAATGGCCAGGAAATGGCCTGATGTATCTATATTGTGTCAATATTTGTTGATAAAAACATTCCAATTGATTTATATTTAAGAAAAAGGACAGTGACATTCAGCTGTGAATATTACATTCATACATGCATGTGTATTCATATAATAAATATCATTACATATAAAAGAGTGAATTGTTAATTTTCCCCTTTTCCTAAAAAACGATGCGTGTTTCCCCTTTGGACGGGCCCTGCCACCATTCCCCTATAGGTGAAAAAAAACACTGATATCCATTGAACTCCATTGCTCCTGAAAGCAATAGGCAAAATTTCAAAGCTAGATGTGGTCTGGTTAAATTTATTTAATGAGATGCAAAATGCTTGTTTTTGTTCTTTGTGTGACAATATATTCCATGTGAATTTCCTGCAACAATATCTAATCCTAAACAAGCGAATGCAAGATTGGCTTTTTCTAAAATGTTTGAATATAGTCGCGAAAAATTCATATGGAATATTATATTGTCACACGCACGCACACACACACACACACACACAAAACTACCATTTTGTATCTCTTTAATCTATGTTACCATACCACATGTAGCATTGAAATTTTGGCTATTGCTATCAGGGCCCTCAATCTATCAAATCTGCCGCCGAATTTCGGCGGCAGTCCCCCACCTGAAAAGTATATTTTTTCCCCCCAAAACTGATGTTTTTCTCCTTCAGAAAATGAGAAAAAAATCACTGATTTATAGTTGAAAATTGACTCGAATATATCACTGTCCGTTATATTGCGTTGTCCAATATATCACAAAGCGGCTATGGTTATGGCTCCCAAAAATGTGACGAGCATAATCCCCAAATAACATGTTTTAATCTGAGAATCTGCGGAGATAAAATCAGATACAAGCTAGTATTTTACCCTTTTTTCACCCACGTAAATTTTCTGTTTAATCCGACATTCATAATCAGTTTTGACCAGATTGTTTGATTTCATTGTATATCACTGTTACACCTGTGTACTGCGATAAAAATAACTCCTCTTGCCAAACATCAGGTCATTTTGGGTGTAAACATTCTCTCTTGAAATTGCTTTTAACTGCCAAAACGCACAAGTGCACACATGAAGGTGTATACAATTTTAACTGTAAATGTCACAAGTCAATACTGACCTATCTCAACAATCTTTGCGCGTTAGATACAGTGTAAACTACTTACTTTTAATTGAGAGGCAAAGCTCCCTCAGTTTGTCAAAATGCACCATGCTTTCCATGAGGATAAGATGACGTCACTGTTGTTATTTTGTACATGGGGTCTAATTTGTGCATGCTTTCTTGAACAATAAAACTTGGCAATTGTTTTCGGATTACAAATTTAATTATACGCATTTGGAAATACTTACATGGAATAATGTTTTTTTTTTATACCAATGAATAACATATGGATATAACACCGCAATATATTTGGACTTTTAAATAAGATTACTGTTATATAGATTGAGTAAAAGTCCACCTTTCTGTCCTTTAGACAGTCACATATATAGAAATATATGTTTATAACAGTTCAACACAGTTGTTGTGTTTTGTTATAAAAATTCCCCCATTTACAAAAAATCCCCCTCCTAAGGGCTGCGGACCCCTTCCCCCAAAGTAGTGTGAGGGTGCTGGCTATAAGGAACACTGATTTTTTATGTGTTAACTTTATTTAAAAAATTATTTATGAAATATTCCTTGATTTTTAGTGTTAATGGGGCTTTAATTTAAAAACTGCATATTATTAACCAGGTTTTCCGAAGGAAAAAACTGGTTATTAGATTGGCGAATGCGGGCGGGCTGGCTGGCTGGCTTGCGGGCGGAACAAGCTTGTCCGGGCCATAACTATGTCGTTCATTGTCAGATTTTAAAATCATTTGGCACATTTGTTCACCATCATTGGACGGTGTGTCACGCGAAATAATTACGTCGATATCTCCAAGGTCAAGGTCACACTTTGAGTTCAAAGGTCAAAAATGGCCATAAATGAGCTTGTCCTGGCCATAACTATGTCATTCATTGTGAGATTTTAAAATCATTTGGCACATTTGTACACCATCATGGGACGGTGTGTCGCACGAAAGAATCACAGCAATATCTCCAATGTCAAGGTCGCCACGACTAAAAATAGATTTTTTTTAAAACAAACTTACAAAGGGGGTTAATTTTGTTTGTTCATTTCAAAAGTTCAGTTAGAGTTTTCTCCCTTTATCAGATTTTTTTTTCACAATGAAAACCTGGTTTTGTGACAATTTTGTCCCTTGTAATAAGTTTGTTCTGATGTTGGACTTTAAGTTTACTAATAGATTTTTGTATTAACTCTGTTGCATATTTAATAATGTCATGTTATGTGTTATTTATGATGATAATGTAATGTTTATTAAGCTAGCATTGCATTTAACATTTTTCACGGGTTATCTTAGTTTTTGCCAAATGATATTTTGGTGGTCTATGACATGGACATCACTTCCTGTGTCCATGTTTTTCTTCATATTTCTGATCATATGACGGATTTGCCTAACCAAGAACAATTTTACATTAGCAACTTTAACAGATTTAAGGTGTTTCAACTTTGTATTAAGAACTTCATTAAAAAGCACCAGAAGTTCAAGTGTATTTCAAGAATGACACTGACATTTGTCTTTGCAGAAGATGTTGCTGCCTCTGCCAGCAAAGCTACCCATAATGATAATCTTGCAACCCAAGATAATGATTTTGCTGTCCTTAAAGAGTTTGATCTTAACTGGAAGTATGGTCCAAGCATGGGTAGGTATACGTTCTTGTTCATGTCTCTGTCTCATTGAAATTTACTCCCATATTAGCCCAGGTAGAAATTGCAAGGAACATTGCTTAAATTATTTGTCAAATGCTGCTGACATCCTTTAATTTGTACAGGTTTTAATTTATATACCTGAAGACATTTTTAAGGATCTTTTTGGGACCATACCCTTGTCAATTTAAAACTCACTTTTAACCAAAACACACATATTGGCGCACTTCAAAGTGTGTTAATTCTGTGTTTTTTGTTAATATCTGTGTTTTCAGTGTTCAAAAGTGCATTTAAGTGCGCATTTTGTGTGTTTTTTCTTTTCAAGTGCGTTATTTAAGTGAAACAGTTTGTTTTTTGTGTGTTTTCTTCATCTGTAAGTGCGCTTTTGAGTGTAGATGTGAGCAGAATGTGTGTTTTTTATCTAAGAAGTGCGTCAATTATTAAGGAAGTGCGTCTTTTATCTAAGAAGTGTGTTTGATGATTTACAGCCCTTCTGGAAAAAGTGTGCAAAACATAGGTTTAATGTACGTTTAGCGTGTGTTTAACGTGGCGGTATTGGCACTGCGTTTTATGTGCGCTTTTTCTTACCAAGTGAGTTTTAACCAAATCAAAAAACAAATAGGAACTGCGTCAAATGTGCGCTTTATGTGGGTTAAAGTGCGCTTTTAACTAGATACGAAAAAGTATGCTTATGACTGTGTCAAAATGTGCGCTTTTATGTGGGTAAAAACTGCGCTTTTAAGTGAGTTAATGTGTGCATTTGTATAAGTGTGTTTTTTGCTGCTATTCATGTGTGTAAAATGTGCGCTTTTATGTGGGTAAAAAACTGCGCTTTTAAGTGCGTTTAATGTGAAATTTTTTAAGTCAGTACTGATAAAAAGCGCACATTAAACACACTTTAAGCGAAGTTTTAACCCATATAAAAGCACACATGTTGGTAAAATGTAGGCTTTTTGGCGAGTTTTAACTGCACTCTGACAAGTTAGTTTAAAAGCACACATTCAACTCACTTATAGTGCAGTTTTAACCCACATAAAAACGCACATTTTAAGTATAATTAACGCAAATGAATGGCAGTCAAAAACGCACTTTTAAAAGCACACATTTGCGTTTAAGGTGCATCTTTTGCCTGAACAAAGTAGATTCAATTGCATGTTGTCAAAGTTTTAAAATGCAGATATGCAATAAAAATAAAATGTAGGTATACTAGTATATTTTAAATAATTACAAGATAAATACATTTTACACTTAAATATAATCCAATATTTATTCCATTTATTAACATACATGATCAATTTAATTTCAATGATGACAATGTGGTGAAAAATACATAATTAAATTACAAATAAACATACTTATAATAGCATACTTATAATAACAATTATACACAGGAAAAATGTTGATTCATGTATGTTGAACAATCATTATACACAAAGAAAACATTTATCAAGGAAATTAATATAATCCGGTATCTGGTTTTTGAGGCGATGGAGTGCGGCGCTCATTTTCCTTTCAACCCATGCCACAGGTCGACGGTCGGATTTCTTTGCATCTATCTGTGCAACTGTCTCTGTAATGAAGTATTGGATGATATATGCTGATTTGTTAACTTTTCACTTAATCTTAAAACTGTGTTTGATACTAAGCATTAACAAATACCTCATTAATGATTAAAGGTTATATTTTTATCACACAACCGCGGTCTGAATGACTTGATTTTGGTGGAATAAACTTATACATTAATATCATGAGTTCAGGTATCCCATTTTAACATCATCTACATTAGAAGGATTTCAAAAGATGTTTTTGAAACAAGGAGGCAAATTACTTTGGCTTGATTTTTTTTGATGGTTCAAAATGAAAGTTTATATTTAACTTTATACTGAGGTTATTTTTGTCTGTCTGTGTTAAATTCTCCATAACATTTTTATACACATACATAATTTTGTGTAGCTCTTAAATTATAGCAGTAGCATAAAATTATCGCAAGACAGATTATGTGCTAGAGTCAAATTTGAATTAATTGCATTATGTTTGTTTTAAAAATGGCTATGGAGGCAATAGGGCACTTATTTATTTACATCACCCTTTTCCCTAAAATAAACAAATCATACCAACTATGGCACAGCGTTTGACAATCGGGAGACCCTCTCGAATCTCCCTCTTAGGGGTGGTTGAACCACCTTTTATAGAGCAGTTCACCAGCTGATCAGGTCTGAAAACTACTGTCATTGCCTTTGCGCGGTGCGTCTCGTGCATAATCTCATTTGAGATCAGGTGCTGAAAGATATTTTATAATGTTAGTGTTAAATATTGCTGTTATGTTAATCTCGTTGCTATAAAAAATTTTAATTTAAATCAAAACAAGTTTGTTTGCTTGTTGTTTTTGGTTGTTTATTTTTGCAATTTTAATCCCCTGATCACATGTGACTTAACGCTTTTCATAAATAATTAAAAGAAAATACGTTTGGTAGAAAATACTGTTTGAAAAGGTACCATGATACGTGGTCTCATTTGGCTGTGTGGACTGTCGGAAGTGTGACACCTTTATTAAAGTGCAATAACCTGTATAGTTTTACCTCTCAACAAATCCAGCTTTTCTTGTTCAAGGACAGGGCACGGTTTTCCCACTCCTGTTCTCCTCAAGTTGGCCTGCTCGTGCAGGGTAAAACCTGGTATTAAAGTCAATACATCAGGTAGTCTCCCTTTTGCTCCCTTTTTTGGCAGGCGATGATGCACATTCTTTCCAAAGGATCTTCCAATCAATATAAATTTCACCTTGGGGTTTATCCTTCAAATTCAAAATATAAAAGTTCTCATTTAATATGGGGGAAAAATTTGTTCATTAATGAACAGAAATAGGTATAAATAACATTTAAGATGACAATAACCATAAAATACAGCCATAATAATTCAAATGGTGTTGTTTTTCCTTAAAATTGCATTACATTTACTCATCCATTTACATTTCCCAGTGACAATACATAAATATGATAATGATCATAATTAATTCAATAAACAAAATAAAAAAGGGATGCAGAAATGAACATACAAACCTGTTACAACTGTTCTTCAGTATTCCAAAAATACAGGCAGTTGCTGAACTAGACCATATCACTTTAACCATCCACTTTGAATCTCCTTTGCAACAAATTTATTGTTGATTTACACATTGTAGTAATTACTGATTGTTTTCATCACACAATACTTCATGCTGAAAGTATTTCAAGACATTTTACACTAGAATTATAATTCATAATGTTGCTCAATAAAAAATACCTAAAATTAAACTCAAAGTCAGTTGCTGCAACCAGCTTGTTTTCAAATAGATGGTGCCTGAACCAATCAAAAGTCTATCAACACTCCTTTGTTAGGCCCTAGATGGAGCACTGATAGGGATTAATGTTTATGATGCACCATACTGTGTCAGCCAGCTTAATCTTGGAAATATCCACTGATAAGGCAGTCATTTCAACACCAAAATATTTATTGAATAATACACAGCACCATTAGCATAATTATATTTAATTGTGAATATTTTAATATAACATGCTGAATGGTGTTAGCAAATAATAGTAATATTATAAATATTATTTGAATTGCCTTTTAAAATGTATGTTAATAGTCAATGTGGTAGACATTAATTGTATTGGGGTATAAATATCAGTATAAGAAAGTTCAAATACTTATTTTTTTATGATGAGGAAATATAATTGATACTATCAAGCCCACATAATATTTTTGACACTTTCAATATTTTTAATTAGCTACCAACAGCCTAATTAAGGTGGAAATTTTTAGAAGTGTTTGAGGTTAAAATGAAAGCAATGTTATATGCATTGAAATTGTATTATAAAGTATATTAACATTAAACAGGTTCATATGCACAACCAGTAACCGCTTTGAATTCAAACTGCACCTTATATTATAACAGGTTACTGAAGTATATGTCTATGTTTATTCATTTGATGCAACAATTTTGTTTCTTGTTAAATTTCTGTACAACAAAATGGTTGTTAAAGACGCACTTTTTAAGGAGTGTGTTAAACATGTGTCTTTTTAGATAAATCCTTTTAAAACAGATAAAAACGCACTTATGAAATAAAAGACTAACTTATGCTAAAAAAAAGACGCACATCAAAAAAGAAAAACACACTTTTGTGAGAAAAAAACCATAATTCACCCTCATTACTCTTACAGGGTTTTCAAGTAAATATAATATATACTTGTTATAAGATTGGGGTGTTGTGTGCAGTTTCAATTTTCGAGCTGTTTCAAATTGTTGATTTCTGGGCAATTACTATATTTTGATCTTGATAAAAGTTTGGATACAGCAATCTTGCATAAAGACCCAGCTTGAGATCCAATTTGGAGCATGTTGAGTCACTGTCAAGGTCAGTGTTAAAAAAAAAAAAGAAAAAGTTTCAGTTAAAAACTTCAAGTTGGGATTGAGATTGTTCACTCAAAGTTTGCGTGTTAGTAGTTTTCAAAAAGCTATTTGGGGCCAGTCCGTCAAGGTCCATGGCACTGTAACCAAAAATAATAGGAAAGCAAGAAATAAAAAGGTGTTTTGAGGTCAATGATTTTATTTTGCATGAACTGATTTTGATCAAACTTAAGAGTATAGAAAGGAAAGGATGCATGGCAATAAAGCTCTTTTTTATGTTGGTCTGATCTTCTAACATAAATTTCTTTCGCATTTTTTTTATTACAAACATAATTACTGCTATTGTTCCATTAAGAGATAAACTTTACAAAATTTCTTGAAAACCCTGGCTTAATAGATTGAAATACAACTATGCACCTTTCCCTCATTGAAAACAAATGTCCACAACTTTTGTATTCCTTTGAAAGGATTAAACTTGTTTTTAGCTCACCTGAGCGATAGCTCGGGGTGAGCTATTGTGATCACTCATCGTCCGGCCGGCCGGCCGTCCGTCCGTCTGTCTGTCTGTCTGTCTGTCTGTCTGTCTGTCTGTCTGTAAACAATTTGTAAACATCTTCTTCTACTAAACCATTGAGCCAATTTCAACTAAATTTCATGTGGAGCATCCCTAGGTCATGGGACAAAAGAATTGTTAAAAAAAAATTGATCACATAACCAAGATGGCCGCCATGACCATATATGGTAAAAACCTTAAAAAATCTTCTTGTCAGAAACTGCTCATCAGATTTTCAAAAAAATTTCACAGGGATGACCTTTGAAGGCTCCCCTGAAAAAGTTGTTCAAAGAAATTTGATTCGTCAAAAAACATGGCCGCAGGAGCTCGTTGAACTTTGCATGTTTATTCGTTTTTGCCTATTTTGTGAAAACTTTCAAAAATCTTCCACATTTTTTGTCAGATCCTTTCCAAATTTGCACAGTGTCTTTTTATCAATGAGGACACGAACCCTACAAAAAATGAGCATTATTGGTCCATGAAGTACAGAATTACCTTCCCTTGAATTGAGAAAATGGTGTTTTATGCAATAAAGTCCAAATTTTTCAATCCAATTCTTTCCAAACTTGTAAGGATTTAGCATGGTTCAAACAAATGAAACAACTACGGTTTATGCATGTTCTTTTATTACAGATTTGCCTCCCTTTAATTCATTCAAAATCTCATTTTAACAGCAGAGGATTCCAAATCTGACCTGTAAATGAGCCCCATATTTACTGCCAGTGCTAGGTACCTTTTCCCATTTGATCATTCTTAAGTATTGGTCTTGTAATGCTGCTACTGCTTCTGCTACTGCTACTGCTACTACTACTATACTACTACGACTACTACTACTACTACTACTACTACTACTACTACTACTACTACTACTACTTCTCTACTACTACTACTACTACTACTACTACTTCTACTACTACTACCACCACTACTACTACATACTACTACTACTACTTACTACGACTACTACTACTTCTACTTACTATACTACTACTACTACTACTACTACTACTACTACTACTACTCTTCACTACTACTACGAGAGATACTACAGACTACACTACCACCACCACCACCACCACCACCACACACCACCACCACCACCACCACCACCACACCACCACACCACCACCACCACCACCACACCACCACCACCACCACCACCACCACCACCACCACCACCACCACCACCACCACCACCACTGTCACTACTACTGCCAAGACGACTACGACGGGACCATACCTAACGACGAACGACTACACTACGACCACTACGACTACTACTACGACTACACGACTACTACTACTACACTACGACGACTACTCTACTACTACTACTACACTACTACTACTTCTACTACTACTACTACTACTACACAACTACTATTACTACTACTGCTACTACTACTACTATACTACTACTACTACTACTACTACACTACTCTACTACTATACTACTACTACTACTACTATATACACACCACCACCACCACCACCATTCACAGTGACAAAAAAACGTATTCACACAATGGTTGCTACTACAACTTATAGCCCATATAGGGGGGCATGCATGTTTTACAAACAGCCCTTGTTTCTATGGGATTTTAACCACAACTGTTCATGTTTATCTCCGACACATATTTTTAGGTCACCTGTCATGAAGTGACATGGTGAGCTTATGTGATCGTGTGATGTCCGGCGTCCGTTGTGCGTGTGTCCGTGCGTCCGTCCGTCAACAATTTGTTTGTGTAGACAGTAGAGGTCACAGTTTGCATCCAATCTTGATGAAATTTGGTCAAAATGTTTATCTTGATGAAATCCGGTTTGGGATTGTATTTGGGTCATCTGGGGTCAAAAACAAGGTCACTAGGTCAAATAATAGAACAACCTTCTGTAGACAATAGAGGTCACAGTTTTCATCCAATCTTTATGAAATTTGGTCAGAATGTTTATCTTGATCAAATCTGGGTTGGGATTTTATTTGGGTCATCTGGGGTCAAAAACTAGGTCACTAGGTCAAATAATAGAAAAACCTTGTGTAGACATTAGAGATCACAGTTTTCATCCCACCTTTATGAAATTTGGTCAGAATTCTTGATGAAATCTGGGTGGGATTGTATTTGGGTCATCTGGGGTAAAAATCTAGGTCAAATAAATAGAAAAACCTTGTGTTGACAATAGAGGTTTTCATCCAATATTTATGAACTGTGGTCAGAATGTTTATCGTGATTAAATCTGGATTGGGATTGTATTTGGGTCATCTAGAGTCAGGAACTAGGTCACTAGGTCAAATCATAGAAAAACATTGTGTAGACAATAGAGGTCATAGTTTTCATCTGATCTTAATGAGTCAGGGGAGCGATTCAGGGCCATCATGGCCCTCTTGTTCTACATTTACCTTGGTATTTCTTTTTATGTTATTGTAAATTTCTAGCCTTTAAAGTCATATATTGTAAGTAATTTTGTTAAAATAGTTTCAAATGGCTGTATTGTCACTGTGATCTAAATGAGCACAAGCCTGCAAGCCCTACATTGTGAAGTTTGAATTGGACTTACCAGGTCCTTTCCCCCCCCCCCCCCCTGACTCAACATTTTCTTTAGCATATTTACCTTAGTACATGATATTTATTATTATTATACATGTATGTATTTTATTGGGTTTTGTGAAGAAAGGGTTGTAGCCAATTGGAAATTTTATATTCAATTTCGCTAGTTTGTGGAAATTGTCTTATTTTGCAGAGAAAGCCCTGCTTGCTGTAAAAAAGGCATGTTCTTCTCTAGACTAATAATAATAAATAATGCCTGCTTGATTTGTTAGACTTCTAGTTTTGATAAGAGTTCATTAGTTATTTGAATTAGTTTTAATCTTCCATTTTTATGTTTCAGGTATAACGCGGCTGGAGAGATGGGCACGCGCTGAGAAACATGGAATGAAGCCGTCACCAAGGGTCAAGGAAATCATCGAGGCCCATCCTGGGAAAGAAGAGTACACTCAGTGGTAAGACCAAGTTGTTTTAGCTTAACTATTCATAGAAAAATTCAAGCTATACTTCTCACCCATTTGTCAGTGATTAATGCTTATGTAAGGTGGACCTGCAACATCTCCTTATTTATCACTGTATTTACCACAGGTATTTTCTTAAAAATTCCTGCATGTGTTTGGGTCATTGTGTGAGGTCACTTACCAGTTAGAAATGTTCCATAACACTTATCTGCAATTTAGCAGAATTATTCTTCAATATGTGTGAAAAAATTTCAAATAACATTTGCAGGCAAAACCTCCATACTTGATATCTCTTTTAGATATTGAAATAAAATTAAACATTTGTGGTTTTAATAGTAGCTGACCAAGGCCTATAAATATTAACAGTCTTTTAATTCCTCTTGCACTTAAAGAGATCAGACTAAGGTTTGCACGCAAGATAAAATTCTGGTTAAGGTTTGCATGCAACAAGTACATATCTCTGTAAATATTTCAGATATTCAATAAAAACTTCACACAAAATATGCTCTGTCTTTGGGAGGATCTTGCAAGTTCACTGACAAAAGGCCCATACATATTTCTTACCTTTTAGTTAAGTAGGATTATATCCCTTTTTGTACTTGAACAACTCAGGATAACATATGTGTGTTATAAATCCAAATCTCTATAATCGATAGATTTGAAAATAAAATTGTTTATGTGTACATGTACAGGGTCAAGATAAACACTCACTGATTAAGACCTATTGACTGTTACCAGCCTTGTAGAAGTATTGTGCTCCTGTTTGTACTTTGTAAAGTCAGATTAAGGCTTGAATGCAACACTTACATTTCTTTGTAACTTTTTCAATATTCATTTAAAAATTCACACATGTCTTCAGGATCATTATTCTAGGCCTGGGACCAAGGCCCATATCTCTGCCATTGAGTTTAGCTGGAGCCATGGTGCTGTAATTATGTTTGTAGTTAGTTTACATGCAGATCTATGGTGCGTGCGCCATAACTTGAGTTTTGATGAATACATTGTGTTGTAATTGTGTGTATGTAGCTTATAAGCAGCCCTTTATGCTAATTTTATAAATTTAATTAAAAATGGTTGTAAATAGTTGAAAATACATTTGTTATTACATATTGTTGTGTCTTGTTTTAATTAATACATTTACAAGTTTAACCTAATATGTACTATTAAGAACAGAATGTTTATTTACGACTTAAGCTTATACAGCTCATTGTCACAACAATATGAACAGACTATATAACTACTTCAAATATTCAACTTCATATACTAGCACATCTCTGTGGTAATCATAACAGGTGACAGACAAAAAATATGCAATCAACGCCAAAGAAAAGTCTAGTGTATTGTCCTAAGACGGCGTTTGTTTCTAGGGATGATTGGCATGGTACCAAAACAAAGTGGAATTGGTGATTTTTTGTTTGACTGGCTTATTTAACCCATACTGTATAGCAGTCAATGCAATAAAAAACACACACACAAAATCCCAATACTGTTCTAGCTGCAAGATAGTTCAATATCGTTCTCAGTTCAGGAACCAAACTCTTTATCCTATCATGTTAGAATCAATTTAATTTTCAGAAGAGTGTTGTTAATTAGCAAATAAATAATTCTTGTTGCTAGCAACATATTAGGTACCTAAGAGTTGTGGATAACAGTTAAATTAAAGATGCTAATGACTCTATTTTTGTATGAATATACTGTAAGATTTAAATTGCTTAAGATTATAAATTCCCGTAATTATTCATTGATGTGAATTCACATTTTGTAAGTGCTCATGTTTAGATGATTTATATCATGAATCAATTGTATGCTTAACAATAGTGGCACTGTATCAAAAGCATCAAGTTATTAAACGATCTTCATGAATATAGTTCCATTGACTTCTAAATTACAGCCTGTGGAATGACTACAAGAAAATCATGTGAAATGCAGACTTGCTTATTCCAAACTTCATGATGTGTACTGTACTGCTGTCTCATTGAAGCACACGATCATTACATGGAGAAACATATGCCTTATGACTGAGATTAGATGCTAAATGATTCTATTGTGTTCATTGTTCATGCTCCTCTTTTATTGTTGAATATTTTTACATATATAATGTTTCATGTTTGATATTATTTTACATGTACTATGTTCATTCTCTTGATAAAATATTATGTGTTCTGCATGCAGGTTATGTAGAATGGCTTTCAAGTTGTTGTTAGTTTTGTCTGTACATGTGTTAAGACTTTGCGTTGATTTAACCCTTTACCACTTATAAACGTATTTTGACACATTTGTTGTGCCTTAGAAAGTTAAATTTAATTAAAGGCTTTTCTTACTAGATTCAAGGTTTAAAGGTTTTATTTCCAACCCGTAGATACTGATGAGCAGCAAACAGCATGAACAGACTGCAAGTTACTCGCAGGCTGTGTGGTTTTATGCTGTTTGCACATAGCCATGTTAACTTTGCCTCTGAGTGGGAAAGAGTACAAGATGTTTTCATGTATTTAAATGATTATGTTTTTAAAAATGTTTTTATGTATTTAAGTGAATTTCGTATATCTGTGATTTGTAAGTTCTGTGTTATAGGACTTTAAATGGAGGATTATACATACTGACTTAAACAAATAAAATAAAACTTTCAACAAGTTAAAATAGTAAACAAGCTGTCTTTTAATAGAGCAGTTATTGGTATAAAAATAACCTTTTTGTTTTGTGCATCTCTTCAGAGGATGTTATGATTTTGCAAGGAATAGTGTACATCTTTGATTGTGCATTTTGTTATGGGATTGAAAATGAAAGTTACCTCTTATTGACCAAAGGATAAATGAAAAGTTCCAGGTAGTTCACAGAATAAACTAGTTGCGTTTTGATAATGCAGAAATCATTATAAAAATAGCGCTGAATTGTTTCAGTTTGTTTATTTTAGAAATGTTGTTGAGATGTGCCATGGATAACTATAATAGCAAATCACTTCGATACACATGCTGTTTTGTAATGACCGGGAGTTTTTAGCTCGACTATATATATATATACACATGTATATATATAGTGAAGCTATCCTACTCACCCCGGCGTCAGCGTTCCCGTTGGACAATGTTAAAGTTTGCGTACCACCTCAAATATTTTCAATGTCCCTTGACATATTGCTTTTATATTTCGCATTCTTCTTAATCAACATGACCCCAACCTATAAACAAGAGCAGACAACTGTATCGAGTATTTTGTAAATTTATGGCTATTTTTCCACTTAGAATTTGCATATTATTGATAAATCTATGTTAAAGTTTGCGTATCACCTCAAATATTTTCTATGTACCTTGTCATATTGCTTTTGTATTTTGCATACTTCTTGACCAACATAACCCCAATCTAAAAACGAGAGCAGACAACTGTATCAAGCATTTTGTAAGAATTATGGCCCTTTTTTCACTTAAAATATGCATATTATTGATAAATCTATGTTAAAGTGGCGTACCACCTCAAATAGTTTCAATGTCCCTTGACATATAGCTTTCATATTTTGCATACTTCTTTACGAGCATGACCGCAATCTATTAACAAGAGCAGACAACTGTATCAAGTATTTTGTAAGGATTATGGCCCTGTTTTCAATTAGAAAATTGAAAATTTGGTTTAGTTTTGTGTTTAGCTCCACTTTAGTCCTAAAGTATCAAAGCCATTGCTTTCATACTTGCAACACTTACTAACTATAATAAGGGGACTGTGCAGGCAAAGTTATGTTACTCTGACTTGCATTTTGACAGAATTATGGCCCCTTTTATTCTTAGATAATTGAACATTTGGTTAAGTTTTGTGTGTTGGTCCATTTTACTCCTAAAGTATCATAGCTATAATTGCTTTAGACTTGGAACACTCACTAACTATCATAAAGGGGACTGAACAGGAAAAGTTTCATAACTCTTGTTGGCATTTTAACGAAATTATGGCCCTTTTTTTAACTTAGTCACTTTGAATATTTTATTAAATTTTGTGTTTATATCCACTTTACTTCTACAGTATCAAGGCTATTGCTTTCAAACTTCAAATAATTTCTTATTATCATGAGGGTACTGTACCTGGCAAGTTGAATTTGACCTTGACCTTTGAATGACCTTGACTCTCAAGGTCAAATTAATAAATTTTGCTTAAATTGCCATAACTGCATTATTTATAATCAGATTTGATTCATACTTTGACAAAACAACACTTACCTGACATACCACAATACCACAATGGACTCCACCCAAACCATCCCCCATTCCCACTCCAGAATCCCCCCCCCCAAAAAAAAGCACTTTTTTTCTCTTATTTGGAAAGATAATCTAATAAATGACCACCCCCTCCACATTATACCCCCTCTCCACCCCCCACCCAAAAAGATTTTTTTTTTGTTTAAACACAAATATTTATTTATTTCATTTTTGAAGGACCATCCCACCCAAGCTACACATGTATTGCTATCAAATTGAAATAAAATCTTATTACTTTGTTATATGTCCTTACAAATGTTCAATAGATTGTAGAAAATGTACCTAAACACAGAATCGTCTATAAAGTACAACTTCTTTAAATCATAAGCAATCAATATGTTTCAATTATGGTCCTCTTTCACTTAGAATATGACTATATTACCTTGACCTTATTGAATATGAACAATTTCCCCATGATGGCTTACGTTATACTTTCAAGCATTCAAATAGTCCAGGGCGCTGTCTTCTGACAAGTCTTGTTTATTTTATCTGTTGTTGATTTTTTTTTTCGTTTTTATTTTCTAATAATTATTCTTGCTTTAGCTCATTTAAAATTGTGTGATGCATAATAACTATACTCTTTTTTAAATTCTATGTATCAATTTTACTATATTGTTATTATCCTCCGCCATAGGCGGAGGGATATTGTTTTGGCGTTGTCCGTCCGTCCGTCTTTCCGTCCTTCCGTCCCCCCGGCACTTTTGTGTCTGGAGCCATATCTTGGAATTGCTTTGGCGGATTTCATTAAAGCTTGGTATGAGTATATATATGGATACGAGGATGATGCACGCCAAATTGCATTATACACCATCAGATAATAACGGAGTTATGGCCCTTTGTATCTTGAAAAAATGCTTTTTTGTGTGTCTGGAGCCATATCTTGGAAGTGCTTTGACGGATTTCATTGAAACTTGGTAGGAGTATATATATGGATAAGAGGATGATGCACATTGGCGTTGTCCATCCGTCCAGAAAACATTTGTGTCCAGAAGTATAATCGCGGGGTATATCAATTCAACGAATTTGCTTGTTTTTACAAGAATGAGAGCGTATAACCATGTTATGAGCTAATTTGTTATTACTTTGTTTTATAAATGTTGTTTGTATGCCATAGTTTCCTTTTTTGGCATTATTAAAAGGCCTTACTAGAATTTAAACTTAATTTTTACTAGAATTTAAACTTAACATTTAACTAATGACATAGAACATTTAAATGTATCCTAACACCATAGAATATTAGCATGTATTTATGTTGATATCAATATTTTTATGTACATTGTATTTGAACAAACACTTTTTATAGCTGGTCAAAATTAGCCTAAAAGATACATTGTTGCTTGTAAATATTATCATTCTGCTAAGATGACTCTTTTAATGTTGGTATGGGAATCTTCTTGAATATTGTCATTTATCTAATGAGAAACATGTGCACAAACACTTGAGGGTTGGAATATTTGACACAATTCAGGCATGTATGTATGGTCATATGAGTTCTCTAGTATCAAATGAGTGATGATGAGCTAGAAATCAATTAAACCCATTGCAGATTATCAAATATATTTTTTTCTTAGGTTGATTTTTGAATTCTTGTTTACTGTCTAAATAATTCCTGCTGATTGCCGCCTAATAAAACAATTTAAAAATTCATTGTTACACTTGAGGATAACAGTTTTTTTACTGGTATAAAACAATCATATGAATATTTTTCAATGTGGTGTTGGGTATGGATATTGTTTTTAAGTATGTTCTGCTTGAGGGCATAGTTTTCACGGACAATCATGCAAGGCATAATGTTGTTTGTCTACTGCTTTTTTGTTAGAGGGCTAGAGCTTTAACAATACACATTTTTAAAGTTTTACGAGAACTCTTTTTTAAAATGCATATATCTTTTAAATCCAGTGTTATTATTGTTGAACTTGTTATCTGAATCCATAGTATCCATATTAGTCTTTAAATAAAATGTTGTTGTATTTATATATTATTATGTATGTGTTATATTCTTTGTAGTTCATGGTTTCAAATTAAGGACAAGAGTTCCGCGGTCGGAGATGACCGCATTGAAGCCGGATTTTTGATTTAAATGACAGGAAAGTACCTTTCGTGTTTTTGTCAATGCAATACTTAAATTACTGAAATATTGTTCAAAGGTCAAAATGAAATGTAAGTACTTTTCAAGGCATGAGCAAACCTTGTGTTATGTTTTGAATGCATGCATATACATGAACAACAATAACATTTAAGGTCACAAATATGAACTTGAATTGACAATTAGGAAAGTTTGATCTCAATTTTTTTATTAGCAAATTAGTAACATATTGTTTGAAGTTTCCATCAATTTCATTCACAGTGACCTTGACCTTCAAATGAATGACATTGAAATGACCAGTGGTCATCTTCTAGTACTGGCCAATCTTTATTTCAAGTTTGAAGACTCTAGGTACAAGCATACCAAAGTTATAACATGAAATAAGAACTTTAACATTTTTACATTCAAGGTCACAGTGACCTTGACCTTCAAATGAATGACCTTGAAATGTCCAGTGGTTACTTACTAGTTCTGGCCAACCTTCATGTCAAGTTTCAAGACTGTAGGTCCAAGCATACCAAAGTTATAACAACTTTAACATTTTTACATTCAAGGTCACAGTGACCTTGACCTTCAAATGAATGACCTTGAAATGACCAGTGGTTACTAACTAGTTATGGCCAACCTTCATGTCAAGTTTCAAGACTCTAGGTCCAAGCATACCAAAGTTATAACAACTTTAACATTTTTTATATTGAAGGTCACAGTGACCTTGACCTTCAAATGAATGACCTTGAAATGACCAGTGGTCATCTGTTAATCCTGGCCAACCTTCATGTCAAGTTTGAAGACTCTAGGTCCAAGCATACCAAAGTTATACCATGCAATAAGAACTTTAACATTTTTACATTCAAGGTCACAGTGACCTTGACCTTCAAATGAATGACCTTGAAATGACCAGTGGTTACTAACTAGTTATGGCCAACCTTCATGTCAAGTTTCAAGACTCTAGGTCCAAGCATACCAAAGTTATAACAACTTTAACATTTTTTATATTGAAGGTCACAGTGACCTTGACCTTCAAATGAATGACCTTGAAATGACCAGTGGTCATCTGTTAATCCTGGCCAACCTTCATGTCAAGTTTGAAGACTCTAGGTCCAAGCATACCAAAGTTATACCATGAAATAAGAACTTTAACATTTTCGAGCACGCCGCCACCCCGCCACCCCGCCACCCCCCCCGCCCGCCCGCCCGACAACATCAATCTATAAGCCGAGATTTTTTCGAAAAAAATCCGGCTAAAAACGAATTATATTGACACCATAGGTCAAGTTTTGATCTATCGTCATTAAACATGGTAACGTCATATGCCCCAATGATATCTATTTCAACTGGCCAGGTTGAAAGCGGGGTCCTGTCAATTGAAGATATTGTTTCTGCACACTCCTGTCATTACACTTTTGCCCGATCTGTATGAAAATTGGCAAGAATATTTTTACAAAGATAATTTGGTTAAATTAAAAAAAATGACATGTGGTTAATCGGTTGTTTCAACATTTTTTTATATATGAATACGTTCTATATTAATTAGCCATAAGAAATCCCCGTACTTCGCATTTATAATTTAGGATTGACAAAACATATTAACCAAACAATTGAACATAATATTTATTGGGACTAACATATCTTCCGTTTTACGCTTTGACATATGACAAGTTGTTAATTTTTATTGTCGGTTAATTATAGGTGTTAGCCTTAGATCGGCGTATAATACGTTTTGCCGTGGAGTCAAAATAATGTAGGGGCGATTGTCCAGATTGGCAAAATAATGTAGGAGCGACTGTCCGCCCTGTCAAAACTTAGTAGGAGCGACTGTCCGCCCCATCAAAACATCGTAGGAGCGACTGTCCGCCCTGTCAAATTTGACTAGCATGCAAATTGTGAATATTGCTTCCTTACGAAAATTAGAATCCAAGTAATAATTGTTTTATTGACTGGATTAAACGAAATAAAGCCCATGCAATTGGTAAAGTTGAGCACTATTCCCGGTTAAATGAATATTTTACACCAGATAAATAGTTTAGTCTATCATTCGCGGCAAATTCCTAGTTTTTACGTTACAAGCACGGCAAGCACATTTGCAATCTTCCAAAATAGCTGTTTCATATTTCTTTTTTGAACTGCTCTTATTTATGCGGACGTGAATAATTCCATATGATATGGGTAGGAACGTAAATGTATCGGATGTCCAGTTACAGCCGTATTTGACATAAACTCGATGCATAAATCTATTATCGCGAGTGACGGTACATTGTATAATTCTGGTGTCTATTATGTATACTTATAACGTTGATATCTGTTTTGTATAACAGCCTTGAGGAAATGTTTGTTTGACGTTCAAATTATATTGTTGGTCCGAAAGCAATACATGTTTAGGTATGCTTATTTGCAATATGGTAACCAATCATTTAAGCATCTGTAACAAGTCACTTCGTTGGTATGAAACATAACAACATATGCTCCTTCATAATTTCGTTTTTAGCTCACCTTAGCACAACGTGCTCATGGTGAGCTTTTGTGATCGCCTTTTGTCCGTCGTGCGTCGTCCGTCGTGCGGCGTCAACATTTGCCTTGTTAACACTCTAGAGGCCACATTTATTGTCCAATCTTTATGAAATTTAGTCAGAAGATTGGTCTCAATGATATCTTGGATGAGTTCGAAAATGGTTACGTTTGCTTGAAAAACATGTATGCCAAGGGGCGGGGCATATTTCCTTATATGGCTATAGTAAACACCCTAGAGGCCACATTTATTGTCCGATCTTCATGAAACTTGGTCAGAAGATTCATCCGAATAATATCTTGGACGGGTTTTTAAATGATGCCGGTTGGTTGACAAACATGGCCGCCAGGGGGCGGGCATTTTTCCTTATATGGCTATAGTAAAACCTTGTTAACACTCTAGAGGCCACATTTATTTTCCGATCTTCATGAAACTTCATGAATGTTAGAACATTTGTTCTAATGACATCTTGGGCTGCACGGAACAGATCAGTTCCTTTGAATCTCAGGTGAGCGGCTTTGGGCCTTCAGGCCTTCTTGTTTAAGGTATGCAGTCACGATGTTGGTCTTAACGTTTTAACATATGCGCATAACATGTTTGCGTTTTCTAAGGTATACATATTTGCGTTTTCTTGTAGATGTTTTACGAAATATACTTTTGTCCGTAATACGCCATATGATAAAATATAGATTACTATTTTTTTAATTCCAGGGGCGTAGCTAGCATGTTTTTAGCTGTAGACCCGGATATGATACATAATAACGGGGGGTCCGGGAGTCCTCCCCCTGAAATTTGTTAAATCCTATAGCGCCTGTGGTGAGATTTAAAGCATATCTAGACAAATAATAAGATAAGAAAATATAGGACTTTGGCCTGTTTTTCTTTGATATTTTACTGTTTTATCTCAATGTCAGAGAACTAAGGCCACGACTTTTTTTTTTATTGGTTTACAAAAATAATTTTGAAAATGGTCCATCGGGCGGTCGAAAAAAAAAAAAAAAAAAAAAAAAAACATTGGAAAAATAAGTTAATACTAATAACATCAGAACAAAGACATCATATCTTTTATAACCTTAACACAGAGACGAAAAATCTAATTATGCAATGAAACACATCTATATCTTCAAATGAAATGAGTCACCTAAAAGCACCTTTTGTAACATCAGGCAATTTTAAACACTCCATTAAATGACATGCGTTCTTCTCCCATTAAAACGAAAAACTGCGCTTCATTTCCGTAATTCGATGCGCATCATTACGCAATGCGATGCCCGTTGCATAAATCTTATATAAGATAAACTACTCATACACAAGTATGTGTTTGCTCTTATTGGACTTATGACATCGTCCATGAAAAAAATCGAGGTAGATCGATCCCCGCGTCGTCGCGGTAATGTTTGTTAAAGTTGTTGTTGTCATGAAAACTCGTTGATTTACAACGCAACACGTCTTTATTAAACTGACGCGAATTAATACAATCATATTTGTCAACTTGGCTTTTGCTTTATTTTGATAATTTAATCCAAAGTTTAATGTTAGCAAGTGTTTTTACTGGAATTGTAAACAAGGAGCCAGTTAAAGTCTTCCGAAAATGTGCAGTCTGTGTGAATTGACAGTTTGACGTCAACAAAGGAAAGCCGCTTGCTGTCTGAAGCAATAAAGCGACAAATTTCGCGCCGACAAAATTGGCTTCCTTTGTCTAGCAATCAACATGCCGAACCAATCGTGCGTTTGTTTCTCAATTGCAATCCTCCAATTTAATAATAGCACGTGCATAGCTCCGCCTTCGAATCTTTTGCAGAGAACGGAGGCGGAGTTTAACGGTTAATTGAGCTAGTATTTTTAATACGCAAGTTGAGTTCCGATTTGCCGAAATTACTCGGCCCTAAGCATTAAAACGACAAATACATTTATCAATGATTTTCCGAGATATACCGATTTGTTCCGATTTCCAAACTTTCTGTACAGTTCCTATAAACTATGGCGGACGTGTTTACAAAATTCCTAAACACATATATCGTAAGTAATGGCAGTGTTTTATTGGATTATTTATACTAATTATCAAATTGCAAGGTAATACTTTTTATCTACTATAATATCGGGTATGTTTAATATAATAAACATGTTAAACAATATAGTTGCGTCACAGACTCGGAAATAAATTTTGATGCGGTCGACATTTTACTGACGCTGATTTTCCTATTGTCTGTAATTAAATAAATTTTGAGAAGTGCCCATAAAAGGACTGGTACATACTGTGTCACATTGAAAAATATCCCGATCTCTGTAATATATGTGAACCAATCGTTGATTGTACTTACTTGATTTTATTCGCAACCGTACTCAAACCGGATCGGTTTTTTTTCTCGTTTCGCTCGTTTTTCAGTGCGGTCGGGAATAAAATATATAAAAAAAAGACGATTTTCCGATTTTATTTTTTTTCCCATTTTCCAAAAATTAGGGTCGGCGGTTTTGTAAACCAAGAAATATAAAAGTCGTGGCCTAAATGTAAAAACAATATGGAACAGAGAAACATTTAAAAGTGTAACACTCACTTACTCACAAGTCAAACCATGGGAATTCTTTCCAATAATACTGTCTGCATGTCTATAACGGCACATATAACGGTTAAAAATCCAACGATAAACTATTACAACTTACTGTAGTGTTGAAAGGGAGACAATTAGATCTACATGAAGATCTATGTAAACTTGTAACAGCTAGTCACGTGAAAAGAAGCGAGCTAGAATCTATGCACATAGAAAGAAGTAGAGTTGATAATTGGAAGATATGTCCTTTGGAGGTCCGTGTATATACCGTCTTTTTCTTTTTCGTTTTGAATTCGACATAACGAAACATGAACATTAACGCATATTAGTTCATAACCAAAACAAAAACAAATTACGAAAACAAAATTAACTCCTTTATATCGTTTTCGTTTTACTTATTATGCCCCCCTTCGAAGAAGAGGGGGTATATTGCTTTGCTCATGTCGGTCGGTCCGTCCGTCCGTCCACCAGATGGTTTCCGGATGATAACTCAAGAACGCTTAGGCCTAGGATCATGAAACTTCATAGGTACATTGATCATGACTGGCAGATGACCCCTATTGATTTTCAGGTCACTAGGTCAAAGGTCACTGTGACTCGAAATAGTAAAATTGTTTCCGGATGATAACTCAAGAATGCTTAGGCCTAGGATCATGAAACTTCATAGGTAAATTGATAATGACTGGCAGATGACCCCTATTGATTTTCAGGTCACTAGGTCAAAAGTCAAGGTCACAGTGACTCGAAATAGTAAAATGGTTTCCGGATGATAACTCAAGAATGATTACGCCTAGGATCATGAAACTTCATAGGTACATTGATCATGACTTGCAGATGACCCCTATTAATTTTCAGGTCAAAGGTCAAGGTCACAGTGACTCAAAACAGTAAAATGGTTTCCTGATAATAACTCAAGAATAATTAGGCCTAGGATCATGAAACTTTATAGGTACATTGATCATCACTGGCAGATGACCCCTATAGATTTTCAGGTCACTAGGTCAAAAGTCAAGGTCACAGTGACAAAAACCGTATTCACACTATGGCTGTCACTACAAATGAGTACCCATATGGGGCGCATGCATGTTTTACAAACAGCCCTTGTTATAAAACAAAATAAGAAATGTATTTCCCTCTTCAAATTTCGTTTCAATCTTCTTATAACGAAAATCAATGATTAAAACTTGGTCCCGTTTACCTTTCTTGGTTTTATATTACGGTTTACAAAAAAAACGGAAAACGAGTGGCGCTGTTTCAAGATCTATAAATAATTTTTTTTATGCCCCCCTTCAAAGAAGAGGGGGTATATTGCTTTGCTCATGGTCGGTCGGTCGGTAGGTCGGTCGGTCCGTCCACCAGGTGGTTGTCAGACGATAACTCAAGAACGCTTGGGCCTAGGATCATGAAACTTCATAGGTACATTGATCATGACTTGCAGATGACCCCTATTGATTTTGAGGTCACTAGGTCAAAGGTCAAGGTCACGGTGACCCGAAATAGTAAAATGGTTTCCGGATGATAACTCAAGAACGCATACGCCTAGGATCATGAAACTTCATGGGTAGATTGATCATGATTCGCAGATGACCTCTATTGATTAGTGTTGAGGTCACTAGGTCAAAGGTCCAGGTCACGCTGCCCCAAAATAGTAAAATGATTTTCTGATGATAATTCAAGAACGCATATGCCTAGGATCATGAAACGTTTTAGGTAGATTGATCATGACTCCCAGATGACCCCTATTGATTTTCAGGTCACTAGGTCAAAGGTCAAGGTCACGGTGACCCGAAATAGTAAAATGATTTTCGGATGATAACTCAAGAACACATATGCCCTAGATCATGAAACTTCATAGGTAGATTGATCATCTGTGACTTGATACATCGTGACTTGCAGATGACCCCTATTGATTTTCAGGTCACTAGGTCAAAGGTCAAGGTCACAGTGACAAAAGTCGTATTCACACAATGGCTGCCAGTACAACGGACAGCCCATATGGGGGCATGCATGTTTTACAAACAGCCATTGTTATTTATAGATCTTTGTTTTGTGCTGCCGTCTTGGGAAGGTAACTCATTCGTGGAATTTGCGCGTACTTTTTTTTAACTTACATAAGAATAAATCACTTATTTCGATCGGCATGGCTTCTTACTTGCATTTTTGGGGGAGGAAAAGACACACCGTAAGAGAAGAAGACGTGGATATTTTCAGTTATTTTTCCAAATAATGTATTTTTCTAAATTCAAATGATCATAATCTGACATCTAAACGTTTCCCAACGTACCGGTATTTTATGTCGATCAAACCAAATTGTTAGGGCTATAATTATACTCTTTTGCCACTTCTTGTTCTTTGCCACTATATAATGCATATTAAGTACTTATTTTACAAAACAAACTGGTTTTAGTACGATAATCAGGGAGAGGTCCTTACATTTTAAGAGCTGTAATACTCCTTCCCCTGAGTCCCGTATTCCAATTATTATTACCCCATAGACCCAAATGATGTTTTAAGAAGCATAATAAAAAAAGGAGAATAAATACTCAATTGTTTCAATCTTATGAAATGGTTAAGTGCAAGGTGTCTAATATATAATTTTATATATAATATAATATATAAGTAGTAGTAGTAGTAGTAGTAGTAGTAACAGCAGCAACAACAACAACAGCAGCAGTTAGTAGTAGTAATAGTAGTACTAATAGTTGTATGTTATGTTATATCAGAGCCTTGCCTGCTTTGACCAGCTATATATATGCGTGCAGAATATTTACACATGTTACGCAAAATTTGATTGGCTGACTAACCCGGGCCTCGAGATAGCGAAAATTCTCTCCTCTTTTGTTTAATGCACTCTAGCCTTTATTTACTGCACCGCTCTTCTTTTAATTGCACTCCGCTTTTATTTAGTTTTGCACTCCTCTTTTTACTATCTCGTGGCCACGACATAGCTAACTCGTGGCCACGAGATAGAAAAAAGAGGAGAGCAATTTAAAAAAAGAGAAGTGAATGTCACCTCTATGCCACCGTACATAAACGACAAACGGGTTTTATATTTCAATCAATTTTAATACATGTAGTATCGTTACGGAGAATTACAGGAAAAATGAAGCATAAACATGTAACACTTTACACAGTTCCCGTTGAATAAAGTAAAGAAAGAAAAAGTAATCATCCATTGGTTCGAACCACAATCTATCAATCCTCGTAATGTCACAAAATATAACGACATCAAAAGAACTCAATCAATCGTTTCGCGTTTGTAACGGTACATAATTTTCGGCTTTTTTAATCGTCAAATAATGCATTCAATTGATATTATAGAGCATAGACACTGTTCAGTATTACTGATTCCTCGATAATATCATACAACGAAAATTTGCAAATCTGAAACAATTTTTGTCAATTTTGTCAATTTACCAAAAATAACGTGAAAAGGTCTTAAATAACTTAGATCGGTTTGGTTAATTTGAAATCAGCATGAAAACTTCTTGTGTACATATATGCAAAATCCATAACAACATAAATCTGAATAGAGCTACACTATATGTTTTATATATGTTAGTTTTGTGGATGTTACTGCTTAATAAATATCCATGACTGATAATTATTTGACAACATTAAAATCCTTCCAGTAACTGTTATGTCGACGTCATCAGGTGTACAGTGCTGCGTGCAAACACCCGATTCTTGTGCTTTTCAATGCCGTTTATAATACGTGACTGCAGTCTTTGCACAAGTTTGCTGTTACGTTCTGTGAAATTGAGATCAAAACCAAGTCTCACGAAGGCTTTGATTCTTCGATCATGCATACGATTGGACTCATATGAGTTCACATTCACGATGATTATCTGCCTATCAGGGTGATTTTTGAAGCATGCCCAAATACCATTGAATTCGATGACGGACCGCAGGTCTGTCTGATAGGTATCGCAAACAAAAACTACAAACATTCTACTCACATCGATTGCGTTCAGAATCGACGATTCCAAATCATCTCCGAACGGAATATTGAAGGACGTTGAAAACACTGTAAAGTTTGATTGACTGAACATAGGTCGAACTTCGTGTTCTATAAGTTTGCTCACATACGAATTGATTGACGAATAAGACATAAATACATCGAATTGAAACTTATGTTCATTGTTTGTCCTATTTTTACTCAATGAGCGCTTCAATATAAAAATCTCATATCGGTAATAGAAACCAAGTATACCGATTAACAACGTGAAACATGCAATTATTCCTGTTGCAATCGTCGCCGATCGAGTTACAATGTTAGTGTTTTCATTACTACAATTTAACAGTTCTTCGGTCACATGAAAAGCATCATACACACCTCGTTCCGTTTTACAAAACAGTTGCTTCTCCCGACCTCTACTGCGAATCCATTCCCCGATCCAAATGTTTCCACAATTACATTTCACCGGACTCTTTCTGAAGTTGATTTTGTTGGGATCCAGGAAATAAAATTCGATCGGTAATTCTGTTATCTCTTGTTGGGAAAATTGCATTTCAATATCTGATTTTAACCTGCCAACAAATGAAGGGTGCATTTCAATTACCGTTGTATTTACAAACAACAGCTTAGTTACTCTGCTGAGGTAATCTGTCGGATTCGCTAATTGTATGCTCCCGTTTTCAACGGTGAGCTCTATATTTACGTTTCCCCAATACCCATATGGTACAAACGCTGGCATTTCTTTAAGATTTGAACAATTCACAACAACTGTAGCCCGTACCTGGTTATCAGTACATATGCATGCAGGGCGGCCTTGACAACTTTCTGTATCGCAATTTGGATCTGGTGGATGTGGACAGTCCACAAGGTTGCACGTCATTTTGCTATAGTCTCCACTTTGTACTAAATCAAATATAAGGGTGCCTCTAAGATTGGCCGGGTCCACACAAAACATATTGCTATTCATAAGATCTGTCATCAAAATAAACCAATCCTTCGCAAATTTCAAAATGGGAACCAACGAACAATCACAGTTATATCCAGAATTCACGCTATAAATTTCAGAGAATATTTTCCCTAACTTCGTTAAATCAGATATTCCCGCTGCTGTGTAATTTATAAATGAAAATCCCGTTGAATTACGTAACAACAAGTGGCCTGGTCCATAAACAGTGCTTTCGTTAAACACAAAGTTGTCACTGGATATTGAAGTAAATGCACATTTCGTTAAATCTATTTGACAGTAGGTTCCGATTCGGTGCATATCTCTTAAATGTATACTTTCAAAGTTAATACCTGAAAGGTCAATATTTAAAATATTACCGTGTTTTATACTTAGCGTGTTTGGCTCCAATTTCAAAATGGGGTTACCATGAAGATCCAAAATACGCAAGTAGTTCATGTTAGTAAACGTCGAGTTCGCTATGTGAATGATTAGGTTATTGCTAATATTTAAATAATCAAGGTTGCGCATGCATTTTATAGCATCAATTTTACTCAAGTAATTTTCCGACAAATCAATGTATATTAATTTGTTTGATTGTGCACACATATTTTCAGGCAAAACCAATAACCTTCCACTCTTGTTTTGCAATCGATACACTGTGACGTTATCATGCGCACTATCTACCTTGCAAACAACTGAACTTTGTGTAAGCAATCTTCGTTCTATGTCACAATCTGAACGCGAAACACCACATTTGATTGAAGGGTTCTCAGCAGCTATGTCCCAACATGTCTTTGAGTTACACGCACAACAGTGAAGTTCTGAGTCCGGTGTTAGGCATTTGTCGTCACAGTACAGGTACCCGTGTATCCCACCTGCAAATATATTAAATTATAGTGTTTTATATAGTGGTGTAAAGTTTTGTGTTGTCGCAAAAGCTTATTAAGCGATTGGAGCTGTGCGATAATAGCCGAACTGGGATCCTGTTACCAGGCGTGCGGAAACATTTGCTGATGACTACTACCTCTGGAACATTACTTAAAGGCTATTTAAAAACACGTCGATGGAATATACCGAGTTTTACCATCATCGCAAGCTTATCACAAGCACGCAGAAGCGCAGACCATAATTAACCTTTAAAAACTGACCTTTACTAAGAGTGAAAAACGACACTACTAAAGGCTCTGCAAAATGGACGAGGAAATAACAAGTGTGCGCCTAATAACGTAAGCATTGTTTGTGTCGTCCTTATAAGAAACCTTGTCTAGCCAAGCAGCTCAGTGTTACATATTCGAGACATGATAAACTCATTTCTCAAGCTGAATCCCCGCAACATCAAGCAGATTAAATTGACTCCAAAAATTGCGAAACACACACATTGAAAATATGTTGAGCATTAAACAACACGAACGGTATTGATAAATTGATAAATTAAATCATTAAAAGAACAAAGCAAAAATTGTGATAAATCGATATGCGACCTTACAAGCTCATCAACCGACTTCATCAAAAGACTGGACACGAGTCGGCCATCACAATCGCTCACAACCCTTCAGCAAATGCGTAAAGAATCCTGCCTAAATAATTGTCGATAAGCTAGAGTGTGCGCTTAAAACGTTCTCAGTACTTATGTCGGATGTCACCGAATCACACTCCTCTACTGAAATCAGAATCGCTGAACAACAGGTACAGAACGTCACTGCGCTAATGGAGAAGCCAGATAATACATACCAGGAGAGGAATGACACGCGATACCAACCCTGAAGTAAGTTTTAAGTGCATGCGAATCACCCTCCATAGGAAATACGTTAAACTTTTTCATACAATAACTATTTTTACGGGCCACTTACCCAGAGCAAGCGCGCCTACCTCAAAGCATCAATCGCAGACTCGAATCCAAAGCATTATAAAACTTAATTTGTTTAAAATGAATCGGCTAAGGCATTAGTCGAGAAGGTCAAGAGATATTCCTTCAAATGAAATAGAAGAAAAGCGATCGGGCCGGATAAATTGACACAAACACAATCGCATTGTGTATTGTATTCAGATAAAATATCAAAGAGACAAATTGACATTGGGCCATTCTCTTTTATGTGGCAAAGATAATCTGAATTGCATAATCCATAACACCTACAAATTGTAAAAACAATATGCTGTGTCGTGTACAGTAACGTTATTTTTGTTTGCGCACATAATCAAAATTTGCAGGTTTCCATCCACTTTTAAGAAAGACGGCATTTAAAATTATGGGGGAAAAAAAGTTACCTGTTCCATTCCATTTCGTGTATCCAGCAATATCCACGTCAGTCCGTACGAAGCACCAACAGGTTGTGGTAGAGATCAAAATCTCTATTAAAGCAATCCATATTAGAGAATACATTTTCGAACTTCCGGTTTGATCCTCCGTGGCCATTCAAATGACACGTAGGCAAAATTTTTTGACTAGGAAGTTGACGTTTTTATTGGCGACCGCCTCGGTGGAATACTAATCGTTACTTCCTATTCGGACTTATTTTCAAAGGGCTAATATTTTACGCTTATTTAACCTAAACAATTGTATCAATTACAAATTGTTTAATATGACATGCATGTCATTACTCGTCATCCGTGAAGTGATATTCGATCTATTGGACAAAACATGAAACACAACATAAAACCTTAATCGGGTCAAAAGCGTTTTTAAAATATTGTCAGTGACTTTGCAAATAAATGTGTGTATGCTCTTAGTGTATGGTCTGATAGTGTCATGGTTCGAATCGCTTAGTTTAAGGGACATTTTCACAGATTTTGGCAGGTAATGAAATTTGTCATTAAAAGCACAAAATTGGTAAATGCAAACATTTGAACTAAATATCTTCATTGAAAACAATGATGCAACTAAAGAAAGCTAAAAATAATCATCAACAAGGCTCGAACCACTGACCCTTAGAGTCAAAAATTAGCATCTTAACCACTCAACCATCCGTGCTTATGAAGTTAGTGTTGTATCTTCATGCATGAGTCTGTGTTTATTCTTTATTCAAGCAATAGTCGTAATGTCACAAAATATAACAATAACAACAGAAGTCTCGAATTTATTCAATCGATTTGCGTTTGTAACGCTTTATCATTTTCAAGTGTTACACTTGTCAAAAGATGCACATAATGAATATTTTAGATCACGGTAAATGTTCACTATAACTGTTTTCTCGTAAATAACAAAACTACAACAAAAATGTGCAAGTCTTTTACATTTTTTTTTCAATTTTGTCAAGTTACCAAACCGTAAAAAGGTCCCTTTCATTTGTTAACGCGAACGCAATAATTTCCTACAGTAGTTAAATAACGTGTTTTGTAAATTACGCTGATAGCATTTTCCGCGAACAAATTGTTTTTACACTTCAAGGTACCACTTCTGTGAGGTTCAAAATTGAGTGGCTGATTGCCACATTGACGATACTAAACCAATCATGTAAATTTAGTTCTGCAGAAAAATAGCCGATAATCTGCAAGTTGATAATAATGCATGTATATTACCTTTCAAAAACACCGTACCATAATAACATCATCAGGTTCATCGCTGACACGCGTCATTAGTTCCCTGTTTAATCTGTATTGGATGGTATTTATTTTGTATTCACGAAGTTCGCGAGGAGTGTTTGCATTATTTGATCGTTAAATCCGATTCATTTCCTAAAACATTAATGAAGTACATTCTAGTGCTTTTTAGAAATACTAGTCACGCGTAGCGTAGAACCTATAAATCTCGTTCTTAATACACGAAGTGAACGAGAGCAATCAGGAATCCGGAAAATCCAAAGGTTACCAACGGGTTGAATAAACAAATGCAAGAGGCCAATGATGAGTGGATTGAAGAGGAATTTATTAAGATTAACAAAGACGTTACCGCAGGTAACAGTAAGAATGCCTACAGCAACTCCAAAACCCTTATTCCAGATCGAGGCTGGCGATGGAAGTTTGTCCATACTAAAGGCAGAGGTGGAGTAGGCAGTGCGCAGTCTGAAGGCATGAAAATCTCCAGGAGTGGCAATTTCCCTTTCGAGCTGATAAAGCCCTGACGAGATGCAATTACTGCAGCAATGACAGCACTGCGCCAGAAGATCTGGGATGAGAAGAAGTTGCCAAAGGAGTGGACCTAGTTCCAGGTCATCCCCTACCGAAAAGGGGCATCATTTAGCTGCGCGAAAATTACCGTGTAATCAGAGTCATTAGACATCCAAGCAAAGTCATGCTATGCATCTTCCTCAACCGACTGAAAAGTAAAGTCGAGGAATTACTGGCGGAAGAGAACACTGGATTCAGAGCAGAACGAGCACAGTGGAACGAATTTTCAATTGCAGAGCCATCAGCGAGAAATACATGCATCACCAATGTTTACTCTTTCACAACTTCATCGACTTTAAGAAAGCGTTTTACCGCGTGTGGTATGATGGCCTACGAAAGGTTCTGATCGAGAGGATTCAGCATTTACGAATGGCTGGTGCTAGTCATACAAGAACTGTGCGGACACGCAAACAGCACAGTACTTCTAAATGGATAGATGGGTGACTTCTTCGGGACATCAAAGGGCGCGGGTCAGGGATGTCTGCTCTCCCTCGTTCTGTTCAACCTTTTTACCGATAATATAATGAAGCAGACCATCAAAGAACACCACATATTCATCACCATCTGTGAAAGACTAATCCTCAACTTGAGATTCGTTGATGACATTAATTGATCTCACGGAGGGTACCAGCAGTGAGTAACAAGACCACACCAATAGACTCTATGAAAGAGCATTTATGCAATATAAGCATACGGAATGGAGGTCAGCACGGAGAAGTCGGAGATCGTGATGAACAGCTTGAAGAACACCAGTGCAGTCAGTGCATTGCAATTAACAGCAAGAAGTTAGAAAAAGTGACAAATACTTGGGAGCAACCATGTCCAAGTATGGTAACCGTACAGATGAGGTCCAAATAAGAATCGCCATAGCGACCACATCGATTACTATACTGAGCAGTTTGTTGACAAGCAGCTCCATCAGCTTCCTCACCAAGCATAGGCTTCGCAAGTCTCCCGCAGTCTCAATCATACTAGCTGTGCGGCTGCAATACATTGACACGTCAACGGACACATAGCGCAGGATACAGGCCTTGGAACATAAATGCCTATTTAGACTTCTCGGAATCTCTTATTCAGAGCGAAAGTCCAACGAGTACGTCCGGAACATGGCAACAGCACGTGTTGGCCCACATGAACCCCTCCTGCTTGGCGAATATCAAATGAAGAAAGCTGGTTTGGTATGGACACGTCGTCAGTCATCACTCTCTGTTCCAGTTTATACAAAAGGGCAAGCTAGAAGAAGGTCGCCGTCGAGGCCGTCAGAAGAAAAGCAAGACGGGCAATTTAAAAGAATGGCCAACCAAGGGAATGATGATAACTTTCAAATAACGTCTGGAGAAACGTTTAAACTAATCCCCTCCCCCGCCGCTAGCATTATCTTGCATTGCATCACGGACAAGCGGTGCTTCTAAGTGCATGAAGTGGTGCACAAGGCCGATTAATTTATTTTACTATATAAATGATTTCGATATAAAACCTCAGTTTCCCCATTCACCCTCATGATATTTGTAATGAGAACAATCGTTATATTGTATGCCCCTAAGGCTATGGTATGTGGATAAATGATAATGCCCCACTTTTTTCTCGCTTCACAAAAATTGGGGGTTCATATCAAAAACCGCCTCACATCTTGCAATCTCTTATATTATCCTCGAGTATCCTTACATCGTGGTAATAACGAAAGTCGGTCTCGCGCGACGTAAACTATCAAGATATCTTGGCGTTTCAACACTTACATTTTACATCGGTTATCGGTTAATGTTACTACGGTAGATAAAACAAAAAACATGCAGCTAAATATTACACAATCTACCTTTTCATTGCATACCCATTGCTCAGCGTCTCGGTCCCTGTTATTTTTTTTGCATTAGGCCAATCAAAACAATTGTTTACTGTAACTAATTAACTTTCATTTACCTGAGAATTTTTTATGTGGGATTAACAAGTTCTAACTTTTGAACACTGAAAATAACAAAAACACTATCTACGTATGTCTCATTAAAACAGAACTTATTCCTCGGAACCAGCAATGGCCGGATGCAGTAAAAGGGATCCCCAATCCTTACATAATATAATTAGCTGCGTTTACAAAAAGTAACATTACTAGCTACTCAAAATCAACGAAAATTACGTACAATATTTCGTAAAATAAAGCTGAACAATAAAAAATCATTGTTCCTTGTGGTCATTGTCGAAATTTCAACGCCAGATGTGGTCTGGTAGACTAGTTGTTTGTGGATACAAAATGCTCGTTTTTAATTATGGTTTGAACATGGTACCATTTTAGTGTTCATGTGTCGTATCAATAGATATAATCGCAGGAAATTAACATGGAATTTATTGTGGTCACACATAAATAAAAACGAGCATTTTGTATCACAAAAATCTAGTAATCATACCACATCTAGCGTTGAAATTGTGGCTTTTGCTATAAGGAACACTGATTGTTTAGGTGTTAACTTTATTTGACGAAATACTTTACGAAATTTTCGTTGATTTTGAGCGTTTAATTAGACTCTTTAACCCATTTTACTCAGTGCTATTTTATTACAGACCATTGATAAAATGTAGAAAACAGCTTAAATATCAAGTCACTTTAACCGAAAAATAAAAATTGCTTGGCCTAAAATTTAAATACTCATTTTCATACGCGGCCCTGGAAAGTTCACGTCGTCTGCTCTGTAAACGAAAACAATTGGGGAAACACTTTGGGGCGTTATATCGGTCATTTTTCACGTGCTATGAACATGGAATAGTAAAATATCATTTTTTAAGAAAGGTGGTAATACATTTATTCTTATTTACCTGTTTGAATCGCATTTTCGTTGAATTTCTTATCGGACGCTGTGTAAACAAACCGCTGTCAATTTTGACATAAGTCGCACGCGGAAAAATAACGCACGCGACAAGAGGTCATGAGAATAATGGATACCACGATGTTAGAACTCCCACGATGTTGGGATACTCGACGAATATATTTGTCGCGTCTCGGCAGATTATAACTGTTATAAATCATGACACATCACACATTCTGTACCGGTTACATCAACTTGTATGCAATTTGGTCTCATTTAAAACAACAATTTTAATTATAAAATGGAAAGTAGGAGGGCACTGCATTTTGTGTTTAAAGTTGGCAACCGAACTTCCACCGCGTGTTTCTTCCGGGATATTCTGGGAATGAAGGTGTACCCGTAAAACAAGTTCATATGCATGTTTTTCGGATATAATTAAATTCGGATAACCGGATGTTTTTCGGTGTTTTCGCAAACATTACCGTATGTCAGTCATTTATACATTTACATGCTGTTAAAATGTTTAAATTGCATTGAATATGTAGCGACAATATGTCTATAAACTATCATTTGAGTTCACATAGGATGAGCATATTGACAGTTGACATCACAGGAGGGAAGCCCATATTATGCAATATATGGCCATATTTTTTACGCTTTAATAGAAAATAAAAAAAAATACGGGCTTCCCTCCTGTGGTTGGCATCATCTTTATTTATGACGGCGAACTAGTTGTACTTGCTCGCACGAAGTCTACATGCAATTTATGAAAATATTAAAATAAACACGATGTAATATAACAAATTGTCAGTTGCTAAAAGGCTTATTTAGCATAGTATTTATTAATTTTAATTACCCTTTATTTGTAATTTGTTCTACTTCAGTTCTTGCGTCATGAGGAATTTAAAGAAGGCTGCAAAGCATCTTGTAATGGGTAAATGTAGTTTTATAATGGCATATATATATATTATATGTCAACTACAGATATTGAAATAAAACTTAACATGTGGTCAGGGTCTCTACGAACAGTCACTGACCAACACCTTTAATTTTGACCAGCCTTGATTATGCCTCATTTTCACTTTCAAAGATAGTTTAAACTATTTTTTCTAGCATTAGAAGTACTTACTAGATATTTGAAGTGCAACTGAATCTATTTCCTTGGTCAAATTTACACTTACAAAGATAGTTTAAACTATTTTTTTTAGCTCAATTGCATTAGAAGTACTTACTAGTTATTTAAAGTGCTAGTGAATCCCTCTCCTTGGTCTTAAACTTGTGTATTTAGGGAAGATCAAACCAGTGACCTCCCAGTCAAAAGGCAGACACTATATCAATAACACCACAACAACATTTTAAAAGTTAGGTCAAGGTTGGTGTTCAAGTTGACATTTATTTTTCAGTTAACAAGCAATAAGTACATTTCTCTGTTACCGCTGCTCGATTGGTCATTGTCGGCTCAGGTACTACTTACATGTACCCCGGTTACTCTTAAGTATACTTACATGTACCCCGGGTACAGTGAATATACTAAAACGTACCTGGGAATTTTTCACGCTGAATAGGTGTTGAGAAATAGGTTTTCCGAAGAAAAAAACTGGTTATTAGATTGGCGAATGTCGGCGGCCGGCAGAACAAGCTTGCCCGGGTCATAACTTTGTCGTTCATTGTGTGATTTTATAATCATTTCGCACATTTGTTTACCATCAAAGTCAAGGTCACACTTTGAGTTCAAAGGTAAAAAAAAGACCATTAATGAGCTTGTCCGGGCCATATCTATGTCGTTCATTGTGAGATTTTAAAATCATTTGGTACATTTGTTCACCATCATTGGACGGTGTGTCGCGCCAAAGAATTATGTCGATATCTCCAAGGTCAAGGTCGCCACGACTAAAAAAAGATTTATTTTGAAACAAGGGGGTTATCAGTAACAATGCACATTTTGAGTTGTCTCCCTTTATCAGACTTTTTTTCAAATTTAAATCAAGGTCACCATTAGTAAAAATAGATTGAATTTGAAACAAGGAGGGAAACAATTCACAGACTTTTTTTTTAAATTGAAAACCTGGTTTTGTGAAAATTTAGTTACTTGTTGTCTTTATAGACATAATCAGAAATGCACATGGCATGAGGGAAGGAATTGTAAAAAAATAATTTTAATCTATTGTTGAACCATTAATCAAGTTCTTAATAATAATTGTCAGCTGATTTTAAACCAAGGCTTACCAAAAAATTGGTTGCTTAATACAATTTATAAATGTATTGATGGTGTTTAAGAATATACATAGCTGATTTATTAATTAGCCATGTTTATATTTTATATATAAAATGAAGTAATGAGCAGTTGTTTATTACTCTGTTATTTACAGACCTTACGACGGTAAATGGAGCAAGTCCATGGTGGGATATGGACCAGAAGACAGTCACTTTGTTATTGAGCTCACCTACAACTATGGTATCGGCTCTTACAAACTGGGCACTGACTTCTTGGTATGATTTTTGTAAGGCCTATTTAAAAAAAATGTCTTTCTGCCTCTATGTGGCATTCAACTCGGAGTATCAAATTATCATCTACATTTTTAATCTGTTCACACATCTTTAATCTGTTCACACATCTTTAATCTGTCCACACATCTTTAATCTGTTCACTTATCTTTATTCTGTTCACACATCTTTAATCTGTCCACACATCTTTGAACTGTTCACTTATCTTTAAGGTGTTCACACATCTTTAAACTGTTCACACATCTTTAATCTGTTCACACAGCTGTCATCTCACAGGTTAACTGAACTGTTTTCTCTGATCTCTGTATACTGATCAACCAGAGTGGGTTTGCCAGTACACAGGTTTATAGTACTAGATGTATTTTAGCTTGATTGCATTCGAAAGTGATAGCTTACTGAGACATTTTAAACTCTCCACTTGGTAGAACCAGTCCTTTTTACTTTGACAACATTTTGAAAATCCTCACCAAATGGGGATCTAGCAGGGGACATCTCGGTAGCAAAGTGGACAAAATATCCATGATTTGTACACAATATTTTATTTCTTCAGGCGACGTTATAATGTTGATGCTATTTCACCCAAAATTATTAAACATACATAATAATTAAAGGGTTTTATTTTTAGCAGAAACAAACATTTATAAATTGTAACACTAAATAGTTACAAATTGATTTTGCATCCAGACCATAATATGTATCCACCTGACCGCTATAGTATATTTTGCCATGAGTGCTGATCTTTTATAACTGAAAAGAATAGTAAATGCAAAGTCAACTAAACAAACTGGTATATATTCAATCTTAGTCAAACAATTGCAGAACCTTTTGCAAAATTACAGAATACAGCAGAAACAATACTGTGATACCATTTATTTTTATACGCCCGTTTTGAAACAGGCGGCGGTGTCCACAGCATTGTCCGCTCTCTAATTCAAATAGTTTTCATCCGAACTTCACCAAACTTGGTCAGAAATTGTATCTAGACAATATCTAGGACAAGTTCGAATATGAGTCATGCAGGGTCAAAAACAAGGTTGAGGGGTCACTTAGTGCATTTCAAGGTTTAAACATGGTGTCAGCTCTCTAATTGAAGTAGTATTAATCCGATCTTCACCAAATTTGGTCAGAAGTTGCATCTAAATGATATCTAGGTCAAGTTCAAATATTGGTCATGCCGGGTCAAAAACTAGGTCATGAGGTCACTTAGCGCATTTCAAGCATTAAGCATGGTGCCCACTCTCTAATTGGAGTAGTTTTCATCCGATCTTCACATTTGGTCAGAAGTTGTATCGAGACAATATCTAGGTCAAGTTCGAATATGGGTCATGGCGGGTCAAAAACTAGGTCAGGGGGTCACTAAGTGCATTTCAAGGATTAAGCATGGTGTTTGCTCTCTAATTGAATTAGTTTTCCTCCGATCTTTACCAAATTTGATCAGAAGTTGTGTCTAAATGATATCTAGGTCAAGTCCAAATATGGGTCATGCCGGATCGAAAACTAGGTCACTTAGTGCATTTCAAGCATTTAGCAAAACCTTCAAACGGGCGTATCTTGTGACAGTTTGGCACTCTTGTTGTAAGCTTGAAATTCATAGTTTTTTCAAAAATAACTATTTTGTCAACACATAAATTTTCAAACTTCTGATTTTGAAAACAGAAATAATTTGGTCAGTCATGTTTCAATTTGTTTGTAATACTTGTCTTCAGAAATGGCGGTAAGGAGAGGGGTGTAACTTGAACGTCACTTGCAGGAGCTGGAACCTTTTGATCACCTGTCAATTAATTAGTCATATGTTTGCGGTTATAGTAACTGGCCCAACTTAGTGTATGCAAATTTTCATTCTAATGATGAGTGGATTGTTGGGACGTAAACCAGTGATCGAAGCCAGGAAGCCAATTTCCAATTACTGGTACTCATATTCAATTACAATCATGGCCAAACTGCCAACAACCTTACTTTTATTGGCATTCATTGGAGAAAGTGTGAACATTATAGGTTTGAAACATTGAACCTCCGAAAAATGCAATAGGTAATAAAATTGTTAAAAATATGCGTTAACTGGGCCCCGTTGAATGTAACCGTTGACTCCGTTGACTATATAGAGAGGATGCGATAGATAAGGGGAGGTAACCAATCTAAAATAAGCACTAATTTTCCTTACTACTCTATCTAAAGTCAATACTATCGATATAGCTTTATTACATTTATTCACAGGAAATGTCAAGTACACATTATAATGGACTCCCTTTTTGTGTAGTAACAAGATTTCTCTTGACAGTGGAACAGGCACATATGTAGGCATGAATAACGTTTGATATTAATGTCTTAAGCCAACAGTAAGTTGGACATAATTATTTGTTACAAACTTAAATTTAATAATCAGTCTACTGACGAAATACATGTTTGCAAATGTTAATGTTTGGCAAATGGTTATGGTTTCACAGTATGTCATTTTATTATTTCATCATACATGTAATTTGAAAGGAAAATTTGTATTGCATGCAAACCATTCTGACTAGAAAGGAGATATATGAAAACAAAGAAGTTGCCAAACAGATTTTTTTATTCCTATTAAAGGTTAAAATAATCCGCTGCTTTTATTGAGTTTGTTGATAATATTATATATAATAAGTTGATAGTATCTATTATCAAGGATAACATAAGACAGAGCTGGGCAGGACATTTATAATTTACCTTCGCTGTATAACATCCCTTGGCACAAAGGGGCCCGGGCATTATACAGTTGTTGGGCGGATTATATTTATTAACATTTAGCCAAGCTCTTCCATTGGTTATTCTAACGAAAAAAATGTTGTATTGATGAAATCATTTTGAAGACAAAACTATGTCAAAAAATACATTTTGTTCTCAAGTGGGACTGGAAGCAAAGCCTACAAAACAAAAAGCAAACTTCAAAGAGAAGTTTACTACACATAGGTCAAGTTATTGATTTTGCACATGCATAGAGAGGTGCCTAAGTTTCATTCTTTTCATAACATTTTACTACTATGCATTTTTGCCTGCAGCTAAAAGTATTCCCGAAGACAACATTTTCATTGAATAAAAGTAATTGTTTTAAATGAGGTTTTAAAAAAACAAGACATATGTTTAAAGTAACCATTTAATACATTCTTTGTAAAAGATAAAAGCGTGTTGAAAAAAGAGAGCATTTATTGTCACTTTGCCCCTTTAAACAAGGATTATTATATAATAATTGCAATGATTGATTCATATATTTATGTTGGTGAAAAAAACATCTTTAATATTTAGAAACTCATGTATAGAAATGTGAACATACAATCTTCATGACATGGCATGCACCACTAAGGATGACACACACAAAAATACTTAATAGTCTTTGTGTTTATTTATTTACAAGCTTCCTTAAAGGGGCTGTCCAACAGATTGGTAAATTGACAAAATTAAAAAAAGTTGTTTCAGATTGGCAAATTTTTGTTTTCGTTATGATATTTTTGAGGAAAAAGCAATACTGACCATTTACCATGCTCTTAAATATCCATTCTATGCATCTTTTGACAATTTAAAAACCTGAAAATTATAAAGCGTCGTGCGACGTGAAATGATTTAATAATTTGGAAAGTTCTGTTGTTGTAGTTATATTTTGGGAAACTACGAGGATTGCTTATATAGGTAAAAAATACATCTGCTGTAAGAATGCATGGATGGTCAAGTGGTCTAGGCAGGAGACTTTTTACTCCAGGACTCCAGGGGTCAGTGGTTCGAGCCTTGTTGAGAGTTACTTTTTTTCCTTTTTTTAGTTGTATTCTTGTTTTTATACTGGAGATTAATAGGTCAAATGTTAAAATTTATCAATATAATTTAATGACATGCTTCAATACATGCCAAAATCTGTTGGACGGCCCCTTTAAAATAAACTATTGGTCAATAAAATTGACATGAAATCATCATGTAATTTACATAATGTGGTGTCATGACGAGATAGATGATAAATGTTGTACAAGACTTGAATATTGTTCTCAGTGTTGTCTCATGTGCAGGGTATAACCATTAACTCCCCTGATGTTATTGAGAACATCAAGAACCACAACTATCCGAGCACTGAGATAGGTGGAGTACACATAGTTACCTCTCCTGACGGATACCAGTTCCATATTGTCAATCAAGTCTGTGAAGGAGGTACTGGTATTTTTCACAAAACTCATCAAAGAAATTGAAGATTGATTAAATGTTTGTTTGTTTTTTGTAAAGATTTAATACCAGTGAGTACTTCTTAAACCTGAAATATTTCATCATTGTGTTAATTGCTTTATTACAAAAAAGGCTTTCCTTAAATTTGTGAATACAAGCTACTAGTAGAAAATTATTTAACTTTGCAGTTTCATGCTGTGTTATTTTATTTACTGTTTCAAATTGGCTTGCAACTTGATAAAAAGAAAACAGAACTAAATGCCTATTTTGCATGCATAGCAGAGGCTGATATTTAGCACTTAAGATATGATAGTTTTATGCACATTGTTGGGGATAAATACCTCATTGGCACCTTTAACGAATGCATTCAATAGTCTTTAAGAGAATGTACTGCTTAATAGATTTAAGTTTTATCCACCACATGAAATATTTTGCTATGTAATGATTTCAGACCCAATACAGAAGGTGACGCTTGCTTGCTCCAACATGGGCAAGTCAGTAGGTAAGTTGGTCAGCAACTGAACACAGACTTTCATATAATAATTCCCTTCCTTTTATTCCATAAAATAAATGTTATGGTTGTACAAATTCTTAAGTGTTAATACATTTTAAACTGATATTTATTACCCATACCATCTTGTTTTTAGGTCCATAGTTAAAAAACTGTAGTAAATTATTTAAATACATGTACATGTATGGTGTTATTGGCCCACTATTATTATTTCACACTTAAATGTATGTAAAATTTTGTCAATTTGTTTATCCCACCCACTGTAACATGCAGAAGGGAATACAATATTTGTTCTATTCGTGTTTTTTTATTTAAATATCTATAGTGAATGATGTATTTGAATAATTTCTTTAACTAATTCAGACTATTGGACAAATTTATGTGGGATGAAAAAGTATTCATTTGAAGAGAAAAAAGCTGTACTTGGATATGCGGACAACCAGGTAGCCTGTTACATGTTGTTGTGGAGGACTTAACCAAATGTCTACCATTATACTATCAATCACACAACTTGAATGTTGCTGTTATTTTATGCAAATGTCTGCAGTTTCATAATAAACAAAAGAAGAATAAGGCTTTTTTTGTGAAGATAATACATAATGACTGTCTGTTTATCATAACTAAACAGCAAACAAAATGTGTGTAAACTGCGTTGATTCTCTCGTTTAACAGTTAACATTTGAATGTTACCTAATTTTTCTTGTAGAAATTAAATTTGCAAATAACAAGATTTTTTTGTTATGATACTGTGTGATGATACTGTTTATATATAATTTCATTAACCAAGCCTGCAAGTTATGACTCCTTGTGTTTGCAGTGTAAATTGGAGCTGTGTGATATCAGTAAGGCTGTTGACCATGCCACTGCATTTGGACGCATTGCCTTCTCCTGTCCCAGGGAACAGGTATGGCAACAAGGCAGGATTTCAAGGTTGCTGTGGTGTACCATTGAGTGGTCTCTTAAAATTAGATTGACTGTAATGATTTACCCATGTTATTATTGGTGTTGAAATCAAAACTTATCTGAAATGTGTAGTATGGCTTGTTTGTGTTTGTCTTTCGTCCTTTTTCAGTCCTGTTATATAGATCGTGTGAAATCGCTTAATAAAACGTTCACACATGATGCATTTGTTTACTTTAAAAAGTTATGACAAAGTAACCATTGTTTTGCTGATATAGAATTCAACAAAACAGGTAATTATTGTAATTCATCATAACTCCATACGTTTTTAGCTCACCTGAGCGATAGCTCGGGGTGAGCTATTGTGATCACTCACCGTCCGTCCGTCCGTCCGTCCGTCCGTCCGTCCGTCCGTCCGTCTGTCTGTCTGTCTGTCTGTCTGTAAACAATTTGTAAACATCTTCTTCTACTAAACCATTGAGCCAATTTCAACTAAATTTCATGTGGAGCATCCCTAGGTCATGGGACAAAAGAATTGTTACAAAAAATTTGATCACATAACCAAGATGGCCGCCATGACCATATATGGTAAAAACCTTAAAAAAAATCTTCTTGTCAGAAACCGCTCATCAGATTTTCAAAAAATTTCACAGGGATGACCTTTGAAGGCAGGAGCTCGTTGAACTTTGCATGTTTATTCGTTTTTGCCTATTTTGTGAAAACTTTCAAATATCTTCCACATTTTTTGTCCGATCCTTTCCAAATTTGCACAGTGTCTTTATATCAATGAGGACACGAACCCTACAAAAAATGAGCATTATTGGTCCATGAAGTACAGAATTACCTCCCCTTAAATTGAGAAAATAGTGTTTATGCAATAAAGTCCAAATTTTTCATCCAATTCTTTCCAAACTTGTAAGGATTTAGCATGGTTCAAACAAGGGAAACAACTACGGTTTATGCATGTTCTTTTTATTACAGATTTGCCTACCTTTAATTCATTCAAAATCTAATTTTTCAGCAGAGATTCCAAATTTGACCTGTAAATGAGCCCCATATTTACTGCCAGTGCTAGGTTACCTTTTCCCATTTGATCATTCTTAAGTATTGGTCTTGTAATGCTGCTACTGCTTCTGCTACTGCTACTGCTACTACTACTACTACTACTACTACTACTACTACTACTACTACTACTACTACTACTACTACTACTACTACTACTACTACTACTTTACTACTACTACTAGTACTACTACTACTAGTACTACTACTACTACCTACCACCACCACCACCACCACCACCACCACCACCACCACCACCACCACCACCACCACCACTACTACTACTACTACTACTTCTACTACTACTACCACTACTACTACTACTACTACTACTACTACTACTACTACTACTACTACTACTACTACTACTACTACTACTACTACTTTTACTACTACTACTAGTACTACTACTACTAGTACTACTACTACTACCACCACCACCACCACCACCACCACCACCACCACCACCACCACCACCACCACCACCACCACCACCACCACCACCACCACCACATCCACCACCACCATTACCACCACCACCACACCACCACCACCACTTCTTCTACTACTACTGCCACTACTACATCTACTTTTACCACTACTACTACTACTACTACTACTACTACTACTACTACTACTACTACTACCACTACTACTACTACTACTAGTACTACCACTACTACTACGACTACTACGACTACTACTACTACTACTACTACTACTACTACTACTACTACTACCTCACTACTACTACTACTACTACTACTTACTACTTTACTACTACTATAGTCTACTACTACTAGTACTACTACTACTACCGACCACCACCACACCAACCACCAACCACCACCACCACTACCAACCCAACCACATCCACCACCACCATTACCACCACCACCCACCACCACCACCACTACTTCTACACTACTGCCACTACTACATCTACTTTTACCACTACTACTACTACTACTACTACTACTACTACCACTACACTCTACTACTACTACTACTACGACTACTACTACTACTACGACTACTACTTCGACTACTACTACTACTACTACTACTACTTCACTACTACTACTACTACTACTACTACTTATACTACCTACTACTACTAACTACTCACTACTAACTATACTAACTACTACTACTAACTACTACTAACAACCTACTATTACGACTAACTACTACTACTACTACTACGACGATACTAATACAAACACACCACCACCACCACCACCACCACCACCACCACCACCACCACCACCACCACCACCACCACCACCACCACCACCACCACCACCATTCACAGTGACAAAAAACGTATTCACACAATGGCTGCTACTACAACTTATAGCCCATATAGGGGGGCATGCATGTTTTACAAACAGCCCTTGTTTCTATGGGATTTTAACCACAACTGTTCATGTTTATCTCCGACACATATTTTTAGGTCACCTGTCATGAAGTGACACGGTGAGCTTATGTGATCGTGTGATGTCCGGCGTCCGTTGTGCGTGCCTGCGTGTGTCTGTGCGTCCGTCCGTCAACAATTTGTTTGTGTAGACAGTAGAGGTCACAGTTTGCATCCAATCTTGATGAAATTTGGTCAAAATGTTTATCTTGATGAAATCCAGTTTGGGATTGTATTTGGGTCATCTGGGGTCAAAAACAAGGTCACTAGGTCAAATATTAGAACAACCTTCTGTAGACAATAGAGGTCACAGTTTTCATCCAATCTTTATGAAATTTGGTCAGTAATGTTTATCTTAATGAAATCTGGGTTGGGATTTTATTTGGGTCATCTAGGGTCAAAAACTAGGTCACTAGGTCAAATAATAGAAAAACCTTGTGTAGACATTAGAGATCACAGTTTTCATCCAACCTTTATGAAATTTGGTCAGAATTCTTGATGAAATCTGGGTGGGATTGTATTTAGGTCATTTGGGGTAAAAATCTAGGTCAAATAAATAGAAAAACCTTGTGTTGACAATAGAGGTCACAGTTTTCATCCAATATTTATGAACTGTGGTCAGAATGTTTATCTTGATGAAATCTGGATTGGGATTGTATTTGGGTCATCTAGAGTCAGGAACTAGGTCACTAGGTCAAATCATAGAAAAACATTGTGTAGACAATAGAGGTCATAGTTTTCATCTGATCTTAATGAGTCAGGTGAGCGATTCAGGGCCATCATGGCCCTCTTGTTGTCAAAGACAAACACTATTTCTTCCTTAGTATTGTTTCTGTGTCACAAAATCCTTTATTTATTAGTATTTTTGATGTAACAGCGTCTGTTGACATTATTTTCACAAATGGCAGTCTTAGTCATCATAGAAAGTAACCACTCCTGCAATGTCTTTATAATTAACCCTTAGTGCGGGAACCGAATTTTGAAGGCCTTTGCAAACAGTTTGGATCCAGATGAGAAGCCACAGAACATGGCGTCTCATCAGGATCCAAACTGTTTGCTATTCTGATAATATTCTTTGAAAAAAATCGAAGAAAATGCTAATTTTAGAAATTCAGCAGACAACATTTTAGCAGACGACAAATTTCCCAGCATGCATAGGGTTAAGAGTGTTTGCAGCATGCAAATATAAACATTGGAATGGCCAATCAGAATCCACAACTCATGAAAGACATTATTTTCAAGATGGCAGTTTGACATTATCTATACAAACAATAATTTTTATGTTTAAAGACAATAAACATTTGAAAAAAACAAAACAAATTGACAGATCAAAGTTTAATAATAATGTTTATAATGATGATTCATGGTCATAGATTTATAAAATATTTGTGATGTCACATCTTTTTGAAAATTACCCACAACACAAAAGGGATATAATATATTGTTTCCACCTTCAAGGTGAAAGTAACAAGAAAGAAGTTGAAACAACTCAAGGTTTAAACAGCCTGCAATTAAAATATAGGCAGTGTGATGATAAGACGTTGACACTTAGTGCAAACAGTTGTTGCACATTACTTATTTCAGCTACCCAGTATTCAGGAAGGGCTGAAGGCAGCCGGACAGACGATCCTGACCCCACTGGTGAGCCTGGACACTCCGGGCAAGGCCACTGTGGAGGTGGTCATTCCTGCTGACCCAGTAAGTGCAATAAAACATAGTGTATTCACAGTCATGTGTAAAGCAGAAAACTGTGGAAACAATATTTTGGTTGCATTAAAAGTCTGTCCTGGAAAGTGGATCATTGCAGGAAATTTCTACAAATCAAAAGTTGATATTGTGCTTGCACATTTTTTTAATGGATAGGTATTAAAATTATCATGTGTGATTTGTTTACAGTTTGATTTACGGTAGTTGAATTAAAATACACATTGCTCCTTTGACAAACCTATTGGGGAGTGTGTGGTAATTGTCTCTGAATCTTTGTCATGCTAACAATTTAGCTTGTCACTTTAAAAACTGGGTATAATTCATGCATGTAAAGTATTGTCCCTGATAAGTCTGTAGTGTCTGCACAGCACAACATTTTCTAGTTTTCCGGATTTATTTCATTTAAAGGCAGTCTCTTTTAAGATAAAAATTCAGTGTATTAAGTGAACAATGTCATCCCAGATAAGCCTGGGGACTGCCAGAGACAAGATCAGTCATATGCCATTTTTATTCATCAATCTTAAGAATGTATTGTGGAACTCATATCACCCTCTTGTTGTGTTACTTTTTAGCATGTTTCCAAGTATTAAACTTGAATATCACAATGTTAAATAGTATGCCTAAAACTTCAAAACAATTCTTGTGCAGTTTTGGTTGTTGTCATCATGTTGAATAATTCAGTAAACATTAATTAGCTAAAAAATGCAAGTGTATTTCAAAATTTGGGGACTTGCACTTGTAACTCGAATAATAATCCAGCCTTTGGAACAGAAGGAAATGGTAATATTCAAAATGCATGGACACATGTTGCAAGCTTGACTTCTATGCAGCCTGTTTGTCTATACAGGACGGACACGAGATCTGTTTTGTTGGTGATGAGGCATTCAGAGAACTGTCCCAGGTGGACCCTGAGGCAGACTTGTTACTGGACAAGGTAATGTGTACAGTCTAACACTGTCTCTATTGATCTTTCTTAACCCTTTGCATGCTTGGGAATTTGTCGTCTGCTAAAATGTTTTCTGCTGAATTTCTAGAATAAGCTTTTCTTCGACTTTTTTTCATAGAATACTATCAGAATAGCAAACAGTTTGGATCCTGATGAGACGCCACGTTCTGTGGCGTCTCATCTGGATCCAAACTGTTTGCAAAGGCCTTCAAAATTCGGTTGCAGCACTGAAAGAGTTAAACAGACAAAAGACTCGTACATCTATCTAATAATCTACACTCAAAATGATACTTGAACTATTTTTAGAAGCACTAAAAACCCAGACCACTTGTAAACCAGTTTCAGTTTATGCAAATTGTGCTTTTTCTTCGTAAAAATAGCCATATTATTCCAGGCCATAGCAGCAGACAAAAGTGAAGAATGGTTTGCCAAGAAAGGAAAGACCAAGGCGTCTGCTTGATAAGATCCTCAGGCAGTTCTTGTACAGCCTCAGTCCAGTGCCATGCTTATTGAAGGAAGCTTGAATGAATCAGAGAAATGTTATATACTAGTCCTGTTTTTTTTCACACCGGTTTTATCTTTTTAATTTATGCTTTCCAGTGGTTTATAGAGAAATATCAGTGAATTCAAACTGATAATTTCACTGTTCAAACAGTGAAAATTATCAGTGAAAATTATCGATAATTTCCACTGTTTACTGTGAAATGAGGTCATTTTTTTTTACGAAATGACGTCATTATTTCAGCAAAATTCTTTAGTTAAACTCTTTAACAATGTATATAAACTGTGAAAAAAAAGCATAAAATAAAAAGGAAATGTGTTTAATTCGGTGGTATATCGATTTTAATTCACTTGTGATCATAGAAAATATATTTTTTCACTCGTTGCGCATATCCTGTATATATTCGGTGTTTACAGACGTAATAAAATATTAACTTTAATTTTTGGTTTTCTTGTTTAACATATTTTTTTGAAGATCACATGGCCTGCTTAGACTCAGCTTTCAGCTTGTTGCTGGTAAAGTTGTTAGATGCTAAATATGATTTAGTCAAGCAATCAAAATGTCATATCCCCTGTTAAAGATACTGATAACAATTCTGTCTCGCAATTTTTTTATATTTCATAAGGGGTCAAACAAGGAGAGCCTCTTTCTCCTCTCCTTTTTATTCTGTTTAAAATTCACATAGTTTAGATTTTGAGAAGCTCACTCGTCAGGATATAAATAGACTATCATTGAATATGTTATTGTTTGCTGATGATATAGCGTTATTTACAACAGATCTTTATAGCTTACCAACCCAGTTGAATTGTATATATGCTTTCTGTCAAAAATGGGGCTAAAAATAAATGTTAAAAAGACTAAAGTATGTATGTTTAAAAAAAAGTAAACTAAAAATAATTGTGTATGGTCATTGAATAATGAAGTCATTGAAACTGTTGACAAATTTTCTTACCTTGGTATCAAATTCAATTATAATGGTTTGTTCAATGACGCTGTTAAAACCCTGAATGAGCAAGCCTTAAATGCATATAATCACCTTCTGTCTATATTTAGTTGAGTAAAACTCCATGTTAAAACAAAATTGTTACTTTTTGACACTCTAGTTGTACCTATATTTACATACGATTCTGAAGTTTGGGGGATCTATAAAAACAATGAGGTTGACAAAATACATCTCAAATTGTGTAAATACATATATTGTGTCCACCAACAGACATCAAATGCAGCCATCTTTGGCAAACTAGGACGTTTTCCATTTTCTATTATATGTTAAGAGAGGTCTCTTAAATTCTGGTGTAAAATTATAAATTCACCAAACTCACACGATCTATGTACGATAAGAATATCACAGATAACACGTTTGCTAACACTAATGTAAAACTAAGCTGGACGAAAGCTATCAAAGACCTAATTGACAATTAAGGCTTTAGTTATTTATTGCATGAACATGTTCACATAACAGACCATTATCCAAAACTCAACGACTTCGAGATCAATACGTCCAATCATGGTATATGATAAATTAGCAAAGTAAATTATATTATTATGCTAAATTAAAAAGGGATTACACAATTGAAAAAAGCTCTAACAAGATTTAGACTAAGCCCTCATTCATTAGAAATTGAAACTGGTAGATACAATAACATTGCTAGAGCAATCAGGAAATGCAAACTGAGTAACGATAACATGGTTGAATCAGAATATCACTTCTTATGTATATGTACACTTTATCAAGACTTGAGAAATAAGTATTTTTTTAACTAATTGTTTTATACTGTCAACAAGTTAACATATATGACGTCCAGTACTAGCTCTAGAAAATTTAGAAATATTTCCAAATTGATACTGATGCTATATTAAAAAAAAAGATTAGCTTTCTAGCTAGCTACTTTGTTTTTTTTTTGTATATGTTGAAAACCAATTATTTATTCACGTATTGATTGAATTATCTATTTATGTGAAATACTTTTTGTTTAGTACTTTATTTGTGTGGTCATCTTTATGTTGTTTAGTATGTGACCAAAGGGATGCATTTGCTGATTCTGCAAATAAACTGAAACTGGTATATTAAAGAGTTAGCATCTGTCAGAAAGAGGACTTGATAGCTTTCTACATAAGAAATAATTACTGTTTCATTATAGCTAATGTTCAAATACTTCATTTTAGCTTCTGTTTAATCTTTATAGCTGATTTAAACACTCTTTGATTAAAGATCATGCTAAAATCATTTAAATTAAAGCTCATGTCAAAATGTTTCATAATTGCAAAAACAAAAATTCTTAAAGTATAATTCATGACGAAATCCAAGGTTCGAGAAGTTTAAAACACGCCAGTAATAAATTGTCAAAATCCAGTGACTGTGTAAGAAACTTCACCCTTGGATTCAGAAATGTCAACCAAGGCAGGTGAAGGCACCTCCACCATGGCCTTCACCCTTAAATTCAGCAATGCCAACCTAGGCAGGTGAAGGCACCTCCACCACGGTCTTCACGCTTGGATTCACCAATGTCAACCAAGGTAGGTGCAGGCACCACCACGGCCTTCACCCTTGGATTCAGCAATGTCAACCAAGGCAGGTGAAGGCACCTCCACCACGGCGTTCATCCTTGGATTCATCAATGTCAACCAAGGCAGTTGAAGGCACCTCCACCATGGCCTTTACCTGCCTTGGATTCAGCAATGTCAACCAAGGCAGGTGAAGGCACCTCCACCACGGCCTTTACACTTGGATTCAGCAATGTCAACCAAGGCAGGTGAAGGCACCTCCACCTACGGCGTTCATCCTTGGATTCAGCAATGTCAACCAAGGCAGGTGAAGGCACCTCCACTACGGCGTTCATCCTTGGATTCATCAATGTCAACCAAGGCAGGTGAAGGCACCTCCACCATGGCCTTTACCTGCCTTGGATTCAGCAATGTCAACCAAGGCAAATGAAGGCACCTCCACCACGGCCTTTACCCTTGGATTCAACAACGTCAACCAAGGCAGGTGAAGGCGTCTCCACCATGGCCTTCACCTGCCTTGGATTCAGCAATGTCAACCAAGGCAGGTAAAGGCACCTCCGCCAGGGCCTTTACCCTTGGATTCAGTAATGTCAATCAAGGCAGATGAAGGCACCTCCACCTTGGAATTCACCCTTGGATTCAGCACACCCTTTGGATTCAGCAATGTCAACCACGGCAGGTGAAGGCACCTCCACCATGGCCTTCAACCTTGGATTCAGCAATGTCAACCAAGGCAGGTGAAGGCACCTCCACCACAACCTTCATCACTGGATTAAGCAATGTCAACCAAGGCAGGTGAAGGCACCTTCACCATGGCCTTCACCCTTGGATTAAGCAATGTCAACCAAGGCAGGTGACGGCACCTCCACCACGGCGTTCATCCTTGGATTCAGCAATGTCAACCAATGCAGGTGAAGGCACTTCCACCACACCCTTCAACATATGATTCAGCAATGTCAACAAAGGCAGGTGAAGGCACTTCCACCACAACCTTCATCACTGGATTCAGCAATGTCAACCAAGGCAGGTGAAGGCACCTCTACCACAGCCTTCATCCTTGGATTCAGCAATGCCAACCAAGGCAGGTGAAGGCAAGTCCACCACAGCCTTCATCCTTGCATTCAGCAATGTCAACCAAGGCAGGTGAAGGCACCTCCACCACGGCCTTCATCCTTGGATTCAGCAATGTCAACTAAAAAGGCAGGTGAAGGTACCTCCACCATTGCCTTCATCCTTGGATTCGGCAATGTCAACAAAGGCAGGTTAAGGCATCCTCCACCACAGCCTTCACCTTCCTTGGATTCAGCAATGTCAACCAAGGCAGGTGAAGGCACCTCCACCACGGCCTTTACCCTTGGATTCAGCAATGTCAACCAAGGCAGGTGAAAGCACCTCCACCACAGCCTTCACCTGCCTTGATTTCAGCAATGTCAATCAAGGCAGGTGAAGGCACCTCCACCACAGCCTTTACTCTTGGATTCAGCACTGTCAACCAAGGCAGGTGAAGGCACCTCCACCACGGCGTTCATCCTTGGATTCAGCAATGTCAACCAAGGCAGGTGAAGGCAAGTCCACCACAGCCTTTACTCTTGGATTCAGCAATGTCATCCAAGGCAGGTAAGGCACCTCCACCACAGCCTTTACTCTTGGATTCAGCACTGTCAACCAAGGCAGGTGAAGGCACCTCCACCACGGCCTTCATCCTTGGATTCAGCAATGCCAACCAAGGCAGGTGAAGGCAAGTCCACCACAGCCTTCATCCTTGCATTCAGCAATGTCAACCAAGGCAGGTGAAGGCATCTCCACCACGGCCTTCATCCTTGGATTCAGCAATGCCAACCAAGGCAGGTGAAGGCAAGTCCACCACAGCCTTCATCCTTGCATTCAGCAATGTCCACTGTTGTTCATCAATTATCATACCTTACATTTTCTGAAACCAAAGATCAGTTTACTGTTTTTTAAGTAAACAATGCAAAATGCTATAGGGTCATAACAAAGATAACAGTTATTTTAATTGCGAAAATGTTTGCTAGATTAAATAGAAATTGAAATAATGTTCTCACTATAATTGTTTATTCTACCATCTGCAATTTTAGATCAATGATGAGTTGAAATGTAACCACTCTAGATAATGCTCTTTTTATTAAAAAATTATTCATGTGGACTGCGAATAGATGGTAATTGACCACAAAACAATGTTTCAATTTAAAAACAAACAAACAAAATTCAGTTCACTTTTTTATTTCAAAACAGCTTGCATTGTTTACAAAATGTTTCATTAAAATTAATACACTGCATGCAATACATTTATTACCACAATCATGAGACGCCAGCAGCCCTTTAAAACCATTTCCACCTTTAAATTTAATTTGTCAAAAATATGGGCAGTATTTCAATAATACAGTTTCATAGATAATCATATTATATATTGTACAGTTTTGGCAAGATTCAAGTCATGATTTGTTAGTTATAATATAGTGAATTAAGTATTTCAATGAAGAATCTTGAGCAATTGTTGCGATAAAACTTCACCTTGTTGATTACAATTAGCGTAATATTCAAAACTGCACATAACACTTTAGAGCCCTATATCCTAAAACAAAACAGTCAATAAATTAAATACAAGATTTCAACATGTTGTATTTTCAAGACAATATGTTGCCTTAAATGAAATGAATTAGTGCAAAGTAATGAACAATAACTTTCCATACAAGAAACATGAGTACAAGCAGAACAGTGTGAATCGCACTCCTTGACTTAACTCTTTCAGTGCGGGAACCGAATTTTGAAGGCCTGTGCAAACAGTTTGGATCCAGATGAGACGCCACAGAACGTGGCGTCTCATCTGGATCCAAACTGTTTGCTATTCTGATAGTATTGTTTGAAAAAAATGAAAGAAAATGCTAATTTTAGAAATTCAGCAGAAGACATTTTAGCAGACGACAAATTTCCCAGCATGCAAAGGGTTAATGCATGTGCATACAGTATTATAACTTTTAGACTGTACAGTCTGCACAAGTCTTTCAGGTACAACACTTATCGCTTGTATATATATATAAAATAATTAAAGGAAGTCTCTCCTAAACAAAAATCCAACCATACACAATGAGAACAATACATGTAATGGTACATTTGTATCTACCTTACGTTATGTACACTCACAGTTCTGTGATGATGAAGAACATTCAGCACATTCTACCATAAAAAATTGTAAGGAAACAATATGAAAAGCTTAAAGCCATCACATTACCTCAAATATTACAGTTGAATACACATGAACAGGGATAAGTTAAGATATGTAACACTTTGAAGCATTTAACAGCATAATATGATGCGAACCATAGCATGTCCCAACTGACAATGTAAATGATTTTTTATTCAACTGTTGTGTGATTTATCCAACCATTGCAGAATTTTCTAACTAAGGAATTGATTTGACCATAAATGACTTGATTCAACTAAAGCCAGTTCATCCATGCTGTGCAGACCTTTTTAATGGTCAGGATTAAATGTTTGTTACCCTATAATAAAGGCTTAATGTTCGAGTGAAACTATAGTCCCAGATTGACAATGTCGTACCCACAGGCTAATCTAAGACAACACCTAACAGTTTTATGGAATTTTTCGTTAAAAGAAAGTTTCTTCTAAATGAAAATCTATTAAAAGCGGAAAGTGTCATCCCAGGTTACAGATTGCACAGGCTAATATGGGACAATTCTTTAACACATTCATTAAACCCAAGTATGCCTGTGTGCAGCTTGATTAGATCAGGTACAAAAACTGTATGTATTTTAAGAATGCGAAAAAGGGCATTCAGACATATTTGAAAAGTGTTGCTCCTGATCTAAATCTGCATCTGTAAACTCTGAACAGGAGTCATATTGTCTGCTTGTTGGACTACATGACTTTGTGACTTTACAAGGGACAAGGTAGCTCCTGACAAGTCTGCTCTACTGCGCAGGCTAGTCTGGAGCTACCATGGTAGCATAGGGCATACCTGGTAATACTTATTTTCACATGCTGAGGCTCATGTGTACACATGAAATAAGTTTTTAGATTTTTTTTTAAGTTATCGTGATTTCCCTAATGCTTAGTCTTTTCATGAAATATTTACAATGAAAAACATTGAAAAGAAAAATACATAATGAGAAGACAGGTCAACATTTTAATAAAACACTGTACATAAATTATAGCCCGATTTACTAGGGCATGTGCAATTAACAATTGCACATAAAGTCAGCACAAAGATGAAATATTTATGCTCAAACCAATACCTACTCATACATGGTCATATTATACAAAATTTCTTTTTATAGTGCCACATATTTAAGTGACTTAAAATGTATTCGATTTCATTCGCTATCTTATATCCCGCCATATTCTAATATTGCAGTACAGCTTCTAAAAAACTACTTTAAAGTAAGATTTGAAACTGAAACTTGAGATATACAATTATCTCTGATAATCCACAAAATTACCCTGATTATGTGATGAACATTTTCAGAAAAGTTGACAACCATTACAGTCACTTTGAAATTTCACCTGATAATTGAAACCACAGCTTACGGTTCACACATTACTTCAGCGATAATCAGACAATTACACACGGTAGAGCTGGGCCAGACCTCTATGATTTGCCCTCTGCTGTAGTAATGGCCCGAGGGTTTTGAGCCTGATGGACATTCTGCGGCTAGGGCAAATTATAGAAGATCGGCCCAGCGCTGCCGCGAGACATTGCTTATATTACATATCATCCTATTTTGTTCAGTCAAAATGGAAGTGCATCTTGTTGTAATTACATTGTTATACGCATTGGATTAAACTTGTCATTGAGGTAAGTGTGTTGTTTTACTAAATTTGTGTGTGTGACTCCTGTTAAAGCTCGAATGGTGTAATCAGTTTCAGTTGCAACCAATATTCTTAGAAGCACAATTTGGCAATGCGTTTAATTATCATCAGTTTATACTTATTTGCTGATTTATGGATTTATTTTATTTATCAATTATGGCAATACAGAATTTGGCCGTCATTTTGTTCAGTTGAAGCGGCAAACTTCAATTCTTCTCAGATACAAAAAAATCGACCAGGCTAAGTGGACAAATATTATTTATATTGTCCTTCTAGATACGATTAATGGCCCGCTCACTACATTATTTTGTTACTATTAAAAGTAATATAAGACAATATTTGGCTTTTGTAGAACGATTATAAAACAAAGTATCTTACATTTGCCTTAACATTACGAGGCAGAACACTTATTTCAAACATGTGCTAGAGCTAATGCTGAGAACCTTTAAACAGTCCCCCCTTAACCATTAGATGCCGACACAAACTCTTCTATTTAGAAGAAGTGCTATATCAGAAGAATATGCTTGTTATAAAAACAAATTACTTTTGTTCTGTGTCTGACCCCACCTGTATTGTAAATCATAAGCAAGTTTCCTGTGAAAGCGTTATTCACCCAGTTGAATTAAGCATCATCAAATGTCAGACGTAATTTTTTTTATAAAAAAACAACAATTATCATAAATAAATAGCATCTAGAAGCTGATGTTTCCACAAATACAACCATTGACATAATCACAAGTAACAGCATGACTAGAGATAATAAGAAAATGGAAACATTTTTGGTACACAATATGATTCAATTACATTCAATTTGAAGGCGATTTATTATTATTTGTTTTGTTAAGCATTTACTGAATTTTTCTGGATTTTACATTATAAATTAAAACACAAACTTTATTCAAGTCACATTTACTTGTTTTCTCAAGTATTCAAAATGCATTTTCATATTAAATCCACAAAGTTTGGAGTACTAACATCTTGTTTTGTTTATTACTGTGAATATTCTAGAAGGATATTAAATAATCATTACCAACAACACAAAGTTTTCCATCTCTCAACAACACATCAAATGACTTATATTTTGATAAATTAATCAATAGAGACGCGTTCTGAGAAAACTGGGCTTAATTGCATGTGCGTAAAGTGTCGTTCCAGATTAGCCTGTGCAGTCCGCACAGGCTAATCAGGGACGACACTTTTTCGCTTTTATGACATGTTTCGTTTAAATGAAGTCTCTTCTTAGAAAAAATCCAATTTAGGGGGAAAGTGTCGTCCCTGATAAGCCTGTGCGGACTGCACAGGCCAATCTGGGATGACACTTTACGCACATGCATTATGCCCAGTTTTCTCAGAACGCGACTCAATGAATCAAGTCCATTATTCATCTGTAACTATCCTCCCTGTCAGTGCTATGACTATGTCGATGGTTGCTGTGTCTGTGGGAAGATCTCCGCCGCAGGGCTGGGCTGTGGGAATGGCTGTGGCGATAGTGGGTGGGGTAGTGGTCATCCTCGCTTTCATGAACTCGAGAGGGGCGGGGTGGGGCGGTGGATAAGGGACTGGGCGTTTACGTGCACTGTCAAAAATAGCAACAGTCCTCAATTATATGCTGATCACATTATATATCAATAAATGGAATAAACAAAACTATTACATGTATATGAGTTTTATTGGTGAAAATAAATCTTGATATACGTGAAAATTTGAATATGATATATATAAAAAATAATGTAGGGTACTAGTGAACATTTTAATTTTCTTTAAACACTTGTGAAATAAAATTTGATCATGACTTGAAAGCTACAAATACCTTATCTTTGTTACACTGAATATGCTGAATAAAAAAATGAATTTAAAACATGATCAAGGTTTAAAATTGAATTCAACATTTTATAACGAACATGTGAAATAGTGAAAGACTGCAATTAATTCTTTTGTCCACACAGAGACAGGCATGGATTTGCCAATCTGAAAGGTATCATTACCGTAATTACTCTATGTTTTCCGACACTAAGTTTTCGGACACCCCCTTTTTTAGCAAAAATTATTATTTTTCGTGACTCTTAATTTTCGGACACACGAGTTTTCGTCAATAATTAATGTCTCTAAGTTTTTGGACAGTATATTTTACAGCGCTATTTTACCAAATTTCGGTCCTGTTTTCAATATCTAATGACACTTCGATCATGGGGTTTTACAACCAGATTAACATCATAAAACATGGCAGGTGCATGCCTGACGGCAACGGACCATTGCATTTGCGTCATATGGTAAATAACCTTGTAAACCAGTATTAAACGATGGTTTCGCCCGGTAGCATAAGCGTTATGGCAATTACCAATGGTAGGACCAATTAACAGTTCAATTATCTACCGCAATGGTACTACCCCTTCTCAGTAAAATAACTGTGACAAATACTAAATGCTTCAAAGTTTGATGCACCCTATTGCAAGTTTTACGAACAATGGAAGGTGTTAGACAAGAACTATCGGAAATGAACAAACAAAGAATTCATAGTTTGCTTTTTATTGCGTTAATTACAGGTTCATACTAGCGAGTATCGGTACATCACAAGCTCATCTTTGAGCTCGTTGGTCAAAGTACAACCTTGTAGTAACTTTCTGTCAAATAAATGAAGCATTTAAAGTTATTTAAATGCAGTGCAAACATATATAACTGTAATTTATACTAAACGGCATGGTATTTTACAAGCGTGTGCTATTACTGGTAGTCGTTGATACCATTAACGCTATTTTCAGGACACTTCAATTTTCGACTAAGTTTTCAGACACCAGAATTGTGTGAATATTTTTCGTATCTAAGTTTTCGGACACGAATTTTATTTTTTATTTTTAAGTGTCTGAAAACATAGAGTAATTACGGTAAGCCTCGAAAAACTGCACTGAATAAACAAGCCAACTACATGTATAACATCTACAACATAATCCAATAAACAAGCCAACAATCACACCTACAACAAACCATGCATGCATTCAGAACAACAAAACAGGTCATGTTACTATGACAATTCTCACAATTGAAATTGATGATCAGCTATTTACCATTGGTTTTTCATCCCGTAAACTTTTCGTTCATTATTTAAAAAGTATGTATGAGCAATCATTTTCATTGGTCAATACAAATATTAATAAAGGAAGTATCTGAGGGTCATGGCAATCTTCCATAGTCTCTGAAAACCACTAATTCTACTATATTGCAGGAACAAAACCCCAAAACCATGCACAAAAATGACGCAATAACATGTTAGAATGTTAATTATGTATATTTATGTAGATTTTATCAATTATGTGTTGCAAATGTAGATGTTAAATCAGTTGTACATATAAATACTATTCACATGTCACATGCAAATAGCATTTACAAAAATCAATGGTACACAAAATGAGATTAAACTTCAAATATTGAAAAGCTTATTTTTAACCAAATAAATCTTTGCTATTGTTTGTTTGTGCTGCAAATACTTTAAATAATGTCAATATTAGGGTGGTATTTTTTCACAGACAGCAGCTGCTTTAGTCTTCTTCACATTTCTCACTCACATTATGACTATTGCGGTGCTCAGGGAATGGATTTCTGTATTATTCAAAAAGAATATATTTACTGGAAAAAGTGATTTCAATTAAAAATTATAAAATCTCATTCTAGTGTTTTCTAACTAACAAATGTGTACATGCACTTCTTAGAGTTTACCTAAACCAGAAGCTCAGTTAGTGTATTAATGGTTACTTACTAATGAATACATATGTGGGTTATCATTGTGTTAACTGCATTGCAAAATTGCAAGATGCTTAAAATTGAACAGGTTTATACCAATTTTATCCGCTTTCAGTTTCTATTTCTCGACCTCTGGTAAGGGCTTGGTGACCTTCTAGGTGACCTCTGTGTATTTGACCTTGACCCCTGCCTATATTCAGGTGACCCTGACCTTTTAAGTGCACAAAATAAATAGCACAACACAAAATAAGAAAACAAAATTGAGAATGCAAAACAAATAAATAAACATAACAAGAAGTAAAAATAAAAAAATGAATAAACCAGATACAATTTCTGGGGTAAAAAACACATATTATTATGGGTGTTTATCTGGAAAAATAAAGTACACAACTAGATTAAAGTTTAAACATATTTATTTAAATAAAGAATATGTTTGCTCCTATAATTTTACCAATCTAACTTTGCTGAAGGGTAAAAAAAATGAATAACTACACCGTGTGTACATAAAATTAAAATTCGACAACACTATACAATACGCCATTTGATATACAACACAATAACATCCCATATATAACCACCTTAGGTTTACTTCATATGTTTTCAATATTGTCCTTCTTTTTGCAAATTAAAATTGATTAGATATTCAATTTTTATAAAGTGTTAATCTTATTTACATATTATTGCTCAGAATTTTAAAATGTACAAGCCAAATGAAGCATAGGAGACATTTTGTTTCTATTGTGTAACCATGGATACCTAGTTATTCTGCGTCTGTCAAGATGACTTGGCGACCCTTTACGTCGGCGAATTGATGGACTCCGAGATTCACGCTCACGTGACCTACTTTTGCTATCTGAGTCAGATTTGTCATGCTTGGACCCTCTGCGACCTCTAGAGTCTGATCGTGACCTTGAAATATGGGTACATATATGTGACATTGAATCTGAGTACCGTCATCTGATAGCTGATGGACAGCAGAGGTCTATGAGAATATACAAAGTGAAAGAGAATTTCTTGTCATAAAAATAATAACAAAGACATAGCTATATTGCAGAGATTGGAAAACCTGAAATCAAATTATTGTTTAATATGAAGTCATTCATATAATATGTAAAGGCAAACATATCTTAAAATGTGTTATTCTCATAAAAATATTTCAGTGTGTAATTTATTTCAAATGTATCTTACCAACACATTCATAGTGGTCAAAAGCTTATTTGTATTTTAATATTACTGTTTACAAGTTTTGATTTGCGATTGAACTGTTAGAAAAACGTACAAATCTTGTGTGAGTATGTGTAATGTCACATGATTCCAACCGAGAGAATTTTAAGTGTGGGTGTTGTGATTTCCAAACATAACTGTGCAGTACACAAAATTATAATTATGATATTCACTTTAAAAAAATAATTGTAATAGTGCATAGCAACATACAGTTTCTAGTCTACATGATGTGCACTTTATATTCTTAACCTTTTTTACTGTGTACACCGACCGCGCAGACAATGTGTAATTAAGGTATATATACCGTAAAAATGCAGTCATAGGTCTACACGTTCATAAGTCGGGGGTATAAAAATGGTTCGAAAATGTGACTTTTTGTGTATGTTCACTTCATAAGTCGTGTAAAAAAAAACGTCAATTGGTAAATCAGTGTCAATAAAATGGCAACCCTATCAATTTATTTCCGATTTTGTGATGCAACCATATCGAGTAACATGTTAATTATATTAAACAAACCCGATATAATAGTAGTTAAAAATAGTTTTACCTTGCAATTTGATAATTAGTAATAATCCAACAAAACACTGCGCCATTATTTATGATATATGTGTCTAGGAATCTTGTAAACACAAGCGTCGGCAATTGTAAGCAACTGTACATGAAGTTTGTAAATCGGAACTTATCGGTATTTAGATAAATGTTTTCATTGTTTTAATGCTTAGGCCGAGTAATTACGGCAAATCCGAACTCAACTTGGGTAAAACACTTGCTCAATTAACCGTTAAACTCCACCTCCGTTCTTTGCAAAAGATTCGAAAGGCGAAGCTATGCACGTGCTATTATTTAATTGGAAGAATTGCCATTAATGAACAAACAATCAATTGGTTCAGCATATTGATTGCTAGACAAAGGAAGCCAATTTTGTCGGCGAGAAATTTGTCGCTTAATGGCTTTAGACAGGAAGGGGCTTTCCTTTGATGACGTCAAACTGTCAATTCACACAGAGTGCAAATTTTGCTAACTCTTTGTTTACAATTCCAGTAAAGAAAAACACACTTGCTAACATAAAACTTTGGTTTAAATTATCAAAATAAAGCAGAAGTTAAGTTGACAAATTAAAACAAGACTTTTTGCGCTGTAAATCAACGAGTTTTCGTGACAACAGTTCTTGATAAGCTAAGTGACCCCACTGTCTGTGTTAAGGATGCAAGACCTGGCTGATGATTGACAACAATTAGTGACTGCTGATATGTGTGATGAATAATCTGGTTTGGTACTATTGTTGACACCAGGCTTTCTTGTGATGTTGTCATAAAAATCCATTCAGTGATTAATACTTAATTTATCATTATTATTTGTCTTAAATTTCATAATTTTTTGTTGATAAACTGAGAATATTTACATCTTACAAAATTACAGAATATTTACTGGCCTCCTTCAAGCCAAATATGAAAGCAATCATCTCAAATTATATTTACAACTGTGATCAAAACATTGACTTTACATGACAGTCATGTGATGAAAGGTTTAGATGCGACTTTGTACCTATCAACTTCTGTTTTGATGCACAATACAATTTCTTTGAAAATCAAATATTTACGGCCGTGCTCTGTAAAAAGGGAGTTTAACCCTTTGCATGCTGGGATATTTGTCATCTGCTAAAAATGCTGTCTGCTGAATTTCAAAAATTAGCATTTTCTTCAATTTTTTTCAAAGAATACTATCAGAATAGCAAACAGTTTGGATCCTGATGAGACGCCACGTTCTGTGGCGTCTCATCTGGATCCAAACTGTTTGCAAAGGCTTTCAAAATTCGGTTCCAGCACTGTAAGGTTTAAGGCATGTGTGTGATGTGTCGTCCCGGATTTGCTTGGGCAGTCTGCACAGGTTAATCAGGGACAACACTTTCCCCTTTTATTATACTTTTCTTTAAAAGAAATGTCTTAATTGCAAAAATTCCAGTTAAGGCGGAAATTGTGGTCCCTAATTAGAAGTGCCAACTGCACAGGCTTATCTAGGACGACACTTCATGCACATGCATTAAAACCCATTTTCATACAGCACAGCTCATTTGTATCGAAATTGGGGATTCAAATACTCTGCTGTTCTTTTAATATATGGAACATTTGTTTCTTTTGCACTTTAATGCAAAACTACAGAATCTTGTAGCCCATGCTTACATACTTTTCCCCTTAACAAACTTTTAATTGTTTTAAGTTTTATTAGATTTTCCTTGAGTCATAAATAGTTACTACACATCTGAAAGAGAATTTTTGACCCATTTTTATCATTCACAAAAAAAGTCTACCTTGTTTTCTTTGGTGACCTTGAATCTCTTATGTGTTTGTTGCTGCCACTTCTTGGTGTGAGAGACCGTTTATGCGGCTGCCGTGTATCAGGGCTACGGTGGCCTGGTGAGGAACTATGCCTACCCTGTCCAGGCAAGGGACTGTGGGTCCGTGGTGGAGAAGGGGGAGGGGCTAGAGGCGAGGGAGGACAGGGACCCACTGCGACCTTTAACTTCCTGTCTCGGTCTCCTGTGAATGTTACACATTCTTTTTTCTTGCTTTCTTCATTGTCACAACAAAATCATGTTCAATAAACTAGCTTAAACTTGCGTGATGTTCTAGAATCAAGTTTTTAACAATTACAATCAATAAGAATCGTTTTCACTTGTAGAAATAAGTTTCCACTGAGTGTAAGATCATCTCCTTGTCAATACCTGTATTCAAAGGCTACTCCTATCTTTAACGCAACAAGTTTAAGTATTCAAAGATCATTATCTAACAGTATAAAAGATATATGGCTATCTGTTTTGTAAACATTAAAATAACTTCAACATCTCAAATGCACGCCAGTCATTTAAAACCTTTCAGTGCTGCAACCGAATTTTGAAGGCCTTTGCAAACAGTTTGGATCCAGATGAGACGCCACAGAACGTGGCGTCTCAGCAGGATCCAAACTGTTTGCTTGTCTTATAGCTTTCTTTAAAAAAAATTGAAGAAAATGCTAATTTTAGAATTTCAGCAGACAACATTTTAGCAGACGACAAATTTCCCAGCATGCAAAGGGTTAAAGTGTAGCATCATACCTTTCAGCTGAGCCCGATTTCAAGACTTGTTCCCGTACTTTCTCTGGAGACTTGTGGGGCTGGGATGCCTCCTCCTCCTCAGACTCGCCAGAGCTGAAAACAACGCCAGACAGCTGTAATCATCCCTCTGATACTCATTTTGTTTAAAAAATTGAGCATTTTTTGTGATAAAGTTCAGTTAATTAATTAATTTTTATATCACATTGAATTTTTTATATTGGAAATTATAAGCAGAACTTGTCCATGAAAGCTTGATGATTACTCTTAATTAATAGTTATGTTAATAGCATTTACAAAGGCATTATACACAAAGAAAATCAAGATTTGGAAAGAAACATGCACATTTATTAAATTAAACGAATGGTTTTATTTAAAAAAAGCAACAGGAAGGGTTTTCAATAGCAATAGAAATAATGCCTTTTTCTTGCCATCAAACAGTACAACTTTGTTTTATAATTTTATTTCAAAATCTTGAAAAGAAACTCTACAATGTCATCAATCACACAGGCAGTAGCATACCCTTTCTTGTCATCATCTGTGCTGGACTCGGAGTCAGAAGAAGGGGACGTGTGGCGCTTGTGTTTCTTACGTTTCTCACCAGAATCTCTGGAGCATATTAACAAATACCTTCAGTTATCATTGCCAACAAGAGCTGTTTCCATCGGAAGACATATGTCCCCTGAAAACGCTTTTTCGAAACCTAAACGCAGATTTCGAAACCTAAACGCGGACCCGAAGTTCAAGGTCATAGAGGTAAAAAAAATTGTGCATATGGAAAGGACTTGTCCCTATACACATGCATACCAAATATGAAGGTTACATCTGAAGTGAAATAGAAGTTATGAGCATTTTTGGAAACCTAAACACAAAAGTGTGACGGACAGACGGACAGTGCAATTACTATATGCCTTCCTTCAGGGGCATACAAATGTTAATGCTTTTTTTTCATTATTTGTGTTTATGTATTTAAATAATTGATAACAGACAAGTATTTATAAAAGTGGTTCACAAGAATCTTAAACAAATGGTTTATATAAGGAATGGTTTTTTATTCATCATTGATCAATGGTCAATGAACAATAATTTGGAGTGCAGGACTAAGATAAGATTGTAAGCCACATATGAAACCTACAAAGAGTTGTCTATTGACCGATTAATAACCATAATGCAAAGCTCAATTAATTATTCTGATGATATTAATTGTACAATAAAAATGAAAAGTATATTTCACTTTGCTTTTTGTAATGTTGAAAAGTATTATTTCAACGCTTATTGTAGTATTTGTGAACAGGAAGTTCAATAGGTATACTTATCTGTAATCATAATTAAAATAAAATGTGAAACATACAACAAAACTACTTAATGTAAAATCTGTAAAATTAAATATGTTCTATGCCATTGATTTAAATTGACTGTCAAACCAGTTTTAAAGAAAATTGCACATTGAAAGTGCAGTTATCATAACAATCATTTTCCTCTTTCTTTATTGCAACATATAGTTTTAGCTATTACCTTTTCTTATGCTTATTCTTTCGTTTCTTGCTTTTTCTACTTTCTGACCTGCAAGTAATGTATCACAGTTAGTACAGGCATATGTGAAAGAACAAAATATACTTTCATGCCAAACATATTACATGATTGTGTACAAGTCTTTTCTGGCAAGCTATGATGGTTTTGATGACAGTTTTCATACTGGCCATTGGACATGCAGATGACCAAGACAAGGTCAACCAATCACTTTTAAGAAAGCTTTTGTTTTTCCTTGCGTTTTAAATATAACAAAACAATTATTTTATTTTTTAGAAATTGTAAACTACTTCTTCAATGAGTGTATAGTTCAAGACTAACAAGGGCTGTTTGTAAAACATGCATGCCCCCCATAATGGGCTGTCAGTTGTAGTGGCAGCCATTGTGTGTTTACGTTTTTTGTCACTGTGACCTTGACATTTGACCTAGTGACCTGAAAATTAATAGGGGTCATCTGCCAGTCATGATCAATGTACCTATGGGTTGAGTTATCATCAGGAAACCATTTTACTGTTTCGAGTCACTGTGACCTTGACCTTTGACCTAGTGACCTGAAAATCAATAGCGATCATATGCCAGTCATGATCAATGTACCTATGAAGTTTCATGATCCTTGGTGTAAGTATTCTTGAGTTATCATCCAGAAACCATTTTACTATTTCGAGTCACTGTGACCTTGACCTTTGACCTAATGACCTGAAAATCAATAGGGGTCATCTGCCAGTCATAATCAATGTACCTTTGAAGCTTCATGATCCTAGAGGTAAGCATTCTTGAGTTATCATCCTGAAACCATTTTACTGTTTGGAGTCACTGTGACCTTGACCTTTGACTTAGTGACCTGAAAATCAATAGGGGTCATCTGCCAGTCATGATCAATGTACCTATGAAGTTTAATGATCCTAGCGTTAGCTTTCTTGAGTTCTCATCTGGAAACCATTTTACTATCTCGAGTCATGGTGACCTTGACCTTTGACCTAGTGACCTAAAAATCAATAGAGGTCATTTGTGAGTCATGATCAATGTACCTATGAAGTTTCATGATCCTAGGCGTAAGCCTTCTTCAGTTATCATCCGGAAACCATTTTATTGGTTTGAGTTCACCGTGAACTTGACCTTTGACCTAGTGACCTGAAAATCAATGGGGGTCATCTGCCAGTCATGATCAATGTACCTATGAAGTTTCATGATCCTGGGCGTAAGCGTTCTTGAGTTATCATCCGGAAACCATTTTTTCTGTGTCGAGTCACTGTGACCTTGACCTTTGACCAAGTGACCTGAAAATCCATAGGGGTCATCTGCAAGTCATTATCAATGTACCTATGAAGTTTAATGATCCTAGGCGTAAGCGTTCTTGATTTATCATCCGGAAACCATTTTACTGGTTCGAGTCACCGTGACCTTGACCTTTGACCTTGTGACCTGAAAATCAGTAGGGGTCATCTGCGAGTCATTATCAAAGTACCTATTAAGTTTCATGATCCTAGGCTTAAGTGTTCTTGAGTTATCATCCGGAAACCATTAGGTGGACGGACCGACCGACCGACATGTGCAAAACAATATACCCCCTCTTCTTCGAATGGAGGCATAAAAATATAATTTTCTACCATATACTAAAATCAAATTATATGTCCCATGTATAATACAAAATCATCAATCTAGCTGAGTAAGGACTGCAATACAAAATATAGACATACTTTGTATGCAAACTAAAATGGGTGAACTTAACTCAATCTTTAAACTTCCAAAAATCTTAACATTGGAACAAGACAACCAAGAGTCATTGTCCAAACCATACAAACAGCACATTTTAAATAGATGGCATCTTCTGGCATTGTCACAATGATGCTTTTTCAGAACATAAACAATGAACTGCTAAGTATGATTTCAAACAAAAATTTCCACTCAATAGTTCCTACAACTACACAGAAAATTTCAAATGACAACAAAGCACATGTATGAAGTTTCAAAACAGTGATAATTTTTAGAGTTGTTGCATATTTACAGTAAACTGGGAATAGTCAATCTAAAATACAAGCAACTAGAATGAAATGACTGCAAAATGTGAAACAACAACCTTGAGAGAAAAATGTTTTAATTTCTAAAGATGATAGAAAGAACTTATTATTATAACTTTTGATTTTCGCATAATCTCTTCAGTTCACTATTTCTGTCCATAAAGTAGAACATCTGAAAACTATTCTGCCAAAAAACAAAGAGACAAGATATGTGTCTTGTCCTGAGAAAACTGGGCATAATACATGTGCCTAAAGTGTCATCCAAGATTAGCCTTGTGCAATTCGCACAGGCTAATCAGGGACAACACTTTCCGCTTAAACTAGATTTTCGGTACAAAGGGACTTCCTTTAAACTAAAAATACCATTAAAGCAGAAAGTGTTGTCCCTGATTAGCCTGTGCGGACTGCACAGACTAATTTGGCACGACACATTACGCAGATGCATTATGCCCAGTTTTCTCAGAACGCGACACATATAAACTGATGAATCATAGGAAACACAAATCAGTACAACTGCAAGGGTTCTTACCTTGTTTGTTTGGTCTTATGTTTTACTTCACCAATGATTAGCAGGCAAAAAAGGAGTGCACAGTTTATTAATGGTAGTGGACATAACAATAAACAGTCAGGCCTCTTAACAATGACTTTCTTTGTAACAACAAACATTTGATTTCATTTTATGATCTAACTCATAAAATATTTAAATGATTGAAGACTTTAGAACTGAAACAACAGTCAGCCTTTGGAAAAGTGCAAGCGTGTGATTATTGATGACTTCTGAATGTGTTTATTGTAATGATGATGCATGTGTTTTTGCAAACAGCTAATTTAAAAGTTATCTAGAAATAAGTTATTTAATCAAAAGTTCCAAATACATGCAATGACCATAAAATCAAAGTGAACAATGCTGAAACAAAGGGCCTATTTTTAGTTTTATTATTAATTATTTCTTTTATGTCACAATACACTTCAGTACAATTTTAACTAACCAAATCCAAAACTAATTAATTTGAGTATGCACATATATAACGTTCATTTTGTAATCTAATATATATCACATACATACACAGGTTGCATCATGATACCTAATGCGAAAAGTACCATATTCATCAATATTGTTCATGACATTGAATTATTAAAGATAAAGGACAAAACCATTTTACCTTTGTCAAAATGCCCCTCATACAGATCATTGCAAGTAAACAGAAAGCAAACAGCTGTTATAACATCAGTGAAAAGAAATCACAGAGTTAATTGAACATTGTTTAACATAGAATATTAAGATACTATTAAGCAATAACTGTTATTATTGTGTAAATGAAAAATAATCCATTCCACATTCCACAAGTGGGTCATCAAAGCCATGAAGTGCCCACCTGAATTCAAGTGGGTCATTAATGCCATTAAGTGCTCACCTGAGTTCAAGTGGGCCATCAATGCCATGAAGTGCTCAACTGAGTTCAAGTGGGCCATCAATGCCATGAAGTGCTAACCTGACTTCAAGTGGGCCATCAATGCCATGAATTGCTCACCTGACTTCAAGTGGGCCATCAATGCTGTGATGTGCTCACCTGACTACAAGTGGGCCATCAATGCCATGAAGTGCTCACCTGAGTATAAGTGGGCCATCAATGCCATGAAGTGCTCACCTTGAGTTCAAGTGGGCCATCAATGCCATGAAGTGCTCACCTGAGTTCAAGTGGGCCATCAATGCCATAAAGTGCTCACCTGAGTTCAAGGTACAACAATAGTCCAATACTTCATCTGATGACCTTGTTTCTTACCTGTACTTTGCCTAATTTAAACATGTCCCTTTAATGTTACAAGGATAAACATTCTTAACAAGTTTAACAAGCTTGAGTGATAACTGCCAGTAGGATCTAGTGGTAATAAGGTTGTCGTAAGATATGATGTCGTGACAAAGTTTTTTTTACCTACATGACCCTCATCTGCACTTAGTCTTTATTATTGTCAAGCTAAAAATAATAAATTTTATCAAGTTTGGAAAATAAATGTGGCCTCTAAAATTTGAATAAGGCTTTTCTAGCCAGCTTTGACCTGGTTCCAGTTTTAGGATGCAATTGACCTATATTTAAAATCGACAAAAAAAATTATTGGAAAGATAAACATTCTGACCAATTTGCAAAGAGATTAACTAATAAATGTGACTCTTAAAGAGTGCTAACAAGGCATTTCTAAGATTTGAACTGGTGATGTGATGTTTTAAAACATGACCAAGAATCAAATTCAGTCTAGCATTTGTCAAGATAAGTATCTGGCCAATTTTATCGAGAGTGGATGAAAAAGATATGTAACAACCTAGTAAGTTGACAACACATAACGCTGGAAGCCAGGCATAGACTGACTAACATAGCTCTCTGTGAGGGCCACAAAAGTACATTTTTTGCAAAAGAAAATTAAACAAGGGCTGTTTGTAAAACATGCATGCCCCCCATATAGGCTCTCCTGTTGTAGTGACAGCCATTGTGTGAATATGTTTTTTGTCACTGTGACCTTGACCTTTGACCTAGTGACCTGAAAATCAATAGGGGTCATCTGCGAGTCATGATCAATGTACCTATGAAGTTTCATGATCCTAGCCATTAGCGTTCTTCAGTTATCATCTGGAAAACATTTTACTATTTCAGGTCACAGTGACCTTGACCTTTGATATAGTGACCTGAAAATCAATATGGGTCAACTGCAAGTCATGATCAATCTACCTATCAAGTTTCATGATCCTAGGCATAAGCGTTCTTGAGTTATCATCCAGAAACCATTTTACTATTTCGGGTCACAGTGACCTTGACCTTTGACCTAGTGACCTGAAAATCAATAGGGGTCATCTGCGAGTCATGATCAATGTACCTATGAAGTTTCATGATCATAGGCATAAGCGTTCTTGAGTTATCATTCAGAAACCATTTTACTATTTCGGGTCACATGACCTTGACCTTTGACCTAGTGACCTGAAAATCAATAGGGGTCATCTGCCAGCCATTATCAATCTACCTAAGAAGTTTCATGATCCTAGGCATAAGCGTTCTTGAGTTTTCATCCGGAAACATTTTACTATTTCGGGTCACTGTGACTTTTGACCTAGTGACCTGAAAATCAATAGGGGTCATCTGCGAGTCATGATCAATCTACCTATCAAGTTTCATGATCCTAGGCCTAAGCGTTCTAGAGTTTTCATCCGGAAACCATTTTACTATTTCGGGTCACTGTGACCTTGACCTTTGACCTAGTGACCTGAAAATCAATAGGGGTCATCTGCGAGTAATGATCAATCTACCTATCAAGTTTCATGATCCTAGGCCTAAGCGTTCTTGAGTTATCATCCGAAAACCATTTACTATTTCGGGTCACAGTGACCTTGACCTTTGACCTAGTGACCTCAAAATCAATAGGGGTCATCTGCGAGTCATGATCAATGTACCTATGAAGTTTCATGATCCTAGGCACAAGCGTTCTTGAGTTATCATCTGGAAACCACCTGGTGGACGGACCAACCGACAGACCGACATGTGCAAAGCAATATACCCTCTCTTCTTTCGCAGGGGGGAATAAAAATCTTCAATTTTGAAATAATATATCAATTGTTCTACACAACAGAATTTTTGTTATGTGTGCATCTGCTAGTACCCACCTTCTAGTTTCCATTTTTGCTCAAAATAAAAGTAACCTTTGAAAATTCATAAAGTAACAAATGCTAAAACATCAATTTAGCAGAAAACCAAAATACCATGACGAATACATATGACATATGATCAAGGTACAGTGGGCACATTTTTATTTGACAGGACGAAACATATTGCACGAGTTTGATAAAAATCTGTTACAGATGAAGAGGAAGGACTTCATAAATCCTGTTTAAAACCTTACACAGAATAAGTTTGTTTATTTCTATAACAGAACACTACTGATTAATTTATATTTGTAAAGATTTTATAGGATCTTAGTGAAAGCAACACAAAATTTGCGTTTTTAGTCTTAGTCAGTCCAAACAAATGATAAACAAAACAAGAGATGTGTATGTCAGGAACACAATGCCCCCTACTGCGCCGCTTTGAAATAAAATTTCTATTTATCATTTGGCAGGTATAGAAATCAGCTCCCTTTAAAGCTTATTACTTCCCTTGGATTTTGTCCAATCCAACCAGGGGGGGGGGGGGGGGGGCCTGTAGACAGTCAAAAATGACCAAGTCAGACATCACTGACAACAAGGCCTGTGGTTTATCAAAGAGATCATAGCCAGAGTTCATCATGTATCTAATTCACAAATTATATCATTTAAAAAAAACTTTGACAAATCAATCATTTGAGTTATAAATAATCAAAATAACAAATCTGTACAGTAACTGTGAAAAGAACTTGAATTCTTGGTAAGGAAATATATAATATTAGATTTATAATTATATAAATTACTTCCGTTGAAAATAATTGTCTCTAACAAGTCTCTATTTTTAGTAGCAAACAATTAAAAGCCACTACCGTGACTGTAGATTCACCACTCAAAATGTGCAGCTCCATGAGATACACATGCATGCCAAATATCAAGTTGCTATGTTTAATATTGAATAATTATCTCCCTTTAAAGCTTATTACTTCCCTTGGATTTGTATTTTTGACCTTAGACCTTGTAGGATGACCTTGACCTTTAACCACGATGTGTTTGTCAGAAACACAATGCAGCCTACTGCGCCGCTTTGATTTAATTTCAAAAATATATAATTTGGCAGGTCAGATAATTATGTCCATTTAAAGCCTATTATTTCCCTTGGATTAGTTTTTTCACCCCCCTGACCTAGTTTTTGACCCGACATGACCCATATATTGTCTAGATACAACTTCGGACAGTGCGAAAGCTATATACCCACTTTTCTTCGAAAGGGGGTATAAACAAGGGCTGTTTGTAAAACATGCATGCCCCCCATATGGGCTCTCCGTTGTAGTGAGAGCCATTGTGTGAATATGTTTTTTGTCACTGTGACCTTGACCTTTGACCTAGTGACCTGAAAATCAATAGGGGTCATCTGCCAGTCATGATCAATGTACCTATGAAGTTTCATGATCCGAGCCATAAGCATTCTTGAGTTATCATCCGGACACCATTTTACTATTTCGGGTCACCGTGACCTTGACCTTTGACCTAGTGACCTGAAAATCGATAGGGGTCATCTGCGAGTCATGATCATTCTACCTATCAAGTTTCATGATCCTAGGAATAAGCGTTCTTCAGTTATCATCCGGAAACCATTTTACTATTTCGGGTCATCGTGACCTTGATCTTTGACCTAGTGACCTGAAAATCAATAGGGGTCATCTGCGAGTCATGATCAATCTACCTATCAAGTTTCATGATCCTAGGCCTAAGCGTTCTTGAGTTATAATCCGGACACCATTTTACTATTTCGGGTCACTGTGACCTTGACCTTTGACCTAGTGACCTGAAAATCAATAGGGGTCATCTGCGAGTCATGATCAATCTACCTAATAAGTTTCATGATCCTAGGCCTAAGCGTTCTTGAGTTATCATCCGGAAACCATTTTACTATTTCCGGTCACCGTGACCTTGACCTTTGACCTAGTGACCTCAAAATCAATAGGGGTCATCTGCGCGTCATGATCACTATAATACCCCTTTTCTTCGAAAGGGGGCATAAAAAACATTGGGAAACGAAATGAACACTTGTAACATAATTACAACATGGCAACATTATTTTTCATATTGGACTGATTTTTAAGAGTCAATAAAAACAAGTAACATAACAATGTAAGCTTGTATGGAATTAAGTGTTCTATCTTGGATTTCATGTAGTCCATGTACTCATGTGTGCAGTTTATGTACAGTTAGATTCTCATGGATTCAATGCAAAGAAGGAAGGAAACTATTTGAAACGTTACACCAAAGATCCACACAAAATTAACAATAAATAAATTGTAGCATGCAAAATAAGTAATAACACAAAGATATTTGAAATCACATAATTTTGTTTTAATTTGTTGTAAACAAATCTTTATATATGTGTATATTTAAAAATAAGGGCTGTTAAAAGATTCCAATATATTTCATAATATTATAATCTATTATATATCAAAAGAAAATCTATACAAATGAACATGTTACCACAAATGTTATTTAAAATGAGCTTGTACGACCAAGCATACAGTAGAAATACTGATTTTGAGATACGTCAAATGTCAAATTGTCTTGTTTAGAGTTTTCCCTGCACTGATATCCAGAAAAAAGTTATATACATTTTTTTTTCATTCAATCACATAACCCCTAAAATATTAGGCAATTATCATTGTTGATGAACAGAACAAAGTCTGAATTCAATTCCACTTTATATGTTGTGACACCTATAGAATTTATAAAAGAGTGTATCTATAACATTTGTCAATATGTCTTTTACCAAAATAATGTTCAGTTATTCATATACATGTATACCAGTAATTATTAAATGCATGGCTGTACCACAGTAAGTGAATGTGGATTAAAAGTACAGAAATTAAATTCATAACGAAACACCTGAACCCAGTATTATGCACATCTGTATAGCCTGTATCACATGTTTAAGGGGTCATGGTAACAAATAATCATATTGTCATACCAAAGTATAATATAAAACAAGTGCTACCACTATTAAGTGCTGAATGCCCCAGTGCTTAATTGACCCTATTTATGCCTAGTGGACTCTCCCATCCTTCTAAATTGGATCAATTTATTTCCAAAACAAGGGCTGTTTGTAAAACATGCATGCCCCCCATATGGGCTCTCCGATGTAGTGACAGCCATTGTGTGAATATGTTTTTTGTCACTGTGACCTTGACCTTTGACCTAGTGACCCGAAAATCAATAGGGGTCATCTGCCAGTCATGATCAATATACCTATGAAGTTTCATGATCCTAGCCATAAGCGTTCTTGAGTTATCATCCGGAAACCATTTTACTATTTCGGGTAACCGTGACCTTGACCTTTGACCTAGTGACCTGAAAATCAATAGATGTCTTCTGCGAGTCATGATCAATCTACCTATTAAGTTTCATGATCCTAGGAATAAGCGTTCTTCAGTTATCATCCGGAAACCATTTTACTATTTCGGGTCACCGTGAACTTGCCCTTAGACCTAGTGACCTCAAAATCGATAGGGGTCATCTGCGAGTCATGATCAATGTACCTATTAAGTTTCATGATCCTAGGCATAAGCGTTCTTGAGTTATCATCCGGAAACCATTTTACTATTTCGGGTCACCATGACCTTGACCTTTGACCTAGTGACCTCAAAATCAATATGGGTCATCTGCGAGTCATGATCAATGTACCTATGAAGTTTCATGATCGTAGCCATTTGCGTTCTTGAGTTATCATCCAGAAACCATTTTACTAATTCAGGTCACCGTGACCTTTACCTTTGATATAGTGACCTGAAAATCAATAGGGGTCAACTGCTAGTCATGATCAATCTACCTATCAAGTTTCATGATCCTAGGCATAAGCGTTCTTGAGTTATCATCCGGAAACCATTTTACTATTTCGGGTCACCTTGACCTTTGACCTAGTGTCCTGAAAATCAATAGGGTGCATCTGCGAGTCATGATCAATGTACCTATGAAGTTTCATGATCCTAGGCATAAGCGTTCTTGAGTTATAATCCGGAAACCATTTTACTATTTTGGGTCACTGTGACCTTGACCTTTGACCTAGTGACCTGAAAATCAATAGGGATTATCTGCTAGCCATTATCAATCTACCTACAAAGTTTCATGATCCTAGGCATAAGCGTTCTTGAGTTATCATCCGGAAACCATTTTACTATTTCGGGTCACTGTGACTTTGACCTTTGACCTAGTAACCTGAAAATCAATAGGGGTCATCTGCTAGTCATGATCAATTTACCTATCAAGTTTCATGATCCTAGGCCTAAGCGTTCTTGAGTTATCATCCGGAAACCATTTTACTATTTCGGGTCACTGTGACCTTAACCTTTGACCTAGTGACCTCAAAATCAATAGGGGTCATCGTCGAGTCATGATCAATGTACCTATGAAGTTTCATGATCCTAAGCGTTCTTGAGTTATCATCCGGAAACCACCTGGTGGAGGGACCAACAGACCGACATGTGCAAAGCAATATACCCCCTCTTCTTCGAAGGGGGGCATAATTAGAGATGTCAAGTATATTTATTTCTATATTTAGAATATTTCTTACAGAAATTCCTTTAAGCAAACAGCACAGACCCTGATGAGACGCCGCATCATGGGCGTCTCATCTGGGTCTACGCTGTTTGCCAAGGCATTTTTTCTAGACACTAGGCATAAATGGATTAATACTGAATTATGGTCTACACAAGATAACATGTAAAAAAATATGTAAAATTTAGTGAGATTTATTGCCCTTGTACTCTACTTTCCCTTATAACTGTCTTTCATTACAGTGTACATGCAGTTTCATTTTAATCCCTTCTATACTCCCAAATTGTATACTTTGCACAAGTGGCCTGAAAGACTGACAGACAGAAGGTCTAATAGATTTTGTTTTATAAACTGTCATCTATTTTAAATGTTGCAGTCACAATTCTTTACACAAATAAAAGCATCAGAGAAGTGATAACCTTACCAAACTACAAGATGCTTAAGCGTCTAGCATATTTGGCTTTGTTAATTTACATGTAAAACCATGATTATTTTCAGAAATATTTCTATACACAGAGATGCACAAACATGGAACACTCCAAAGACTCCAGCATTCAATGACATTGGTTAATCAGTGACATGTTAAAACCTTACATTTCTGAATTTAAAGAATTTAAAATTAAAATAAATATCAATAGTAATTTTTATGTATAGTTTACATTAAGAGTGCGCTCATTTGCAAATAAAAAAAGGCTATTATTTTACAGATTTAGCAGCTTTAACACATGTTTAAATCATATAGATTTTAAAGATATAAGGACTCTTTTAATTGTTTATCTTCTTTTATTCAATTTATGCACTTTAACAACACAGTGACCAGAAAAAGCCATGCTCTGAACGATTTCTTACTATCAATTTTTTAAATATTATGTTATCAAGTTTAACAGAAGAATATCATATTATACATATGAGAACTATATATGGAAACAATTTTGATTTTCAATATTTTAAGTGGAATTCTTCTAATTAATGTACTATTCATTATTTGATGGTTAAGGAAAAAAGATTAAATAGCTTGTTTGTAGATTACTTAAAATGGTTTTGTCTGTCATTTTATGTCTCATGCATACTGCTTTTTCTGATGTTATAAAATAATATAAAATAAGATGCACCAACCGGTAAGTGACCAGAAACTTAGGATATTGAAATGGACATTTACACACCTTAACAAAGCAAAATGAAGGTTAGTAGTGTCTGTTTTATAACTGTAAGCAGGACCACATGATATTAACGTCTATTTATAGCAACCATGTGACCTGATCACCTGACCTACCGATCGTTCCTATGCTTTTTGCTTTTCTTCTTCTTAGATGACTTTCTTTCCACTGATTCACTCTTGTCCCTGGAAGTCATACAGAATCATATTTGGCCTGGGCATGCTTTAACAAACCTGTTCTTATACTTAAGATAAAGAGAAGGAACATTCTTAAAATTGTTATCGTCTAACAGTTTATTCATTTGCAACCTCATATTACAGGCAGAACAATTTATGAACAACAAAAGCAAAAATGTCAGTACTGTTGTTTTGGGTTAAGTTTAAACCTGTTGTTTTAAGCTTGATTTCAACAAAAGTCAAACACTTAAAAAAATCCCTACATTACCTGGGTAGAATCAACTCTTGGGGGAAATCTAAAGAGCACTGGCACAGAGGAGATAAAACCAGTGAGCTCCAAACCGCTGACTGGACACGATATTCACTACCCAATAGCAACCTCATATTCTGGGTTTAATTTAATGTTTTTCAAATTTTGAAAAAGGATCAGCCATAACTGTGTAGAGCTATATCAAAAGATTCTCATAGCAAACATTTTTTGTATGAAATTTGGTGAAGAATCAACAACTCTTGGTCTTGTTGATGACTTATAAGGCAAAATTGTCTTGGGCCATAGATAACAAATTCCTTGGGCTGTTTGGATAAGTATCAAACCTGGCATAGATATGATACCCAACAATAAATTATCCCAAAAATGTGAAAAGAATCGATTCAAGGACAACCTAGGCAAACCTATATACCTTTCAATCTTTGAACAGGGAAAATCATCTATAAACAAATCTTTAAAACAAACAAGAAATGTGTTAGTCAGAAACACTATGTCCCCTACTGCGCTGCTTCGATTTTTTTTTATCAATTGGCAGGTTCAGATAATTATCTCCCTATAAAGCTTATTACCTCCCTTGAATTTGTTTTTTTAACTTTGACTTTACTGGATGACCTTGAGCTTCACCTTTCACCACTCAAAATGTGCAGCTCCATGAGATACACATGCATGCCAAATATGAAGTTGCTATCTTCAATATTGCAAAAGCTATTGCAAAATGTTAAAGTAGGGGCAAACAAACCAACGGAAAGGGCAAAAACAATATGCCCCCCACTATAGTGGTGGGGGACATAAAAAGCTTGTAGCCTTATATCTTAAATAAATGCATTTTGCAAACACATACCTTGACTTCTTTTTTTGTTTCTGTGGTGATGGGCTGGGAGAAGTTTCTGATGCAGAGTCAGAATCCTGCACGATTCTGAAAATATTGGCAATGTATATCTGTGATGGTATTACCATAACAGCACACAGTTCATTATTAAAAAAAACCTGTTTTATACCATATATACATATATGCTTTAAACAACACACTGTATTTGATATTGAGACAATAAAATTAAGAAAAAGCGCCTTTTTACACAGTTAGTTAAAAGCACGTTCAGGCTTTATGTGATGAGTTACTGTATAGAAAGGCAAGGCATCTTGATAAGCATAAATTATACAGAAGTAATAGTGTATTCATGGAATATATAAACTAGGCCTTAACCCATTTATGCCTAGTGGACTCTCCCATTCTTCTAAATTGGATCAATTTATTTCCAAAATTAGGGATGTCTAGTATAATTATTTCTATATTTAGAACAATTCTTACAAAAATTCCTTTAAGCAAACAGTGCAGACCCAGATGAGACGCCGCATCATGCGGCGTCTCAAATGGGTCTACGCTGTTTGCCAAGGCCTTTTTTCTAGACGCTAGGCATAAATGGGTTAAGGTGCTAACCATCTGACCCCCCTAGAAACTAAACTGTTCTGAGCAGAAAGCTAAATACACACATTTTTACTATAGACTTACTTTTTAACAAACCACAATCATTTTTTTCAAACTCACTACATATATCATTATAACACAATTTGTTCTTCTTAGCAAGTTTCACAATAAGTGGGTCAAAGATGTGACCTCTTGAGTTTTCAAATGGTTTGACAATAGCCACATACAGTCGAAACTGACCTAACGGCCACCTGAATTTACCGGTCACCTGCAGACAACGGTCAGTCTGAAATCCCCCCGACGAAAAACACTCTATATTACACTTGAATTTAACGGCCACCTGTCCATAACGGCCAACGGCCACTTTATTCCACTCCGAATTTCATGTTTGACCTGAAATCAACGGTCACGCGTCAGTCGTCTCGAGTCGCGAAAATTACAAACACAGCACATCATTTGTCCGTCTATTTTGCGGTTAAAGCGTCTGATAGCGGTAATTGTCTTTGATATTATAAAAGCGGCCCGCTGAGAGTAAACAAATAATAAGGTGTTGAGACGGTTTGTTTTCCGGGGATAATTGTGGGGGTATCTTCAAAAGAAAATATTTCATAGTGTGTGACACGTTTAAAGTAATTATCGCTAATTAAATGACTGCTAATTAGTACATTGTACTTACAACATTGAGTATCGATTTGAAATTAATATTTTCGGATCATTCTTTAAAAGAGTCCCGCTTTTTAGACTTGTAAGGACGTGACGTCAACGGCACGTGACAAGCTTTATTTACTGAATGAACGAGATGCATGAGTAAACAATTATACCAGCGTTGATAAAGTCATGTTTTTAGTTTAACAATATGAAATTAAATCAATCTATAAGATATTATTCTGTATTATTCAATGTACACACGTAAGTTATTTCTGTTATTATGCTTACTTTACGGCAATGAGCCTCTGTTTTACACTGTATGCAAACGACTGGGTGGGGTAACGACGTAGCAATACTACCAATTGACAAACCATCTTAAAATTGTGATCCGAATTCAACGGTCACCTGTGGACAACGGTCACTTTGGTTATTTCCCTTGACTGACCGCTGTTCTCAGGTTTGACTGTATGTCAAACTGCCCAAATTTATGGCAACCATTCTTTTAAATAGACAGAAATCCTAATTCAGTCCGTGGAGACATTAATGTTCATAAAGCTTGTACATACAAATGTTACTTCTTGGGTGTCAACATGCTTTTCTTTAATTTGAACAAGTGATCTAATTTTTTACCCTACATAATCCAGTTTCTAACTTGGCAAAAGTATCAATATGGACAACTATTCTGATCTAATTTAATTACAGATTGGATAATAAATGCTCCATCTTAAGTGTTCAGGAGCTTCTTTAATTTTGACCAAGTTACTTGGGTTTTGACCATACATGACCAAGTTCCAAACTTAGTGAGATATCATTGGAACAAATGTTCTGCCACAGTTTTATGAAGATTGTGAAATAAATGTACATAATTATGGCCTTAAGTGTTCACAACATTTTTCTTTTATTTGACCTAGTGACTTTTTTTATATCCCTCTGACCCAGTGTCATCTGACATATCATTGGGATAAAATGTTCTGACCAAGTTTCATGAAAATTGGGCATAAAATGAGTCAATAAGACTGTTGCACAATGAAAGACGGATGAAAAGGATATCTCAAAAGCTCACTATGAGCATGTTGTAAGCTAAAATAATGTATGTCTTAAAGTGTTGTATGCCAATTTATCTTTGAATGCTGGTGCAATAATACTAGAATTTTCTATGATGAACACAATATAGCCAATATAGTCAAAAGCAAATGTTACAAAAAATCAGCATTTGAAATTCAATACAGTAACAGACAAATATTTATCAAAAACTACTTAACAACAAATACAGACACTTTTACATACAGCTCTTTCATATTGAAATGGTCTCTGGAAACATGAATTTGCAAACAGTGATGAATAAACCTGAGGGCATGTGTAAATTCATTTATTATGCAAATGGCAACATGTGCAAGGATACACTAGAGGGTTTGTTTTATTGACCTCGTATGATGACCATTCCCAATTTAAGACCAAGCTATATGTTAATGTAATTTATAAAGAACACGGATGCCCAACATGGAAGGAAAATAAAATTGCACATTAAACTTCCACTTAATTGACAGGGATGCAAAAACTATTCAACAAGTGCACACATTAGCTTTCTGTAACAGTACTAGGCTCAACACACCATAGAAACAGACACATTACCACACATATTTTTTTTCTATCCATTTTCCAAGGGGGTAATAGCGCAGCAAATATTTCCTAAAGACCAATCAAACTCTTAAAAACATTTGTTGAATGCCTTTACCAGGACATAACGGCACAGCAATACTATATTTATCCTAAGCCATTGCCAGGACCCTAATAGCATAGACATTTTATTAAACCAACTATAGATCCCTTACGCATATTTTTTGTGTGCCATTGCCAAGGCCTTGGCTGCTTCCTCTTTGGCCTTCCTATTGGGATCAAAGGAGCTGCCATCTTGATAGTAGTCACTGATGCCAAAAGCCTCCTTCAAACGTGCGTTCTTCTCCGCTGTTGCCTCTGCTATCTGGTGCGTCTGCTTGGCACTGTAAGCAGAGGAAAGAAATCTTCATGACTTCCAATGGTATAGTATGAATTTCACAAAATAACTCAAACAGGGATTTTGTTTGCCAACATATTCGTGTATTGTTACATTTCAATTTATATTTGCATTAATAAGATTTGTTTTTGCATTCATTTGGAACACAACAGCATTTTTCAGTCTGTTAAAGCCATGTTCTTTTAAAATCTCTCCTTTAGGTGTTAACAATTCTGAATACCTTTGCATAACTTTATTACATACATATATTTAGGATACATGGGCCTGTGGGAGGGCAAGATCAGATTCAATAGTGAGGGTACCTGGGCCTGGGAGAGGGTAAGCTGTGGGAGGACAAGATCAGATTCAATATTGAGGGAACCTGGGCCTGTGGGAGGGCAAGGTCAGCATCAATATTGAGGGTACCTGGGCCCGTTGGACAGATAGGTCAGCATCCATATTGAGGGTACCTGGTACTAAGGGAGGGCAAGGTCAGCATCCATATTGAGGGTACCTGGGCCTGTGTGAGGGCAAGGTCAGCATCCATATTGAGGGTACCTGGGACTGTGGGAGGGTAAGGTCAGCATCAATATTGAAGGAACCTGGGTTTGTGGGAGGGCAAGGTCAGCATCAATATTGAAGGTACCTGGGACTGTGGGAGGGAAAGATCAGCATCAATATTGAAGGTACCTGGGACTGTGGGAGGGCAAGGTCAGCATCAATATTGAAGGTACCTGGGACTGTGTGAGGGCAGGTCAGCATCAATATTGAAGGAACCTGGGCCTGTGGGAGGGCAAGGTCAGCATCAATATTGAAGGTACCTGGGACTGTGGAAGGGAAAGATCAGCATCCATATTGAGGGTACCTGGGCCTGTAGGAGGGTAAGGTCAGCATCCATATTGAGGGTACCAGGGGCCGTTGGACAGATAGAGGTCAGCATCAATATTGAGGGTACCTGGGACTGTGTGAGGGCAGGTCAGCATCAATATTGAGGGTACCTAGGACTGTGTGAGGGCAAGGTCAGTATCAATATTGAGGGTACCTGTGACTGTAGGAGGGCAAGGCCAGCATCAATATTGAGGGTACCTGGGCCCATGGGAGGGCAAGGTCAGCATCAATATCGAGGGTACCTGGGCCCATGGGAGGGCAAGGTTAGCATCAATATTGAGGGTACCTGGGCCTGTGGGAGGGTAAGGTCAGCATCAATATTGAAGGTACCTGGGCCTGTGGGAGGGTAAGGTCAGTATCAATATTGAGGGTACCTGGGACTGTGGGAGGGCAAGGTCAGCATCAATATTGAGGGCACCTGAGCCCATGGGAGGGCAAGGTCAGCATCAATATTGAGGGTACCTGGGACTGTGTGAGGGCAAGGTCAGCATCAATATTGAAGGTACCTGGGACTGTGTGAAGACAAGGTCAGCATCAATATTGAGGGTACCTGGGCCCATGGAAGGGCAAGGTCAGCATCAATATTGAGGGTACCTGGGCCCATGGGAGGGCAAGGTCAGCATCAATATTGAGGGTACCTGGGACTGTGTGAGGGCAAGGTCAGCATCAATATTGAAGGTACCTGGGACTGTGTGAGGACAAGGTAAGCATCAATATTGAGGGTACCTGGGCCCATGGAAGGACAAGGTCAGCATCAATATTGAGGGTACCTGGACCTATGGGAGGGAAAGGTCAGCATCAATATTGAGGGTACCTAGGACTGTGTGAGGACAAGGTCAGCATCAATATTGAAGGAACCTGGGCTTGTGGGAGGGCAAGGTCAGCATCAATATTGAAGGAACCTGGGCCCATGGGAGGGCAAGGTCAGCATCAATATTGATGGTACCATGGCCCAGGGGAGGGTAAGGTCAGCATCAATATTGAGGGTACCTCGGCCTGTGGGAGGGAAAGGTCAGCATCAATATTGAGGGTACCTGGACCTGTGGGAGGGCAAGGTCAGCATCAATATTGAGGGTACCTGCGACAGTGGGAGGGCAAGGTCAGCATCAATATTGAGGGTGCCTGTGCCCCTAGGAGGACAAGGTAAGCATCAATACTGAGGGTACCTGGGCCTGTGGGAGGGCAAGGTCAGCATCAATATTGAGGGTACCTGGGCCAGTGGGAGGGCAAGGTCAGCATCCATATTTAGGGTACCTGTGCCAGTGGAGGGCAATGTTAGCATCCATATTGAGGGTACCTGTGCCTGTGTGAGGGCAAGGTCAGCATCCATATTGAGGGTACATGGGCATGTGTGAGGGCAAGGTCAGCATCCATATTGAGGGTACCTGGGCATGTTGAAGGGCAAGGTCAGCATCCATATTGAGGGTACCTGAGCCAGTGGCAGGGCAAGGTCAGCATCCATATTGAGGGTACTTGGGCCTGTGTGTGGGCAAGGTCAGCATCCATATTGAGGGTACCTGGGCATGTGTGAGGGCAAGGTCAGCATCCATATTGAGGGTACCTGGGCCTGTGTGATGGCAAGGTCAGCATCAATATTGATGGTACCTGCGCCAGTGGGAGGGCAAGGTCAGCATCCATATTGAGGGTACCTGGGCATGTGGGAGGGCAAGGTCAGCATCACTATTGAGGGTACCTGGGCATGTGAGAGGGCAAGGTCAGCATCCATATTGAGGGTACCTGGGCATGTGGGAGGGCAAGGTCAGCATCCATATTGAGGGTACCTGGGCATGTGTGAGGGCAAGGTCAGCATCCATATTGAGGGTACCTGGGCATGTGGGAGGGTAAGGTCAGCATCTATATTGAGGGTACCTGGGCCTGTGTGAGGGCAAGGTCAGCATCCATATTGAGGGTACCTGGGCATGTTGGAGGGCAAGGTCAGCATCCATATTGAGGGTACCTGGGCATGTGGGAGGGCAAGGTCAGCATCCATATTGAGGGTACTCGGGCCTGTGTGAGGGCAAGGTCAGTTTCAATATTTAGGGTACCTGGGACTATGGGCAAGGTCAGCATCAATATTGAGGGTACCTGGGCATGTGGGAGGGCAAGGTCAGCATCTATATTTAGGGTACCTGGGACTGTGGGAGGGCAAGATCAGCATCCATATTGAGGGTACCTGGGCATGTGGGAGGGCAAGGTCAGCATCAATACTCTACAAGACGTTGCCTGGATCAGGCTGTTCTATTGTGGGGACTGGGCGGGCATTGAGTCAACTTAAAGAATAGAATTTTGAGACCAATGACAACATACTGTTTGCTTTGGCATTTAAAATCTGTAATTTAGAACAACCTGGACATTGTGTTTTTTTGTCTTCTTCCAATGTTATTTAATTTTGTTATGCACCATGTTGTCATGATCAGCATTAATTCATGAAAATGTTTGTTTTTTTAATACTTGGTACACCCTGCCAATCTACACCATGCTGCAATCATAAATAAAGATGGCCATTGTAATTTAACATCATATTTGGGATCCAGTCAAAAGTTTTAAAGAGGACATTCTCTACATAATATTCACTTTCACCTAGTTATAGCCATAATTTTCTCAAACAATAAACTCATTAAAGAAATTACAGGCATCACGAACATATACCGAGCATCGAGTGAAAATGTATTAACCAACTCAATATTTTCTAAAACAATAAAAAGTTTCTTTTAGGATTTCCTATGACAAATCTTTTCATAAGACACATGTGTTTTGGCTATAATGTCGTTGTTTTTAACTGATCTCTCAGTTTTCATTTCTCCAATAGGAGAACGTCTTGTTTGTTGGTAATAAGTGAAAAATTGTCTTATTGCTTCCACAATCTGAAATCAAAACAGAAATAGAACCAAAATGTGTTGCTGTGCAAACAATAAGAATTTGATAGTAACTATTTGGAAATGATGTGTAAAAAGGCAAAGAGAACCAAGCAACATCCCACGGGATATCAAATTGCCAAAGATGGATCACTTAAATTGGCTGGTGCTTGAAATGATGTTGATGTTGTTTCAGGGGTGATAGCCCATCTGCAAATGTGGCTTCAGTATGTGAGAACTTTAAAGATATTGATGGTTCAAGGCTTTTAAGTACATAGGTCCAATAGTAGGCCGTATGGAAACATGTAGAACAGTAAAATGTTTTATTTTCAGATTGCCAAGAAATGATTAGTAAATAGCACTGTTAAAAATAGATGTATCCTGACACACAGCAATTAACAACTAGATTTCACAGGAATCCATGGGAGTTAAAGGTAGGCAATAGAGCTGAATAAATCATGAAAAGAAACAACAATACATGGCAAAGTCAATGGCCATACAGCATAGATTGGTTAAAACCCTATTCGATTTGTAAACCTTGTACAGACTCCACCATCAATCAAACTCCTATATAAACCATTGACAGAATTCAATTGTTATTAAAAAACACAATGTCTGCTTATTTACCAGTATAACTTTGCGTTGTCAATAAAATCTTTAGTATGCATTTCAACTTTATTTATACAACATGACATTAATATTTTTACTTGGACATGTGCATAATGGCCCAATGCTATGTGACTCAATGATAACATCTCCATCTGGGAACATGTAAGAAATGGAATACACATACATGTACTCAGGGACAATATGAACAACATACACAATTAATCTATAATGTGAAAGGCTATTGACATGTATAAACTTTATCTACAATGGTTCTGTGGGCATTTTGTAATCTTGCAGTTCGTACTTACAGGTACACATTGTAACATCCAATAGGAATGCCCCACTGTTGATGGATTGCATGTTGCTTAGCAATCATGCAATTGCTTTTGTGACTTTTACAGCCTTCTCTCTCTGTCACCAACTGGCTTCTAACACCAAACTCATGCACTCTTAACGGCTCATAGTAATTCTTTAAGGGCCTGTTGATCTTCTCCCAGAAAATATCAAATATGGACCGTTTCTTTTCTTCAACCCCATGTGCATTGTCCCATATATGATTGACATTACAGGAATGTGAACTGTGCAATTCATGCTGAATCATTGGTCTGCTGTATGATGTTAGGTCTGGGGACCTTCGTGAGGTCACATGACTTCCTGAGATCACATGACTGTCATGTGATCCATCGCACGACTCACATCCTGCACTCCATGCCACTTTCTCCAGAATGAGAACACCATGTTTTTCACACATGTTTCACCTTAATCACTGACACCTTATGACGATTTCAAACGTTGAAACATGTAATTTGGACTCTTTTTTTAAAATTAATTTTTCAGATGTCATTTATCATACATATTTAACAATGTGGTTGACAACATGTTTGATGCAAAAACAACACTACCTAACCACTTCAGCAGTGATACATTCTGCAAGTCTGAAAATGGAACCAGCAACATCACTTTAAGGGACCTTTTCACAGATTGTTGGCATGTTTTTAGGTAATTTAATGCTTAAATGTGATAAATGTAAACATTATAAATAAATAGCTCTAGTATTTAGCAAGAATAAAATTATAGAAAGAAAAAAAAGTAATCCACAAATTGACTCAAACCACTTATCCTTGGAGTAAAAGTCTAATTTACGGTCGCCACGCAAATAT